>NC_081536.1:17148247-17470033 GCF_030273125.1 Centropristis striata
CTCATCCTACGAGGAGCTGGATAGCGACTCTGCTTGTAGCGTGGACTCGCGGCCCGGGTCTCCTGTAGGCATCGTGGCCGCTAAACGCACCCTCTGGAAGGGTGATTGTGGGACACAGAGGGACATTTTCCAGCTGGGTGGGGAGCTGGATCTTGACCAGATTGAGAGAAACTGAACATTTTATAGGAGATTTTTAAAAGACTGTGTCTGGACTGTTGTGGAAAGTTACTGGACATTGATGATGTACCAAGAGATGGATACTAAGAAGGGATGTGAGGGAGAAGAGTGGAGGAGTTGACTTTGAAAGGGAAAGACAAGGAAAGTGATAGAGATGATAAAGGATTAAGTATGTTGTTAACGGCTGCCTTTTTAATGACACATATGCCTTGAACATTCTTACTGTTTGAATCAAAAAGCAGTGACCTTAGTTGTTTTTTATTGGGTATTCAGCTTAACTCAGGAGTAGGAAAGTGAGGGTTAGTCTTAAAAACACCTCCCAGCCCCCACTGTCTTTTCAACCTGATGACCTTTCCAAAGTCAGCTTACCATAGGTTTGTAGTACTGTAGCAGTAGCTGGGCTCTCCTGTATTTAGCTCGATCTTTTTTTTTTTTTTTTTTTTTTTTTTTTTCAAAGAAAGTGGGGGCGTCAAGGATGGAGTGAAATAGGGAGGGGTAAACAGGAAGATGTAGCTTCTCACAGACTTACCCTCGACCTTCCTCTTCATCGTTTGTGCACACATGAAAATCAGATTCTTTTTTGCTGAATGTAGACTCAATAAGCTTTACAAGGAATTCGG
This sequence comes from Centropristis striata, assembly GCF_030273125.1. Taxonomy (NCBI): domain Eukaryota; kingdom Metazoa; phylum Chordata; class Actinopteri; order Perciformes; family Serranidae; genus Centropristis; species Centropristis striata. The sequence goes on from NC_081536.1 coordinate 17,149,045, forward strand.
AAAATGACAGTGCCTTCTTTTGGTTGTTTGCTCTACCGGTTCTCTAGCCTCAATTGAAGCCACCTTTTCTGACCTTTTTTGTAGTTTCTTAATATGCAAATTGTATATTTGAATTAAACACTGAATCTCAAGTTTTCAGTCCTAATATCAATGTATATTTTTCTAAGTAACTGTTTTTTATGAGCTGTTTGTGAAGGAGCAAGAATACAAGGCATTTCTTCTAACAGAATGGAAATAAATGTACAACCTGCACTCGTATGTCTGGTTTAATTTAAAGTTTATTAATGAATGCTTTGTGCTCTCTGCAAGATCACTTTGACAGATCAAAGGTCTGAATGAGCTGCAAGTTTCCAGATACGCTTTAGAAGTCGTACTCCCCCATGCTCACTTCCTGCATCACATTTCACAACCATTTAACTGAACCATTTTATTGTTTTCAATGTCCATAGATGCATTTTTATGTCCTCCTATTTCTGGAGCAAATTCCTTTTCAAACTGGCTATCTATGCCTTTTGCAGCTCATGACAAAGTCAGCAAGTTGAATAAACATCTGTGTAATGCCCCTATGTTGTCCAACAACTCCAAACAAAAAGACAGGAAGTCTGGACATGGAATATCCCTGGTCTGTAACCCAGCAGTGACCAGAGGAGGTGATGTCAGGAGAAAATGTCCCGGGACCTGTGAGGCAGACAGACAGAAAAGTGTGTACCTCCCTGGGATTTCCTATCATGTCTCTCTTATGTCTGTCCAAGTCTCTGAAACAAACTCAAAGCACCTGCCACCTTTTATAAGCCCTACTTCTTTAGAGGCTTCTCTCTTTAAAGATTTGAGGGGTTGTGTCGTCATTATTATTGGCCGCCGGGGAGGGTGATTACTGACATAAAGTGATAGGACAGATTGTTTTTCCGACACCGGGAGGAAAGCCCTGGCTGCATAACAGTGTTTACGTCCAAAACAGGATGTTCCAGCCAGTCACAGCTTTTCCTTCGATCATGGCCTTGAAGGAAGGTGAACTGCGACTTCTCAGTGCTGAGGTGTTGGCTTACAAACACACACCCAGACACGTACCACACACACACACACTCATATGGAGGCCCTGAAATGCATACTGCGTGTGTTTGGCTTGTATACACAGAAAACCACCTCACCTGGCACGCAGAGAAAACAATATTTTCAATCCTCTAGATGTTGCAAAAATAGATGAGTTGGAGAAAAAAGGACGGATGAGTCAAATATCTGTTCCCACCTCACTTTAAAAGGGATCTATTATGCTCTTTTTCTGTCTGAGACACTCGCCTGTCTCTTTGAACATCCCTACAGAAAAAGCCCACTCTGCTCTGATTGGTCAGCAATTCTGAGTCTTTCTCATCTGTGCTCTTCGGGTCTCTGCCAACCAGCCCCCAGGAAGAGCACCGGGCTTTGAAGCCAATTTTCATAGTGGCCAAACTGTGGAATTACAATGTCATGTGATGCCATTAGGCCCAAAAACACTTTTCCCCGTAGACTTACAGTTGGAAAAACGTATCTGTAAATCAGTGGATACATTTTTTTGAGCCCAACAACTCCCACGAAAAGACTCGTTTCACTATCACAATTTAATGCATTCTGTCTAATTGGAAAGACTAAAAGAGCTGTACAACTAATCATTTGGTCTCCATTCATATGGGTAATTTTATACATAGAAGTTGGCTTCATGCACCACTGAGCAACTTTCATAGGAATGAATGCTGCTCCATCCAGTTCTCTTTATACATTCTTGATCATTGCACCATCCATCATTGCAGGCGAAGGAATGACTCGAATGAGGTATAGTGGCACTTGCCATGGAAAAAACAATAATAGCTTTAAAACCAGAAACATGCTTGACAATGTTCCAGCAGGAATTTGATCCAAAATTTGAAACATTGTGATCAAGACTACAGGTTACCTTGATGTTAGCATGTAGCTACATGTAGCAGTGTATGTAATGTAAACACTACAGAGACATGCCTGCAGCAGATGATTATATATAGTTACGGAGGGTCACAGTGATTACTTTTACAGAGCATAATTTGATACTTTGGCCTTGTTTAATATGAACATCCGACATTGCTTTAACTTGAAACAGAAAGCCTGGAAACACAAAATCCCATTGCCATCAACAGCAGTCTGGTTACTCACTGCTCCCAAAGGTCAGTGAACCACACAAACACACACACGCACACACGTTTCCGCTCTGACAGGAAGTGGCGAGCTAAGCGGGGGAGAGAGTTAATATCTGAGGTAAAAGCACTATAAATAGGGAGCATTGTAGTTGCGGCTGGCAAACATAGACACTGGAGAGAGGGAGAGGAAAGACCACATTACTCAAATTTACAGTGCCCTGGACTGCACACACTCGATTACTTGCGAGAAAACATTGGCCACATTTTCAAAGCAAGCTGTGTTTCACATTGTCAGCAGATCCTTTGAGAACATCAGAGGAGGTCTGAATAATGACATCACTTTTCTCAGCCCTTTATGGCGTCATTTAGCGTTCATGTCCAGCTGAGTGTAAATCATGCAAGCATCTTAGCTTTAAAAGATAAATTACTGATACGTTTGATGACTCTAAGACCCCTTTTCTTCTCCTCAGGTTGAACTAAATGTATTCACTGACTTCATCGTTGAGGAAAAACTGTACTGTACTGTATATTAATACTGTAAGTGAGCCTAAGAAGATCTAGGAAAGAGAGCAAATAAAGAGCCAAGTAACCAAAAACAGCTGAAAAATAGATAACATAAAATCAACATAACTACAATATTTTGGTGACTGATGTAAGTTTTGTTTTGACTAATGTCAACAAGATCATTTCCCATAAAAATGTATCGGTGTCACATTTAACCACGTTGATCCATATGAACACTTCTGCTTCCCTGCAGCTGTCATGTGCAATGATTACCTTGTCAGTTGAGATAATGCAGACATTTTCGTTATTTGCCATTAAACTGTCTTGTGTCTTAATGTGCATGTGGTTAAAGGTGGAGTCTCAACTTAGTGCCCAAACAAACACACCCCTCCCACCAACTTCTTCAGTTTGTTAGCATGTGCAACATGTACCGTTCCTTTCACTCCTACTGCCTTTCTCTGTATATGTCCATGGCCTGTTGGCTGTGCTGTGCATGAGCAAGAACAGTGTTGTGTGTCTCAGTCAAGGCCACTTTTGTTTCCCATTTCCGTTCGTTTTCAGACCCTCTTGGCAACTTTATTTTTTTTTTTAAAAACCCATTCTGTCACTTATTCCATCAGGGAAAAGGTGAGAATTTAATATTGTAGTTTCCCATGCATGCTGCCCAATATAATCACAGCCCACAGCCTTTCTGCCAGCAATACAGGGTCTCTACCTTTCCACTTGCACCGTGCAGGTAAGAGGGCAGTCACACGATCACTTCTGCAAACGATGTTATTAGCAATATGTAAATCTGCACATCACATAATTTGACTACATTTAGCTACTTTTGGAGCTACTGCTAGCTGCTTTTGTTGGAAAAAGAGCTAGCAACACTCGTCTTGTGTATGAACACCATATTTGTTTTTCAGCACACTAACAGAATGAACAGCTCGCGGACCGAGAGGAGATGCTAATTGTATTGGATTAAAAATGTCACACTCCATCTTTAAGTAATTATTTGAGAATATCACAAAGAGATGCTTAATTTTAAATAATGGCAATCTTTTTTGGTAATAAAAGTATTCCGAAGTATTTATGATGTATTCACTTCATAAATCATGATACAAGGCTTTCCATTATAGATTACAACAATTAAAGTCCATCTGTATGTTAATAAATCCAAGGTTATAAATAATGTGTCGGAATAGAGAAAGAATTTGAGATTAAAGCTTTTAGAAGCAATATAATAAACAAAAGTTGGATAGTAGTGAAAGTTGCTCTCAAGTCATTGCTTCCTTGTTCAGGAGTCATGAAACAAAAATGCTGAGAATCGCTTCTCCAGTTTACTGAAGGTACATTTTGTGCTTTAGGTTCCTCAAATTAACCTTCCAACCCAGGACAGCTGCAGTTATCTGCAGGTTATCTGGGTCTACATACATACTTGTTATTACATACGTCTGTTAGAAGACACCTATCGTAGTTGGGACAGGTGGCCGGCAGTGTCACATGTCACCTCAAAGGTGACAGAGTGCAACTCAACACTTTATCACCATGGTTCCCATGAATGCTGCACCCTCCCCTCCACCTCTACATCTCAATGTGATTTACATCCTGATAGCACGCTGTAATGACTGGTTTTGTTATATGCCAACCACCCAAGAGTACCTGGAAATCCCTGAAGTACAAGCCTGGCATTTTTTTTCCTTAATCTAACATTACATAAGCCACGTGTTAAAGCCACTATGCTCCTTGTTTAATGGAGGAGTTAATCTTCAAGGAATCAAACATGGCATCCTATAATGAGTTGAAATCTCATGAGTTTTTAATTGACTTCACAGGCTTATAAACAATCCACAAACAATAACAGTTGAAGTTAATACGTCTAGAATAAGAACTGGTATTTATCATCATGTATTTTGTCTCCTCTGACATATTAATCACTGTACTTATGATGCAAAATGTCTCCAGAGAGAGAGAGAGCAGTCTTTTCCTTGCAGTTGTCGGATAGAGGAAGATAGAGTGTGGCAGTGATGTTCACCTGAACAGAACATGTTGACTTGACTTGAGATAAACCTTTCAGGAAAACCCAGAATTCACGTTGTTACGCTGCTCGTAAATCTTGCTCAGTTTATGGGGAGCAGATGGCAACAGTGTTTGGTGTTGATGTTCTTTGTGGTACTCACTGCAACTCATCCAAATCAAGTGTTTCTCAGAGAACTGATGCTGCCAACCCTTCTGAGTACTCTGCTATTACAAGAAAAAGGAGTGCCATAGGGCCACAGACTATTTGACAACCCATATGCTGCCAAACATTTATTCCATTTTGGAAATGTGTTGCCATGCCAGCCAAACATTTCCCATTCTCTGAGTGCTGCAACTGAGTATGTGTATTATAGAATATGAGAGAGAGGAAAGTGCAGTTTTACTCGGTGGAAGGACACGTGCTGAGCGAGGGGAAACACATGCCCCCTTTTTTTTATGAATCCTTTTTCTTTTGTGAGCAAAAGGGTAGCACACACAGGAGACTGCCTGTTGACTTGCTACATACACAGTGATGACTGAGTGCCAAACAATGGGGGACTGAAATAGACATGTTGTTGCAGCGGCTGGTCTGCATCCATCCATCACACCAGTCACATCTGGGTCGACTAGTGCTGCCTTCCTCCTGGTCCGAATCAAGAGCGGCTACTGCTCATGAATCAAGGCGAAACATCAACCGTTTAGTCAGAAAATAATTAACATTTCCTGAACAAAATACATAAAACAAATGTTAAAACAAAGATAACACCTAATCGGCCTTAGCTGACAGCTTAATTTCCATGCAGACATGCAAATAACCCTTTCCATAGAATTGCAATACACATAGTGCACAGGGTTAAATCCCTGGATCATGAAAAAGCAGAGTAAACAGATCTGTATCTGTATAAAAACCTTTACTTGTAATCTGGCTTCAGGTCAGCTGCCCTGTCAGTTTAAATCGCTGATGTTTATTTTCCAGCTCCAGCTTGCGATACAAGTGACCAAGGCAGACTGGGTTGAGTCAGGACACTTGAGCTGTAATCAAACTGAAATCAGCCATTACTCTATCAGGGAACAGCCAGCACAGCTACAGCCTGCCTGTTTACCTTTGACCTTGGGTATAAAGGTAGAGGCGGGGGGTTGTCATCTCAGGAGTCTTGCCTTGGTCATGGCTAATAGAGGCTGAATTGGTGCTCCTACCACCTGGTGTGATAATGGATGTGACGTGACCCCCGGTTTGACAACATCATTCATTTTTAACCAAGCGGTAGCATTCAGGTCCAAAAGTGAATCCAATGCAGAAGTGTGGTAAATCTGAATTATTTCTAATGGTTAGCAGGGGGCGACTCCACTGGTTGGAAAAAGAAGTCTGAGTTTATGCTATCAAATGCTAGTTTTAAGGCTTGATTTTGTAAATTATGGCCCCATTAAAACTGAAATAGACAATGAGACAGGATATGCTTTGGGGGAATGGCGATCTTGTGATTGTCAGATTGCTACCACAGCAACCTGTGTACATTTCTGTGTTTATGTCTCATAACTTTGACACTTTCACAATTTGCTTTCATTCATGAAAGGTAATTGTAACACCTAATGTGTCTTGTGCAGCATTCGGTTGTACTAGAAGACACTAAAGAGTCGGCTGTTCATTGGGAATTATAGATGCAACTGCTAACAAAGCTAGCTAGGGCTATCGTTAGCCTGTAATTTAGCGTTCTCCTCCCCAGCTCCTCCCTCTCTCTAAATATGGTCACTCCTTGCTCCAAAAAACCCAAGATGGTGTCAGCTAAAATGCCAAACTCGAGACTTAAAAAGCGAGGTCCACAAACTAATGGGTGACGTCACTACGCCTACATCTACTTCCTTTTTGCAGTCTACGGGCTTAACAAAAATTGTTAACATGCATGTATAAGATAATTATATCTATTAGAATAAGTTAAATGTGTAAAAACAAACACCAGCTATTATCACATACATAACAACTACAACATGTGACCTTTGACCTTTACAACCTACACCTGTTCTCTGAGCAACTTTGAACTATGAGTTGAGGTGAAGTCTCTGCAGTTACCATCTGATAACATTTCCAAATCTATCTTCTTCAGAGCAGAGTAGGCCATCCGTCAATATTTCTGGCAGTTAGTTTGGTAACATTAAAACACGATAGGCGCTAGTAGCTTTTGTCATTTTCAGGCTTGAGGGTATGAGGATGTGGCTATGTACTGGAGAGAGTTAGGTAGCGATATAGACCCAGTATGAACAGAACTTGCAAAATAATTGGTACAGCTGTATGATTATAACAAATGCTGATATCGTTTACATTCAAACTAATAGTTGAAAACGAGAAAAAAAACATGCAAAAACAACACACACACAAAGCTGCCTTTAAGAGCTTCTGTGTACATGACTTGAAATCAACTCGTAGCAGGTAACCTATGGACTGCAGCTCTATAGAGTTGTGTTGTGTAGATTACATAATCATACTGAGAATAATAACTCTGGCATGACGTGCAGCATGTTTACTCTGCCACCCTACAGCTGGCTGCTGTGAGTGCGCACAGGAAGGGCGCCTGCCGTCGTTCACACATCTGTAAACATGGGCAGACGAAGAGGCAGCAGACGGCGATGTTATCACTGCAGACATTAGCTGCTGGGCAGACAGCAAACGAACATGAAAATGGTAATTAGGTTCAAATTAAGTCCCTGGATGAACTGGTTGGTAGATTTCTGACGGATCAACAAACACAGAAAGAATAGCACTTTAAGACCTTCACACTAGCCTGAACAGAATTAAAACATTGTGTGCTTTGAAGAGAAGTAAACTTTTAACTAACTTACCTCTTTAAGTTATTACTTTGTACTTTTAACCAGAGTTTCTTCTTAAAATGCAACATTGTAACCACCAGGCATAACTGTTGGGATGGGATGAGGCAACACTGGAAAGTTTGCTATACATTTCTCAGGAAATTGCAAGATTTATTACGCTTTACAGAGGGTGGACACAGGCATACTGACAGACAGACACACAGTAGAAATGCGTGAGAACATGACCTAGTAGAAACCCAAAATTCATGTATGAACCTGGCAATAAACAAGTTGTAAGATATAACAAGAAACATGGAATATAATCATGGTTATTAGCTGAAATTCTTAGCTCTGCATTTTGAGTGAGAGAAAACCTATTTTTCAATTGTTGTAAGACTCACAAACTGCTGAAATCTTGTAAAAACTGATTTGTACTTTGCACTGCAGCTCCTATTTAGCTGTATAAAATTATAACAGCTCCAGTATTTTATTCAGCAAAGTGCTCATTAAGCGACTGCAACTGCTTGATGAATGGATTCAGCGTGATGAATGTTTTCATTTTGTTTCCCAAAATCTGTGGGGAGGAGGAACAAACAGGATCTCGGGATGCCCTCAAATCCTGTGGGAGAAGATATTCTTGATGCGGCTGGATTCAGTGTTTCAGGTTCCCACCGAGTACTGACAGATTACTAATCTGTGTGAGCCAGTGTTGATGCTTTGGTGTGGGTCTCTCTGTCAAGGATAGGCACAGATAGTCCTGTTTGATCTAGCTGGGAAGAGAGAAAATTAGAGTCCTTAGAAAATCCTTGGTAAAGCATCAGCAGCTTGATATTATCTCTGTAGAAGTAGTACATGGTGTGTCACGCTCATTTTACTTTTCTCAGCCAAGCGAAGCCCTCAAGGTTAAAATGAATAGGGCTTTTTTTTAAATCTGTTCTTCAGAGAGAGGGAAAGGTTACACCTGTAAGTGACAAAGAGAGCGAGATAGGGAGGCTTACTGTATGTATACATTCATCCGTCTGCAGTCCTTAACTTTGTAAAGACTCCACTGTTGTGTCTGTTCTCGTGTTTTCACTTCCCCCTACATTCTCAGTCTCAGTGTCACACACAAACAAGCTCGGCTTTTGTGTAAAAGCTACACAGGGTGATCAAGTGCAAACGTTGGGTGTCTTTATATGGTACACTGCCATCAAAGAGATATGAGAAAATGAGAAAGACAAGAGTGGACAATAGAGCTCAGTGGGTAAGCAAAGAAGGGGCTGGTGTCTGTTATTTCTGCCTCCCTGTAGGTTTGCATGTCTGTGACAAAAGAGAAAGGCCTCTTCCCATGTTTGCATAGTGTGTGTTTTCCAAGTGTGCGCCCTGCTTCTGTACTATTTATGTACAGTCTGTGCATGCCTTTCAGCGATCAAACAATGCGGTTGTCTGTGTAGGAGTCACTCTGTGTTTGTGGATCGTACAGAGTGAGTCAGTTGATGCACTTCATGTCTGTCTGAGATTTGGACATTTCCTCCCGTTCTGGCCCTTTTTATTGCTCCTCCCTTCCTTCGACATACACTTATAATCAGCGAGATTAAAGGATGGGAGCGTCGAAGGAGGGAGCAGAGATGGGGGGTCTCTTCTTCTTCTTTTCCTCCTCCGTCACTAGGTTATCTGATCCGTCCTCTGTGGAGCACGTGTCAGATCTTTCCCAAGGTTAGGGAGCAAAGTCCATTCAAAGGGGAGGAAGTCAAACTGTCACTGGTGCTCCAATTTATCAGCTTCCCTTTAAGATTTACAGCGTAGTGTACTCCTCTGCACAAGAATCCACAGGCTGCTATGAAGAGTGGAGCACAGACACACACAGACATACATGCACACATGCACAGGGCAGTGGCATGCATACCACAGGCACTCCATCATGTCGGCATATATATGTGAGTGCATGTGCACACTCTCAGCACACTTCTCTCTCTGAGAAAAAGAGGAAACAGGGAGAGGATGAGTTGTGAAATTACGGGGAGAGGTGAATCTAGGCTCGAGTGCAGCAATGTAACACAAACAGCCAACATTTAAACAGCTTCTCTTTTGCAAATTTACTGTGTTACAAGCCTGACCGCAGAATTTTTCACCAAGCATGAGTGTGAGAAAGCCACAAAACATTTTTCAACCTTTGTCCTTCATCACACACTGGATGGTTTGTGAGCTGGGGTAAATACTGGTAAATACAGCACAATGTAGTCTACGAAGGCCTTGTAAGGAGTTAGGGGTTGGAAAGCCCCATAGCATGCTATTCATTTTCCCTCCCCTGCGCTCGCCAGCCCACTCCACCCGGCTATTATGGCGGGGTTGCTCTCCAGGGACCCCCAACACAGACGCTAGTTTGGAAACCCCAAGCATGCCCGACCGCCTGCACTCCAGCTGAAGAAAAAAAGGGGGAAGGAAAGAACACAGAAAAGGAGAGACCAGCCTCGCTCCTGGCTGCATCTTCCTGAAGTCTGTGATTTCCATCCTCCCTGAATGTAAACAAACAAAGACATGAAAGAGGAAACATGGGCAAAGCAAAGAGAAAAAAACAAGAGCCGGCGAAGGAGGAAAGAAGAAACAGTCAGCAGGCAAAACATATCTTGGCACGAGGCGTGAGATACAAGTCACCAGCTCATTTACTGGTACCACTGCCAGACACTGAGACAAAAAACACATGCAGGCAACAAAAGCCTAGCGTCAGAGAGGACTTTCTATGAAGCGTATGACACACGTCAGTCTAAACTTGTACAGCAGCTGCAGAACAAAGAATCTGCAGATTTGGGGTCAAAGGTCACAATACAACTAACAGAACAGGACATCACAAGAGACAAATTTCTGCCGCATTAGATTTACTGTCACAATCCATTTTCTTGTCTTTGCTTTTGCTTTCAGATTATTGGTTAATGGTTGTGTGTTTTTAAGATTTTTGGTCATTGACATGGCCATGACTCAACCTAGAAAAAACGACAAAGCTTTGTTTTAAAAGGGGTTTAAAGCCAAAAAATGTTTGGAATTTTATTTTGACTTTATAAAAAAATTGTGTAAGACTATTTTCTTCCATTGATGCTATTAAGGGATAAGTTCACATTTTTAAGTCTATTTTAACACAACAGTTACATGGCCATATAGACATTTGAACATTTATTATTTGCTGTATTTGTCAATAAAATTCTCTCTGAGTTGTGGCAGGAGTTAAGAAAATATAATTTTGTGGCCAGTAAGTGCAGATAGAATAAAAACCCTTCCAGTGTACAGATATGTGAGCATTGTATTAAGATAGACCTTTAAAAAGTTAATGAATAATTGGAAGCCGAGTTTCCCACAAGCGCTTGAATGCACCAAGAAAGGAGGCATTTTAATATGGGTCCTGCCTGCTTTACATAGCTTGTCGGGCTGTAACATAACATTTTTGAATCATAATAAATCCCATGTTATAATCATGAGGTGAACTGCTTTTATAGGGATGACAGCTAAATTTTAGTAGTTATGCAAGGGCGTCTGAATACTTCTATATCAGTTAATCACACTGGCATAAAATCACACTGACGTCACATTTATGTGTACACTGGTAACAATGAAAGTTCTTGTCAGCGAATGACAGCTTATGACATGCAGGCTCTGTGTTATAACAAAGTGTTACATAACCTGCGCAGAACAAAATGGTACCATGTGAAAAGGCCCGTGTTCGTGGGTGGACCTGTGCAGAGAGCAGGACGTCAGGGACAGATTGATTGGGTGTCAGGAGAGCAGGAGGAAGGAGCTTTATGAGCTTTAGGCTCCAGTTTCTTTTTTCAGCATTAGTCACTATTACTTCTCTCTGTTTCTCAGCGCTTCTCTTCTTTCTTTCATCGTAAATTTGGTGGTAGAAATAAGGAAGGTCTCAGTGTTGATTGAGTCAAACCTTGTGTGTAAAGTATTTGTCCAGCATCAAAGGGGACTTCGTGTTTGTTTCAAAATTGGTTCACTTTCCACATGAGATGTGCCATAATTGGGTTTTCACATTTCTCTCCACAATCCCAGACGTCCTGCTTGACCTTTGTGGAGTTGTAGAGATTATCAGATTTTGCTTTCCTGTTCTCTAATATCCTCCACTGGGGAGGAATGGCAAACATATATTCACCAATCTAAACCCATATGGAGCCATCTACAGCTCTGGGTAGACACAGAGACTCCCTGCAGAAAAAGGGAGGTTTCATTTAAAGCAATTTCCTTCTTTTCTTTCATTTTATCTCCCCCTGGTGCATACCATGGAAGCTATAGTGGTGTTTCCAGCTGCCAAAACAGGCCACAAAGTGCTTTCAAATCTGTGTCATATGGCTTGCCCGTGCTTTGCTCTCTCCACAGCCTCACCACTTAAAAAGCTGCGGCCACTGTGACATAAAGGCAAAATGCAGTAGATGGTGAACAACACTTTTTGTTAAGACAGATTAACGGATAAACAGTCAATCTGCTTTCTGATCCGTGCATATTTGTAATTCAGCTGTATGTAAATATTTATTGAAAGCTTCCTTCTATTCATAAGATTTCATGTTCAGGACATGCAGCAAAAGTCCCTCCCGTGCATCAGGATTTGGAGGGAGGCCAATAATTGAAGCTGTCGTTGCGGCAGGTGAAGCTGTAAGCACGTGAACTGTTTATAGGTTGATGTACGGATACAGGAAGAATAAATAACTACAGCACTGGGTTGTGAATGTGTGTCTCACCTCTTGGTTAGAGTTTATTTAACTTCAAGAAACAATGTGAACAACTTTAAACCAAGCAATCTTTTTTTGTTTTTTTGTTCTTTTTTTTGTCCAATTATGGCAGCAACACCAGCCGCATGTTGATAAAAAATATCACCTTTTAAAGTTGATATGGAGAATGTGTTAATATACAGTGGACCGTTAAGACATTTGGCAGACAATGATCAATATTAGCATTAATATAGAGTTTTGTTTCTGACCACTTAATGAAAATAAGTCCAATATTGATCTCTTTTAACTCTGTTTTTGGTCTCCACCATCTCCTATGGAAAATATCTACCTCTTTAAGGCCTTTAAAAACCAGGGGCATGACAAATATATATGTGAAAATACTCAACTGTGAATTTTCCACATCAAAACTACCAGCAGCAATGCAAATTTACAACAAAAACACTCCCTTAAAAGGTTTGGATAGATTTGTGCAGGGAGAGGACCAAATACTGGGATCCTATTGACCCAGAGCAGCGTCTAGAAGTCGGTCTGAAGTTGTTGTGCAACCTTAGCTATTGTAACAGAGCTGCGGTGTTGCTGTTTTATAATCCCCATAAGTAGCTGTAACTCATAATCCTCAACTACAGTAAAATGTATGCTTTAAATATCATCTGATTGTCTTCTTTGGGACATTGATACCAACAACAATACAGCTTGGAAACACTAGGGGGGACTGAGCAGGCTTATTAGTGCAGCTTCAAAGTTATCATATGAACCCACAGATGAATTACAGTGATGATAGATTTATAGATTTCCTTATTTTTTTAGTAAGAAATTTTAAAAAAGGCTGGAATTTCTGTGTTTTTCTTCATCAGTTTCTATCGATGACTCCTTGGTTGGATTGACTCCAGACTTGTGACACGGCTTATTTTTGTAGATGACTGTTATGTTCCTTGTGGACCTGCTGCAAACACTGCACTGTATGTTTTGCTTGGAATTACCTGAACACCATCTTGATACTGGCATAAAGCCCTTTGGCTTACTGAGGGTGTTTGTCCAACAGAGAGTGTCAGACAGGGAAAAGCTCTCAGCGCTGACATGGAAATTGTGGGTTTATGAAAGAGGGAGTGATCTGACACGCAAAACAAACAGCACTCTTCCTTCTTTTGTGAAATCCTGAAGGGAGGTTTCCCTGCAGAGCATTAACCTAAAACTGTCAATAGTCGGTCAAAGATCTTACCAAAGGAAATCCTAAATTTGTTTTTTTCTGATTAATGTAGCGTTGATAGCGAGGGATTGATTGATCAGAGAAGTTGTTCTATTTTAAACGTTTTCAGACAGGTCCTGCCCCTCCTCATCCACAGATTGGTGTAAAGTTTCTGCCTTCCATCTGTCAGGCTGCATGCCTCCCCCACTCCCCTTTGTCGTTTTTTCCCCGCACTAATGTTCAATAAAAAGCACAGAGAAGTCTTTCTAACTCAAGCACTCAAGTAACCTTGTTTTACACATGCAAATTCTGTTAGAGTAACAGAGTTAAGCTAATACTTGATCATGAGAAGCACAATTTAGATGCCTGACTTTCTCTGATGGTTAACAAAGTTACTAAGATAGAGTAATGGCTATTAGAAATATTTGGCATCGTCACTCTCTTCTTGAAGTCACAGAGTGGTGCTCTGTCCTTTCTGGGAATATTCTGGTCAGTTTATGTATTTGCTTATCCATTTCACAATTGAGTGTGTTCCCTGTTTATAAGTCTTGTGACCTCAGATCTCTTTTGGCCTCTTTCGTGGTTTGCTTACAAAGATGACAGTGGAGCTGGAGCTGCTCTTTCAAGTTGGGAAGGTCATCATCCCTCTTCATTTACTATTTGCACCGTAAAGGTATAATATGTAGCTTTTCTGCATTAAAAGGTTGTAAAACTACATCAATGTTTTACATTTTGTTGAGTCCAGTTCATGTCCCTATTATCAGAAGCTGTCATAAATATGTTGTTTTTTTCTGATCATGATTTAAGACATATTTTTATGATTAAGGACGTTTATAATTATATATTCTGAAAAAGGATGATGGATTTCAATCATCGGGTGTCTGGATCTTAGGTTAACAGAGAAACAAGCTGATCAAAAGTGAGCAGCAGCTGTCCACCAAACAACTTTATTCAGTGTTACCAGTTTAATCACCAGGTTTGTGTTTGTTTGCAGAGGAAGAGACTTCTGTGAATAATTTGGCTCTTGTTAAAACCTCCTGAATGATTAACACTGATGGAATACTAACCAGGAGAAGCTGGCTGCAGGGGTTATAGGCCACAGCTGGACCATATTGAAACTCAGTCTTTTGTTATTATTTTGATTGGGAGACCCCTAGTGGCAGAAAATGACATATATTGTGTGCTTAAATAAATAGTTTGAAACTTTGGGGAAATGTGGTTTTTCACTTTTTTTTTTTTTTTTGTACTGATATGACAGTTATGAGTAAGTTTGATACCATTGTTATCAGTCCCTCTAATAAAAGGCTTGTGACAGTGCAGGATGTGAACACTAATGGCGTCCACCTTTGCTGAGCTTTAATGTTAGCTAGCTCAGGTGGGGTAGGAGTGTCAAACTATTCCTTCAGCTTCAGTGCGATGATACGGTTGTTGGGAGTAGTTTGGTGAAAAGAAAATAGTTCCTGCATGAAACTGCTCACAACAAGGTCCATGGATTATCTTCAGTAACAAGTAAAGAGAAATGCTGTTGAAATTTTCTAAATTTATATATATTTTTGGACCATCTAGTTCAGTTCCAAGAAAAGGCAGACCTCATTTTTTTTATTTGGGAATGAACAGTTCCTTTAAATGTAAGCAAACGAGCACACACTTTGAAGAGCACATCCTTACACACGCACATGTATCACAGTGCAAAAACAGGGCGATGTTTACCACAATTCCAAGGGGTTATCTGTAATGCAGGAAGTACGTGTGTAATGAAGGAAGCCTAACTAAAAGATAAACACACCACACCTCGTACTGTCTTGTCCTGTCAGATCCTGTCTAACTCTGCCTGACTGCTGCCTCTGGGTCAACAGGAGTGGCAGCTGCATATACCTGACTTTTTTAAATCGTTACCAGGCTTAACTTTATTATCCCGAATGCATCAAATCTGTTGCAGCGCTCCTGTTTGAATGCTAAATCCATGTGCAAACTGCTAAGAAAATACATGAAACTAGGTGTGTTCAATGCACATAGTTATCTCAGTTTCCGCTTGTGTCCTTTCGGAGAAAGATGCACTGACAGGCACTCCTTAAGCATACTCATACTTGTATGATGATTTCTTAATAAAGGGCATTCTCTCAATGAAACTAAGCATGAGGTCAGCTTTACCTGTCACTCCCACACATACTCAGTGAAGGGCATTAACACAAACAGACAGCCGCATGTGTAGACGCACAGAAAGAAAGTGAGAAAGACGCAGCACAGTGTGTTTACTTTATCAGCTCGTCGTGGCACAGCCTGAACAAAAGGCCCAGTTTTTTGCCACACAATACTTCTTGCAGGTTATTTCTGGTGCCCCGGCGGTGGAGAAGGATGAAAGACCAGCCACAAAGGAAAGAATGTGGTTCCTGTTGTGGTCTTAGGGGGTCATGGGCGAGTAGATGTGGGGGTGGGGTGTCTGCCTTTTCACATTGGGTGGCCCCTGGGGGGCATGAGTCAAGGTTTGCTGTGGGAGGAGGGGAAAATGGGTGTTTATAGGGAAGCACTGGAGGGGTCAGAGCGATGAGTTACGTTATGAGAACGGGACGATACAAAGGATACCACCTCAGTATAACCCGGTCAAAGATAAGAAGGTTTGAAGGAATGAAGACAGGCAGGCTTTCACTTATGTAATGTTAAAAACTGACTCAAAATGGTGATGGAAATTTTTGACAGCAGCAGTCACTGACACTGAACTCAACAAATTACCCTGAAGGGACATTTCGGCCTCTGCAAGTAAAACAAAACAAATACTGTGAGAGAAGACTCATGACATGATTCCTGTGGTAACTTTGTTGTTATTACTTGTATAACTATATCAGGGACTTAAAGTCCTCATAGTCTTGTTTTTTGGCTTTATTATGTTAATGTACTGGTTTGCTCATGAATTATTTATGAGGCTATATGCATTCAATAACATTTTTTATTAATGCATGCATGGATCAAGGGGCAACCTCTGGGTCTGTAAAAGTGAAGCCAATGCTTAAGCCCCTAAAACATGCATTCTTTTGAAAGGCCAGCAGAGGGCGACTCCACTGGTTGCAAAACAAAGACCAAAGTGACCCTGCTTCTCACTTAATTTATTACCTTGGTAAACATTTTCCTAATGTGTTTACGGTCTAAATCGCTTGTTTCTAGTCTTCTTCAGTACATGCATGATATTCATTTTGTAAATTATGATTTAGAACAAAATAGCATGGTATGCTTTATTGTCTATCTGCTAAGCACATACTTAGAAAATCTGATGTATGCATATTAATACATTTTTTCTCTATAATTTCACTTGAGATTTATTAGGTTTACGCACATTGGGCAGTTACAGGGGTCTTGTGTAATTTAATAGACTGTAGTAGTTTCTGAGTGTGTGTTCTGTGATTACTGGGGATAAAAAAGGAGGAAATATATTTCGTTCAAAACAACGGTTGCCTGGACTACCCTCTCATCCATCAAGTGTGTAACATATTTGTGTACACTACGACTATGTGTGCATATGTGTGTGAGACAGTACGCCCTTTCTTCTGTGAATGTTTACTGTGTAATATCACGTGCTGTGACACTTCTACGACATTACACACATCTAAGATCCTGTTATTGAATAATACATTTGTGATAGCCTGACACTGTGTGCGAGTGTTATTTTAGCAGTATGTGTGTACACTTTTGGCAGGCAGCCATAACTGCCATCAAGAAACACTGTCACAGAATCTAGTTCTGCCACTGTCTGTCTGGCTGTCTGCGTTCACGACAGCCACAGGGCTGTCATTACCACAATGTATTTGTTGATTCTGATCTTTCATCTGCATAAGGACATAGATTGATGCCAAGCAAAACACAATCCAGACAGAAAGAAACAAGATTTTAAAAGCCCTGAAAGCATCCCTCTAAATGGACAAAAAATAATCTATCAGAGAAGTGAGACAGACCTACATACTGAGTAATCTTTGTGAATGACATGTATGCAAATACGCCACCGCATGCAAATGTGGGAAAAAAAGTTCATGATTAGGGAGGCAGAATTCAAACAAAACAATCATGTTTTTACATTCTGGGTCTTTTAAACATTCCTTGCTCTCCCTTTCTTCTGCTCAATGTGGTTGCATGTGTGCAGTCTAATTGGCAGAGTGGTCTACTCTGGGACCCTGTGGTTGCTTGCTTGGAAGCCTGGCACAACAATACGGGAAGCCGGCACTTATCTGGAAGTAACAGGGAGGAGGACACAGTAGACAAGTCAAGAACTGTGCAGGATTTCTCACAAAGTGTGTTCAAATGACGGTGATCTTTGATCAATTATAAATCTAAAGGAATGAAAACAATGTTTGTACAGGAGAGGACATCGTGTGGGAGGGCGAGGCAAGGGAGGCCCCGAGGCTGTTTAGAGTTTACACTGACCTCCATTTACTGATTTGTGTGTTTGTGTTTTCCTGGTGATGACATGGATTGGGCTGATTTGTATCACCCACAGCACAACTGAGACTAATGTGACAATGTGAACATGTGAAAAAGACAAGTTGGCTGCATTCAATAGCATTTTTTTGCTACAATTCCATAACAGTAAAAAAATGCTTTGGGGCAAGAGTCTCTAAAAAATAGTAATAAGTAATAATTAGTGTGTTAGTTTCTCAATAATAAGGAGTTTCTTAAACTCCTCTGTGTTTTCTCCCACCGATCCACCCAGCTGATGTTGAAATTTTAAAAGAATTAAGCCGTTCATAAAGGAAATTATTAATTTGCCTATGAATCACATTGATAAAATCTTTAAATGTTGGAATAACTTGTAATACATAACGCTATGGCAGCATGTAATTCTATTTTAATCTTAGTTAGTTGACAGTTTTATATGACTGTTTAAAACCAGGCCTGCTGTTTGCGTGCATCAGATGAATGCTGATCCAGGGTTTTACCTCTAGCAGAGAGGTGAATGACACTGTCTCACACTGGCCAACTTATCCAACACTCCCTCCTCAGAAGAGCTCAATAAATCTGAACTCCAATGCAAGCTCATCTGAGATAAGAAAACCTGTTGAATTGCTTTGTCTTGTGCAACTTTTTTGTCCATGAGTCTGGGAAACGTCAACTGACAGATTGATTTTAGTGTGAACAATGGCATGCTGAAATGTTAATGGGAAAAACAGTTCTCAAGAAGCCATGCACAAGATCCACATAAAGATTGTGAGCGTCTTCTTCTTCATTTTTTGGGGGGATTTCAGCTCTGTGTATGGTCACCTTCCAGCCATTCATACTGTCCTTCGTCAAGTCAATTTTCAAACAAAGTTGCCATAAAGTGTTTTTTTCTCCCTTTTTATCTCTAAAATAACCCGTTAAAACTGCTATGAAGCTCCTGTCACATAATCCCAATCAACAGTCCAAATCAAAACGCACATATTTAGAAAGTGGGAGTATGGCTTTGTGGCCGCAAGCAGAGGGAACAGGGTGGATAGTTGTTGTGTGCCAGGATGCCGGAATAATCAGAAGAAAAGTAAAACAGAGATCATTTAACCAGAAATAGCTGTGGGCTATTCAGTCTTGGTAAAGACTCATCTGTAATAAAATGTACTGTTCACTTAAGTGATAACTGCTGTTAATGATAAAGTTGTAATTTTAGGTACTCTATAAAGGTGGTGCCTTTCAAACTATAGTCAAATGTAGTTTACTCTTGGTCAATCGAAGATAACCTTACAAAATGAATCTCTTGGAGGAAAAAAAATGTCTGGAACTGACAGGGGGGAGAGAGTGGGATAGAGAGAGAGAGAGAGAGAGAGAGAGAGAGAGAGAGAGAGAGAGGGGTCCCAGAACGGCTGATGGTTTTGCCGGAGAAGAGAGGCAGAGAGTATAAACAGGGCCCACATGTTCCTTCAGGGTCTATCTGTCTGTTTACATCATTACATGAACAATAGGACCCCAAACTGAACTGCTTCCCCCCAAATTCCCATTTGGACGATGCCCGTAATTCAGAGATTGATGTCAGTGCATCTGAAATCCCCCTGAGCGTCAGGTAATGGAATACAGAGAATGGAACAGCAGATTTCTTATGAACTCTCTAATAATCTCCCAAGATTTGGTTTCAGTGAGTAAAGTAGTAACACTGTTTACTTCAAAGACAATTAAACCAAACAAGCAGGTTGCCTTTAGATTCCTGGCTTGGTAGAATAATCTCATCTAATCAGCCGGTCTGCCCCTGCAACGTTTGTATACACAATGGAGGTAATTGAGAGAGCAAAGCAGCAAGGCATAAACAGGTTTGGGTAAGGCATCACATAACTATTTATGCAGTGAAGCGAAGCTTTTGCATCTGTCCTTGAACAAATAAAAACCACATTACAAATTGCATTCAAGTGCAATGTTAATGTACATAGAAACATAATATATTTACAGCGAGGGGTATAACATCCCCTTCCTGAACTGCAATTCGATTGCACTGTGCTCCAGTAAAAAGCCATCTAGATGCCTATCTGGCAGAAGGACATGAAATTTGAGAAGCCATAACCAAACTAATAAGCCCAGCGATGATTATTCAACACTACGGCCGAGAGGCAGCTGTCAGGGATACGTAGTCAAACACTCCCCACGGCTTTGAACCTGAGCAGAGCCTTCGTGGGAGAAGATAGATGAAGCTGAGCTGTGGCTCTGACTTCAGCATGGCAGCTGTGTGTGTGTGTGTGTGTACACACAGATCTTAGATATGGCAGTTAACCTTCCTTTGTCGACCAGCAGAAATGACCCAGAATAACATTTAATGTTTAACACAGGCAGGTGACAGAGTGAATATGTGTGTGTTTGTTTATATCCTTTGATAACCCCTTCCTGACCTTTCTATCAGGGGCTCATCTTCTAATAGTCCTTGTCAGGGCCACTAATCATTTCACAGACTGTTGCACAACACCTTTCACTGGCTCCAAGGAACAAACTGTGCTGCCAATAATGCTCATACTTAATAAAGGCATCTAGCAGCCTCCCCGTGTCACTCAAACAGTGCCACACACACACACACACACACACACACACACACACAAACACACACACACACACACACACACACACACACACACACACACACACACACACACACACACACACACACGTAGTATACAAGCCACCACATGTTTTAGCAATATTTGAACTTGGCTTTATTACTTGGAGTAACACTGAGCATATAAAGGCTAAATACAGTGACCAAAATAATAAAGCCCATCATAAAAACCATGTTATTTGTGGGAAGACACTGCAGCCAGCACTCTGTAGCACCTCATTACAGTGCAAAGCCAGCAGATGGCAGCATTTTTCTGCTTTTTGTGCAGAGGTGATGAGTTCAATGCTCAGTCCAAAAGTCTCAATTAAATACTCACACAAGCCACAAATTGCACAGACAGTTTTTTGCTATGTTGCACAATGTGGTATGTTTGTATTCTGAAAATAAAAAAGTAATCATGTGGTATTTTGACAGAACTCCCTAAAATAAAATAAAAAGCAACCCTTAAATTGGTGGAAAGGAAAGAAATTGAATTAACAGTATATGGTTAATTGAATCAACCTTATACTGTTTCAGTTATTTAAATATTTTATTCATTTCTCTCAACACACATGCAGACCTTCAGAAAAACTCCTGTAATGAGTGTTCAGGGTGAGATTTCCGAGGTCATAGCTCCCTCTTCTGACACAGAAAATATCACTTAGTAGATCACTTGACTGTGTAAATTAGGTGTCATAGATTATGTGAAAATAAATAGGATAAAAATAAGGTAAACCTAAACTAACAGTGACCACCTTATCAGCCTCTGGTTAGGACATCGAAGGGTGTGCAAAAAAAGTCAGTGGGTTGGGGTCTGTGTCTGGACCACCACTTGTATCACCCCAGACACCACAGACTGCAAAATGCTGCAGGGCTTAGATCAAAGCTAGGGCCTGCATCTCAACCACATCTCAAGTGTTGTTTACCTGGTGCCGGTTGGACTTCTTAGAAAGACTGCTCATCAACTTCCTGCTCCTCTGCCTGCATCAATATGGCTCCTTCTCCAAAATGTCTCACATAAACCTATAACACAAGAGGATGGTCAGAATGGGGTGCATCCAGCACAAAAGAGACGTGACAAAAATATTCCTGGCACTCAGCTGACAACACAAACTGAGCCCTTGAGTCCCTAAAAAGGTGCCACAACAGTAGACAAATTCTTTAAGAAACACCAGTAATGCCCCACCATCCCAAGAAACCACATAGGCCCCTTTTTAGAGGTGTGGAAACTGCTCAATGTGACCACAAGAGTAACTTGGTCCCAGTAGTCGTGTTTTCGACTATTGGGAAGAGTGGCCACCGGGAAAGTCTCACCCTCTCAAAAGTCCGCTAACTCTGTGTGTCTCCACTACCAGTTAGCCCCCAGAGGGATTTAGAGACTCTGGAGGTGACGTATGGTTTTCGCCATCACTAACTGTGCACACTGCTTTTAAAATGGCATGTGTTGTTGTGGTGTAGAGTACTACGTCACATCCTGCTTAGCGATCTATCCAATCAGTAACCGGGTTGTTTTCAGGGGAGAAAAAAGGCCCTGCTCTTCAACGGGGACAAAAACAGTCCCGACAAAAGCCGGCTCCGGACTGCTCTTATTCAAATCAGGGGCATTTCGGCGAGTGAGACCAGCCTCATTCCGGGTATTGTCCGGATATTGCCCGGTAGTGGAAACAGACCTCATCCTTCATACGAGGCAATGTCAAAGAGTCTGGATGGTCACTTTGTTACTCTTTCACAAAATCTGAACAGAAACAGGATGCAGCTTAGCTTCTTTGCCTGTTTAGTTCTACAAACTGAAGGCGTGGCAAAGGCAATCTACTGTAGGTAACACAATGACTATGGATAGGTACCTCATATAACCCCATTTGAAAAAATCCCAATTCTTTGAAGGGCTTAAGATGAAAGTAACAACATTTTTCACAATACGTGTTGAGATAATGATTCAGGATTCTGAAGCTAACTGGACTAAAAAGGGATTATTTTTGGCAGCTTTTTTTCTATACAATCCAAAATATATATTACTCCCCTTTAACATTAAACACAAAACTACTAGATGGAACTGGTTACAGTCAATTAGCCTCACCTAACAATCCTATTTTAATTAAGGGTATCATCTATAATTGACAAATAGTTTGCCATAAATGGAATAATAGTGGAGCGTAAATGAGTGGAAAATGGAGAGAAACCCCTTGAGAGTGCTCTCTGTGTCCCAGAGGTCTTATCGGTTGCCCTCGCTGTCCCTTATACAGCCCTATTTGCTGCTGACTGTCACCCCGCCAGATAGATAGAGGTCTAATAGAGAGGCCTGCTCTGTTAAGTGATTGAGCTGTAAATACAGATTGACCTGAACGAAGACTCTCATCATCTGTAAACTCATTCAACACTCTGCGTCCTCTCTCCCCTGATGTCTGAATCATCATTGAGCGGGGGTGGGAGGGATCTCTGATCATGAGATAGAGAGAGTGAGCCACACAGCTCATAGTATATATAGATGAATATGGGTGTGTGTGTGTGTGTGTGTGTGTGTGTGTGGGTGTGGGTGTGGGTGCTGGAGCATCAAACGACAACCCCAAGATGATCTTTCCATCAGCCCCACAGAGAGCTGAGATTGTCCCACAGAGAATTTATGGAAATAGTCATAAAACCTGAAGACTTCAGTAATGGGATATGTCGATAAAACCCATGGCGGCACAATCTACGGCAGTTTACTGAGGAGATGAGTGGCCCGGCTGTTAGACAACTCAAATCTAATTTTCTCAATAAAGCCCTGTAAGTCAACAACCCTAAAGCTTCAGTAAATCATAATACAGGACAGATTAATCAAGACCGTATTTATTGTTATGGCAAAACGCCAGCCCAGCATTAATCCCATCACTGTGTTTGCTCTAATGGCAAATAGCCCTTTTGTTTGTGTAATATGTACAGTTATTCTAGCTCTCCAGTATTTTTTTTTTAAAGAGCAGGGGTTAACATTACTTAAAATTTGTTTGCATTTGATCTTGCTCACACTTATTTTTATTTATTCTATAATGAAAATAGTAATACTAGTAATACAAATAATCAAACTAATATAAATAAAAATACAAAAAAATAACACATAAATATGAAATGAATCAAGAAAAATAAAATATATATAGATATAAGTATACAGGCATACATTACACACATTCATACATATATACCAACAAATATAAATAAAAAAATGCTGACTGTCTATTTTGTTTAATTGTGATTGTCATATTTAGTCTATTATTCCACCATTCAAAGCTTTATTGTTCTTGACTTCTGATTTTGCGGGTTATTCTTAGGTTTCCATTTTTTAAACTAGTTCTTCATAATTTGTCTCAGGTCATCCTGTAAAAGGATCTCTCTGCTAATCTTGCTTAATAATAATGCTAAACATGTGTGTTTTTTGATGTAATTATTGTTTTGTGTTTTTTAGGGAAAATTTAGGATAAAATAGGACAGGAAATATTTTTATATTTTAAATAGTGATGGGCACTGGTGTTGCGGATGTGCCTTTAATCAACATTCTGCAATCAGGGAATGGACTTTAGTGATAGGGACACATTTTCAGACAATTAATTATCACAATTATGCTAAACTTATAATGACAATTTTCCTTGTCCTTTAGAAGTTGGCTATTGTGCATTCTGTAAGTTTCAGTGAAGAAAGAAGTATCAATCAGATCCTATATGTAACTGAAGCAAAAGTACAGATGTATTTTCAGCAAAATGTACTTAAAGTGTCAAAAGTACTTATTATATAGAAGCACCCTTTCAGGGTGTTTTATTATCAATTAATTGTGATACTAATGACTCAGAATCAGAGCTGAGACATCAATCACACACAGTAAATTGAAAAAAAAAGTACTTCAGCAGTGACTTTCTTGGTGCTTTATTTTCTATTCTGTACTGCAAGTGTGACGTCAATAAGGTTAATGTGACAGAAGTTAATTTTAATTTCAAGGAATGTTGACTCATATCTTATTAAGAGCAGTTAATGACCCTAGTGGGTGGTCCCCATTCTACCTGCCAGAATTATTGGTGATTTTACAAGACATAATTTTGAGTATTTAATGAAGAAACTTTTAATGTGCATTGACTCCTGAAAATCTGTAAACTCTTTAACCTTTTTGATAGCTAGACAGCATTTATTATGTCAATATTTCTTGACTTCATTTTAAATTAAACATAACTGTTCAAAGTACAGTGACTCTTTCATTACACGCCAAAATGCAAATGTGCAAATGTGGATCATCATAAGTGCCAGAAAAAAATAAAAAGGGGGGGGTCATAGCTGTACAATACAAAATGTAATTTTAAGTCATTATTAACTATGGGATAAATAATGAAAAAATAAATAAGCTGATGAAACACATCCTGAAATAAATAAATGGGGCATTTAATATATAAAGAATGGGGACCACCCACTAGGGTCATTAACTGCTCTTAATAAGATATGAGTCAACATTCCTTGAAATTAAAATTAACTTCTGTCACATTAACCTTATTGACGTCACACTTGCAGTACAGAATAGAAAATAAAGCACCAAGAAAGAGTGACTGCTGAAATACTAATTAATTCACTGTAATTCACTGTGTGTGATTGATGTCTCAGCTCTGATTCTGAGTATCACAATTAATTGATAATGAAACACCCTGAAAGGGTGCTTCTATATAATAAGTACTTTTGACACTTTAAGTACATTTTGCTGAAAATACATCTGAAAATACCCTGTCCACTCACTCCCTCAAGGCTCTGTCCTTGGTCCGCTCCTTTTCTCGATATACACCAACTCCCTTGGCTCCCTCATCCACTCGCATGGCTTCTCCTATCATAGCTATGCCGACGACACCCAGCTAATCTTCTCATTTCCCCAGTCTGAAACACAGGCAGCAGCACGTATCTCTGCATGTCTGGCCGACATCTCCCAGTGGATGTCCTCGCACCACCTCAAACTCAACCTGGGAAAGACTGAGCTACTCTACCTCCCAGGGAAGGGCTCCCCCACCACTGACCTCCACATCACTGTCCAGAACACGGTGGTTGTCTCCACAGAAACCGCCAAAAACCTTGGCGTAACTCTTGACAACCAACTGTCCCTCTCCACAAACATCACCGCCACCACCAGATATTGCAAATTCTTGCTGCATAACATCAGGAGAATCCGCCCGTTTCTCACCCAAAAGGCAGCACAGGTCCTGGTCCAGGCACTGGTCATCTCACGCCTGGACTACTGCAACTCCCTCATGGCAGGTCTGACTGCCAAAGCCATCCGACCTCTGCAACTCATCCAGAATGCAGCTGCTCGATGGTCTTCAATCTTCCAAAATTTTAACACACAACACCCCTCCTCCGCTCCCTCCACTGGCTACCTGTGGCTGCGCAGATACGCTTCAAGACTCTAGCTCTGGCGTACTCCGCTGCTAATGGTTCAGGTCCTACTTACATCCAGGACCTACACCCCTGCCCATCCTCTTCACTCTGCAGCAGCCAAACAGCTGGCGACTCCCACCCTTCGTGGGTCAACTTCCCTCAGAACCACTTCCAGACTTTACTCTGTCCTGGCTCCCAAATGGTGGAACAAGCTCCCCACCGACATCAGGACCTCAGACAGCCTGTACATCTTCCGCCGCAGGCTGAAGACCTTCCTCTTCCAACAATACCTCGGTTAAGCCATGGTCACCTAACATATATATAAAAAAAAAAATAATAATAAATAATGCTCTTCTTCTTCTTCTTCTTCTTCTTCTTTTCTATTCTTTTCTTCTTTAACATATAGCACTCCTGTAGCGATGACAGTTAGCTCTTAAAGTTATGTACTTGATTCCTGTGGTCTATGTCTAGTACCATCAGGTTGAATGCACTTATTGTAAGTCACTTTGGACAAAAGCGTCTGCTAAATGACATGTAATGTAATGTAATGTAAATATAAATATATAAGTCATTAGTCAAAAATCAGTCAATAGTTACATTTATTTTATTTTATTTCATTTTATTTTATTTTATTTAGGAAAGGGTAAGTTTTCCATTCCATAAATGTGGAATTATGAAATAGAAGTCCCTTGAAATATAATCATTTTCATGTATTTATTTGAAACTATATTGACACTTTTATTTATATTTACATTTATGCTCATATGAATATTATCCTGCTGTAATCCTTACAATATAAATTTACTGTCTAATTTATTTATTTGGGGATTTATTTTAATCCATAATGCCATTCATATGTGGACCCCAGGAAGACTAGCGAACTGCCACGGCACAAGCTAATGGGGATCCTTTAATAAAAAACAAAAACAAAAACAAAAACAAAAAAACATTCATAGCAATTTGGTGTCATTGTATTCACCTGAAAGACACACCATATCCCCCAGTTTTTCTCTCTTTCTGCACCAGAGTTGGTCTTTTGCCTGTCGGATGCTCCACATGTGCAGTGATGCCTGCAGAGCCAGACAAACAGGGCGACGCCTTATGAAAGCCAGTGACTCCTCCCTCTGGGGGAAGGAGAGGACCCACACCGTTTTACTAGCACA
Organism: Centropristis striata; assembly: GCF_030273125.1. NCBI lineage: Eukaryota > Metazoa > Chordata > Actinopteri > Perciformes > Serranidae > Centropristis > Centropristis striata. The sequence goes on from NC_081536.1 coordinate 17,175,948, forward strand.
GAAGGGCAATAAGTGCTAAAGGAAAACAATTATATCCCAATCATTTCCCAGTCTTTGGCACTCATGGGCCAGAACAGTCTTGAGGATGAAGGTTACAGAGCAGCAGAGGGCAAATGTGAACACTGGAGGCTTAAAAACTGAATTTAAAGACAGAAATATCAGGCACTGATGAAGACACTGATGCTTGACATATGAGTCACTTTCTTTGGGGACAAAAGCATTTGGCTGTCTGTTCCCTTATTAAATTGTTGTTGGCAGATTTAGGGTATCTCAACCCTCAACCCTATCTATTAAAACTGCTTCCTTAAACCTCTGAGACCAGCAGCAATTTTGGCCAACAATACTGTCTTTAAGAGGCTATAGCAGGCCCTGTTTTAAAGCTAGAGTGAAGATTTTGGTGTATGAAACTAGAGGTCATAAGGCAACCAATGGTACCAACCATGTTATGTTAGGTGTCAGTCATTAAGGGGGGTAAATAATGCACCAAAGTAAGGCTAACTTTTGGTGAGGGAAAAATTATTATTGGCTTTTTCAAAGGAATCTCTGAATGAAAATGGGTTCTAATGATACGTACGTGTCTCCATTTTACAGCCCATTTCATACTAATCCCATGCAGCTTTTCAGCATATTGTATTTGAGTATTTCTGCATCCTGCGGTCCCTGAAAAGTTTTTTAATTGCATAAATCAGGCATGGCTGGAGAGCTATGACTTCTGTAGATTCAATTTATTCATGTGTGATAATGTTAGTCCACATAGTAGCATTTAATTGTAGTGAGAGCACTTTTTAAAATGTTACCTCATTGGATAAAATGGCCTATTGTGACCTGGATAACCCCAGCATCATGAAACTTTATGACAACAAACTAGAAGCCTTAGGCATTCAGAGAATGGATGTTTTCCTGCATTTTCACAAGTTTCCAGAACAGGAGTGCTCGAAAAATGCAATTCTTGAAAAAAATCTCTGAAATGTCTCCATGATTTGGGTGAACCGACTGTTATCCACATGTGCCCGTGCATTTAAAAAAACAACAACAACATTTTAGCTAATTACGGTTTTGAGTATATGAAAAGCATGTTCGATGCTGAACCTAAATTCTGTTTAACTACACAGGGTTAAAGTACAGTACAGCTGAGCTGTCACCTGAACATATTTAGGTCTTTATTTGAGTCAGTGGTTGTGCTCAGTGTCAGGAGTGAAGCTGCTCTGGGGAAGCTGGAGCGTGGATCAACAGTAATCCTTCTCCCATGGAGGTCACAGTCTAGTTATAGGAGGCAAAGGTTCCCTCTGCTGTTTTCAGCACAACTTCCATTAGCAATCTGTTAGCTGCAGTCCATGGAGAGGGAGGAGTGGAGCATGAGCTCCTGGGAGCACACAAACATACAAAGACACACACACATGCTCACGGCACAGACCTTGTTTGATGAAAAAGAACAATTAAGGGAGAAATGAGGGAGAATCATCAGGGGAAATGGCTGATGAAGACTTTATTGATTAGAGCAGCTCCACTGATCCAGCTCTCACTGTAGCAATTACCACCAGCCGCCTGCTGCTAGTAGGGGGGCCTCACGGTGCAGGGCCCCATTTGAAGACCACAACGTGAAAGAAGGAGGAAGCATTTTTACAATTTCTTTAACAGAAAGCACCAACATTAGCCTTTGATTAGAAATTAAACTGAAACAAAAGAAAATGACCAACTTTTTTCCAGAAAAAAACAAAAAATAATATTATTTTTAAACCTAATTACACTGAATATTTTTCAGTTTAATACAATTTTCTTAATATACCAAACACACACAGAATACACATTAAAAATATTCGAAGCAAGATTCTGAATAGACACATAATGGTAATGAATGCACCTCCAGGCTCAGGGTAAAGGAGTTTTTAGGTTGATTCCTCGTTCAGAATAAAGCACCGTCCTCCTCTTTTTGTCTTCCTCTTACAAGCACACAAACCAACAGCAATGATTAATTCAAATCCCTTGTGAATAAAGCAATAAAGTCTTATGGGGGCACATCTGAGTCTACATGCCTCTAAACCTTCTGTGGAGACCAGTCTGATCATTTCCATTCGTTTGTTTGCTCAGCTAAGACAGCTCTGTATTTGTATTTAAATCAGACTGTTGTCTCCTCTTAGACCAAAGACGCTGTCAGCCAATTGATGTGTATGTTGACTTATCAGTGCAGTCATTTAGATTGCAAACACTCGCATGCATGGGTGGCTTGAAATGGCGTCTTCTCTTAGCATGGTGATAAATGTATGCAGTTTAAATTTAACATTTGCAGACCGAGATGTATTCTTTATGAGACGGAATAAATTACATCTTATTGTGTCACATGATATTATCAGCATGCACTGAAAAAGCTGGATTAAAATAGAGATCTTCGTCCCTTTGACCGAGATACCAAGTTCAAAGGTCAGATGAGGTGACCTTGGGAGAACCGACATCTAATTAGACATGAAGGGCCAAGATTTAATTAGAAATGTGACCTGGTGCTCTGCGAACAGCATGAAGGTGCTCTCAAAAACATTAAATTGACCCAAACACAGGGTAGAATAAAGATATTGAATTAAGATAATGGTGATTTTATTGTTATAAATCTAAATACTAATAATAAAACTCAAAGTGAACTAAAATCGCATACTTAAGTAAGGAAAAAAAATCTCTGATTTATCTTTACATTTCTGAGAATTTCTGACTCTTTATAATCAAATAAATTGAAGAATGCTTTAGGCCTCAACATTGGCACCTCTTACTTTCATCATATTTGGAATTTTGGTGTCCTGGAAAATGTTATGTGTTGAATTTAAAGTAAAGCAGCCTTAGTTAAGAAGCCCTTTTAAAGTATATGCAGGGAGAACTGAAGTCGTTGTCTATGCTCTAGTCAAAGTCACCAGACTCAGTTGATGAAAATAGTAATTTAATCTTGCAGAAACAGGCATTATTGTGCAACTTTGGAAAATCTGAACTAACCATTAAAAACTACATTATCATGGCAACAGTAAAACAGCAACTCCCATGTCCTGCAGGGTAAAATCCCTGTTTTTGTCGATGGAGTCTGGAGAAGAACATAGTTTCAGTCGCCTCATGTGTCAGTGGAAACTCCAAAGTAAAGTGGTGAAAATCTTTTCAATAAAGCACACGTAAAGTGAAATCACATTTTTTTTAGGTGGCTTAAACATGTTTTATTGCTGCCCCAACCCACAGCAAGAAACAAATAACAAGTTAATCTACCAAATGCTAATGTTTTATCAAATCTGAACTGAATAAAAAAAAAGAAAGACATGTTGCTCAGAAGTAAAAGGAGCCCCTCTGTTGGACTTTAATGTCACCAGCTCAGGCTGGGCATGGATTAAAAGAAACCAGTCCTCCCAGTTAACATCCACCGCATCAGAGCCACTGAGCTCTCATTCTGCAGCTCACTAACTACAGTCCAACAGTTTCACAACCTAGTGGACCATTTGGCAAGGGCACAGAAACAAAAAAGAGATAATGGTCAATGGAGAAATATAAAGGGACAAACACAATCTGTTTCTGCACTAGATGGAGATGAATGGGACATAATCCATTGCCTTCCATCACACCTACCCAGCCTGCACTGTGGCTGCTCCCTGCTTAACCACAATGATGATTAATCCTGCACCCACTATTTATATTTCCTAATTGTAATTAGCACGAATTATCAATTACGGTTAGTGCCTAATTGCCCTTCATAAAGACAGCTCCCCAGGTTTAAACGGGTCCATTTAAATAATGTAACTAATAGCTCTTGCCTTTGCGTTCTGGATACATCTTCATTGTTCCACGCGTGAACCGTGATGGTTGCTCGTAATTTAACAGGGCAATCGAGAGAAGGAGTGCAGGTGGCACTGCGGGACTAATTATTGTTAATGAATTATGATGTGACCTTCTCAGAACAATGGCTAATCAATGCTCACGTTGAGTGACAGTGTGCTCTGTGCAGATGCCAGGGAGCACAGAGCCATTACTAGCAGGCCTCAGCCTTGTGGAAACAGGAAGCTGCAGCTCTTTTCTCCTGGTCTCTCACACTCTTCTGTACACTAACCTCCCTGTGGCTGCTATAGCGTTATGTGTCGAGAGGACGGGCCGGCCAAAACATCTGTGTAGCCTAATTTACAGACAGAACAATATGAAGGTCTAGCCAAGGCATTAGACCGAGATAGCTTAGCTTTTGTAGCCAGTTCTTGTGCCCTGAAAGACATTTTTACCTGTATCAGCTCTCTGCTGTTATACAATTAAAGTGAGTCTAAGCTGAAGGAATGGAGATGCTCTGAGCCTTTGGTACATCACCTACAGCTATCTCACAACTAAAGATCATTATTTTTATTGATTTCTGAATCCATGTATATCTGCAAAGCCATTTAAATGCCTGAGGAAACTAATGCACATAGTATGTGATATTAATGAGACACGATGATTCAGCACTGTTTTCAGTTCTACTCAACATTGACATGGAAACAGTATGTGACTGCAGATTTGCCTTCTGTTTCTGCTGTCATAACTTTAGCTGCATTAACACAAGCCCAAATAGTAAATTAGTAAGTAAAGGCACGCTCTGCAGGTATTGTCGCTTACTTTGCCCAAGGGGTTACACAGAGAAATATATATATATATATATACATATATATATATATATATATATATATACATACATACATGCAGGAATTAGGGTTCTTGCGATCACAAGATCACAAATCCTACTTGTCAGGCTCCAAGTAAGATGATTTGAGTCAAACAACTGGGGGTTCTGACCAATCATCGTCCTGTGAGGAAATATTGGAGGGTACGGGAGTGGTTTAGATTTGTGAGAGAGGTGGCTTTTCTTTAAAAAAACAGCAAGGTATTGGCTCTAGCTTTAGCATAGATGCTACAACAGCAGTTCTTAAGAACTGGAGAGCATTTTCTCATTAAAAGAAGAGCACAGAACAGCACTGGCTTTTGTTCCTCTCCCAACTGGCTTCAGATGTGTGTGTGTGTGTGTGTGTGTGTGTGTGTGTGTGTGTGTGTGTGAGATGGTGATAGACGAAAGGTTCATCCAATCACTTGCCAGGTAATTTTTGAAAGTGTCTGCCCTGTTGGAGGCCTCTCAGATAGTTCTGTGTAACAAACCATCTGGCAGCATGAGGTTATGTTTAAGATGTTCTTAGCAGGTAAAAAAACAGATCCAGTGTACTTTGAAGTGTTAAAGAACATTAGAAGAATCATATATGAATTATGATTTTGTTGCACATGTACATTCAGCTATAAGGAAGGTTTTCCTATGATAACACATTGAAAAAAGACATTCGAAAATGCAATAAACTTTGAACCAAACATCTCTGGTCAGTATGTGGTGGAAAGTTTGTACACTTTATCGACATGACCACACTGTGCTGGTCGTTAGTTGACAATATTAGCGTTTGAACTGACCTTTACCTTGTTGTGACAGGAGTTCAGTATGACTGACAGTGTCCCTCAGCATAATTTACCCCCACCCCACATCGCCCTCCATCTCCTCTGTGATGCAGTTGACCCCTTTACAAATCACTCCCAACTTTACACATCTGCTGCCTGTCAGCATCTGCCAGGCGCACTCACCCGTCCCGCCCATAATGAAAAACTCTCATTACTCGCCTCCACCCAACAGGTATACAGGCCGTTAGGACAATTACTGGGCAATGCCACTGACCTTGTTGTTAGAGAGAGTCAAACAAACACAGAGGTCTACTGAAAGGAGGCCTGGCAGCAAAACCTGCAGGCATGCAGTGCAGACAGGAGACTTGGCAAAACGGGAGGATTGTACTGTATCGGTCTACAGATCTACACATCGATGCTAACTGCCTCTGAGTGCAAATAAAGTAGAAACAACATTAGAAAGTCAAATGACAAAACCATGCTGACAATTTTCCTAATAACAACAACACACTGTACATTATGGGCTTAATTTTTATGGAAACCAACTTGCTAAGCCTAAATCTGTGTAGAATTTGTAATAAATCAATTATCATTTAGGAGTCTCTGAACAGCTGCAGATTAGCTGCCAAACACAATTTACTGGTCATCAACCCCAGATCTTAAATATGAATGTGGATGCTGTGAAAAGGATGATGTGGATTTGATATATAAAAAATAGAAAACCAAGGAGGTATCTGCAAGTTGATACAACATATACGAAAGGAGAGACACTAGGTAAATAGGCTAAAATATTAAACTAATAGATATCACCATGACACTTTCCCAGTTAATAACTTGCATACAGACAAAGTTTTCTGAAAATATGCTAATGATACATTATCCATTGCTCAGTTTTCTTGTTCATATATAAAAAGATAAAGTCAGGATCATACTTCTTGTTTCATTTTGTTGACAAATAAGAGTCAAGGGTAATGTTAGATAACTCTTTTTATCACTTCATAAATTAGAAAATATGTTTATATATATAAAAAGTTGTAATCAGGCTATGACTGATATATGTACAAACCCCTCCGTAAAAGCCTAAATAATGCAGCTAGGAATGGAACTGGAATGTTTAGTGAATCTGAGTGCTACTGAGGAGGAGATCTGTGGCTCGGAGTATGAGGAAAAAACTAATTTTGAGAAAATGGCCTTTAAAGATCCATGGCATTAAGACAATTATTTTTTGTTAAGTTGGTAAGTTTTCTGAAATTATATTTTTAAATATGCAAATGAGGCTTTATCTAATGTTTGGGGAATTTGAGAGAAATTTGCAGACACAAATAGACTAAGTGACTAAGTTTATTTTTAAACTAGTCAGAAAAAGACGAGTTTAGGAAGGAAAATAGCCCCAAATCGAAAAACTAACTTGACAAACGACGTGTGTCTCGTCTAAAACTAAAGGGTACAGACAAACACTAAACACTAAAGTTTACAGTTACGGGCCAAAACCATGTTCTGTCACTGTATCTTAGAAACCACAATAACTACTAAGTTTAGGAATCTGCCATGGAGGATCTAACAGCTTCACTTAATGATTCACCGGACACTTGCTGACGCTTTGTTTGAGTCCCACTTTACAGGAGAGCTGGGGAGACACTGGAGGACTTTAGAGAACAATATAAGAAACAATAGACACAAGAGTCTGTGAGTGGAACCCCAGCTCATAATGCTGCTCCTGCCATTAGACAAATTATCTGACGTTTAGCAGACTGGGGCAGCCTCCCCGTGAAGTGATTACTTTATTGACCCTCGAGGGGGGTCTTGGATGGAAGTGTGTCTCTTTGGCTCCCTGCAGTGGAATACTCCTCCTCTCTGAAGTCTTGCTCCGACCCGTACAGACTCCCGCTCTCTGAAGTCTACCTGAGGGCCTCTTTGTCCTCAGGGCTTAGCCCTTTGTCCTGCTGACCCACACAAACAGATGTCCAGCTACTGGGATTTCTCGTAGGAAGTTGTAAACCTCCAGTGTGCAGCGAGCTCTATTCATATGGAAGGCCTACAGTGATGGCCGTGCAAGTGCCATACACATGCAAATGCAGACATGCATACACCCCGTAGGGGCGGCTTTAACAAATGTTTGACTATGTAACTACTGCAGACCATGCCAGTGCACCAGACTATGACTGGGTAGCAATGAAACCTCCATGTAGCAGAGTAATCACCCTGAACTGTAGAAGTAACACAGGAAATTGTATAAAGAGGAATTTGTGTGTGTAAACATGATCTGATCCCCCATGTCACTAACAGCAGACGGACAGAGAAGTGGCATCTGTCTCAGACCTCACAGGCTCGGATGGTAAAATATGTTAATATGTTAAAAGAAATAAAAATAAAATAAAAAGTAGCAACAAACCGCAGCTATCCTTATGAAAGGAAAGGCTAAATTGTACCACAAATTTGAACATATTCTAATCCTACAAAAATACAAATAATCTTAATGAAATTATAGGAAAAGCATTCACTAAAAAAACAAGTAGGTTGTTTAAGGACTAGAAGCTCCAGTGCTGCTGCAGTTACTGGTTTGGCCTTCCAGTATCCAAAATGACTGTCTGTAGCCATCAGGTTTTATCTGTATTGGACACCTGCTGAGAATATTGATCCTGTGCTGGTTTCACCATTTGAGCCATCACCAGGCATCGAGCTTTAAACAGCCCTATGTCACTTTATATTGAATACTAATAGCAAAGACTAGGGAGCCGACTGATTGTGAATATAAATCTATCACCTTAGGTGAGAAAACAATCAGCTATATTTATTTTCATCTTGCAGTTTAGCTTTGGATGCTATGAAGAGGCATCAAGAATCATGATTTGTCCAAAACACACATCCTTATTTTGTTTTCTCCAATGAGCAAGTAGAAGTCACAGTCATTTGGAATATTCTATCACTAAATTAAGTGGAAACAATTTTATTTTTCTATTTTCTTTAATTGGGAGTCATTTTCTGTCATTAAATTCTATGGAAGTTGCTGCAGTCTAGTGTGATATTGGGAAAAAGATGTCAGAAATGCAATATCGGGAACATTATCATCCAAAAAGTTTTTAAAATAACAACAGAAACAAATGAGAGCAGATATATAAAATTATTAAGATAACATACCTGCAATTGTGAATAAGCAAACAGGAAATCTAAATGATAGATGCCATAACAATGAGTTACCATCTATTTAAAAAAAAAAAAACAAATTTAAGCAGCTGCAACACAATTTCCTCATAATATCTGGAAATAATAATAATCTGTGTGCTCCTGAATATTATATCAACACCTATATTTTACATGAAAACATTATAATTGCCTATCAATGTTTAATTTTCTTTCATGCTAATACTAATTTAACAATATCTGTGCTTTAATGCTTACTGATTCTCTCATTACTGACAACATTAATTGGGAAGAGAAACATTTCAATGCCTTTTAGAATTAATGAAGAAAAAAAAGACTATTTGAACTGATAGGAGTCGTGACTCTGAGTTTATAAGCAGGAGCCGTTTTTTTCTGGAGCTCAGAGGACACAAAATCTTCTTTCTATCAGCACCGAATCTATAAAGAGTCCAATTTGGAAAGACAGGGTGATCTCTGACATGGATCAAGTGCCACCTGTGCCCAATTTACTTTCAGGTCGTGGATATTGAATTTAATGATATGGGTGATTATCGACGAATGCTTTGAGCCCATTAGGTGGTCGTGTGAAACACTAATAGTGTTTGTGTCACGTGTCTGTGGAGGGGGACAGACGCTTTAAAGACCGCGCTCCGGTCATCTCATTCACGCTGCAAGACTGACAGACAGAAGCAGAGGAGCGAAGTCTACACTCCGAGGAAAAACCACCGCTAATCTTGTTTGATGAAGCTTGAAGACAAGAAGTAGGCTAAACTATGAGAAATCCCTCTCCACACGCGTAATTACGCACGTTTCCATCTTTAAAGGGTGCTTTTTTGTGAAGGATGCTGGACCCCAAGGATTGTGGAGTGACCATGACGTCCAGTCATAAGATTTCATTTTCTATAATTGATATATTGGATCCGAACAAATTCAACAGCAAACGGGGAAACGAACTTTCCAAGGAGAAGTTCCATGCGCCACATGAAGAAGAGACAAGTTTGGAGTCGGACTGCACTGCAGGTGCAGACTTCAAAGTTGAGCGCACGAAAGCAGGTAAATGCATTTTAGAGTATCATACTACCTATATAGATCAAATGTTTAAGTGTAATGTTTTCATTTGATTTTTTTTTTTTATTGTATACTAGTGATTTCAAAAGACTAATACGCACAGTCATATCTAAACACTGCAACATAAGACATTCAAATACATTTTTATTATGAATTTCTTACAATAAAAAAGTTTTTTGCTTTTGGTTTAAACACGATAAAGTAAGACGCTATTTTCTATCAGATTTATTGTCATCTCGCTATGACCTTCCCTTAATTTCCAAGGCTGCGTTTCCTTTCAAGGAAGCCACAAAGGCTTGCTCCCAGAGCCCCAGCGTGTGATTGGCACTGGGACAGGCAGGCTAGATAATTGTTTAAATCGTCCCATTGAGGATGCCTCTGCGCGCTTTGATCGATATCCCATTACTGCATCCTGCATATCTCCCTCCAGCACCTTGCAGGTACAAACTTCACACCCCATCCATGTCTGATCCTAAATATCGTTCGATTAAAACTTCCCTTTAAATAGATGACATTTATCGATCCAGCCGCAAATATGAAACTCCATTAGCACGTCACGGCTGAGGTGGCGGAGCTGGATTTAGACGAGATTTCTTTCCGCAACATGACATTTGAGGCGCTGTGCGGTTTATAAATTATTTAAGGATTAGTGACCAAGTCTCCCCCTCTCTCCTCTGAATTTATGCTCCGTTCCGCTCCAGCGACCTCAGGATCCAAATCAAACGCTTTACAGATGTAAACTTCAGCTCTTCTGTGTTTGGTATTTAAACCGCAGTTCAGACAGCACAAAGAGGAACATCTTTGCACAATAAGCCTACATTTCTTAAGCAGGTGTGGGCCTTTGACACGTGACTTTTGTCTTGGAAAGAGCTGTCCTTTCAGCACCAATTTAGCCCATTCAAGCAGGCTTACAACTCAAAACCCAGACACATTAATAGTCTGTCTATTTTGATTCCTCTTTTATTTCTCTAGAAAATAAAAATTTCAAAAATATAGTTCAATCTTGTAAATCACAGTTAAAATGTTAAAATACCAGGGAAGCCAAGCCTTGATGTTCATTATTTTTATCCTTTAAAATAAATTAAAACCCTGCATAGGCTATTTTACAACCTCAAAACGGTGGATATGGCCTTCAGTTTGACCCCTAAATAAGTGTCCTAATGAATTTAAAATTAAATGATAATACGATACTAAATTTTCTGCAGGTGTTTACAGGATGTGCACTTACACCCTTTTTTTTTTTTTTTTTTTTTTACAGAGGAAGAAACAGGAGATGAACTCTGTGCAGACTCCAGGCATCCTGCGGTTGTTGCTGACCCCCTTTTGCTCTCCCCACCGGCTGAAGCGGAGCCCTGTCTCACCGAGGAGCAGGACGACGAGGAGTCAGCGGCGGCCACTCTGCAGGACCCCTCACCCCACAAGCGCCGGCGCCCGGACCAGGCCTGCGCCAAACCGCGTCGCGCCAGAACAGCGTTCACGTACGAGCAACTGGTGGCTCTGGAAAACAAGTTCCGCGCGACTCGGTACCTGTCCGTGTGCGAGAGACTAAACCTGGCTCTGTCCCTGAGCCTGACCGAAACCCAGGTGAAAATCTGGTTCCAGAACAGGAGGACCAAGTGGAAAAAGCAGAACCCCGGGGCGGACAGCACCTTGCAGCCCGGCTCAAACTCCCTGATCAACGTCAGTCCAAACCCGCCCACCTGTGCTGCAAGCTCCGCCAGCTTCCACCAAACTTTCCCTAACTTCAGCTCTGGGAACGTGATCTTCCACACGGCGAGTGGAGTTCCGCTTTCATCCACTGGGGGGCTCTTACACCCATTCATGCCTAGTGGTTTCGTCCAGCCCACTTATTTTAATCCACATCTATGAGAGAAGCCAAGACTGACATGATACAGCTGGTGGCACGGTTGGGAACAAAATAACCATTCACAGCTGAACTTTTGCTGTCCAGAATCAGTGTAACTGTGACCTAATGCCATATCATGTTCTACAAACTGAGGAGAAGACAAGACACCTGTTTGTTACAGCTCTTGTCATGCCCCATTACCATTTCCCTCAACTGAGTTACCTTTAATTAAAATAAAACTTCCCTATAAAAGTCCAGATAAGCTGTTGACTGTCTTTAATCTTTTGTCATGGAATGCTTCCAAAACTTTAACATCAAGACAAAAGACAGAATATGTGACTGAGCCCGGCAAGTATTCAAACATCAACATTTCTTTAAAGCCGGCTCAACTACGCACTGATTGTCCTGCCCATGCTGTAGGCTATATCTGACAGCTCATACAGTATCATTTTCTGCACTGGTGTACTGTCTTGCATATCAGACTGTGGCATATTGCAACCATCCAATACGCAGCAGCTGCGTGTTTACCTCTCAAAAGATTTGCATAGCCCCTGTCTGCTGCCATTTCAACAACATAATCAGTGTAACTTAATTAAAAAAACACATAAAACATCTGTGTGTGGCTGGTGTATTACAAAGTAAAACATTTTAAATTAAAATAAATAGTGGGACATTTGGTACTATCTTAACATTAATTAGGCAAAATGTGACATCAGTAATAGGTTTGTAATAGTCATGTCCTTGTTAAAAGGCCCGGTGGAAATTACTCATATGCTGCCATCTCCTGGGCAACAAGATGCAAGAAGAGGGATCTGAATTACTTTATGAGCAAATGAAGCATCCATTAAAGACACTCAACTTAAGCAAACAACTTGAAAACATTTCCAAATATGTTCTGTTTACTGGTGGAAAGTAATTAAGTTTACTTTCCATTTAAACTTCATGTTTCTACAACTACATTTCAGTGGTAAATAGTGTATTATGACAGCTGAAGTTACTTTCCAGATTTACACACAAAACATTTAATAGACTGCATTGTTATTGATTCGATTTCAACAGTATATAATATCAAAGTAAGTGTTAATTAAAATAATCTAAAACTGAAATATACAGGCACCACATTTTTAATCAGGAATAATAATAAAGGGGTTATATGCTGGAATTAATAACAGTGACAAACAAATGACTCTGACACCAAGTCATGTGTTTAAATTGAATTTCCTCTAGTGGGATCTATAAAGTATACCTTCTGTTAATACCATATTATTCAGTTTTTCTCACTTACAAATACATGTAAGATCATTTAATTAATTCATTTTAATGTTGTAGTTCAGCTCACTGTTTTTGGGTGTATTGTCATAGGTTTTTATATGTAAAAGCACATAAAACAATAAGTGCCAAATAAATGGAGTAGAGTTCAAGGTACAGAGTTTGCATCTGAAATGTGGTGGACTTAAATAGAAGCATTAAACGGAAATTGCATGTAAAGTACAAGTATATCAAAATTGTACTTTGTTACATTGCACCACTTATCACTCTAATTATGGATAACAAATAATTGCTAATGCTTCATAGATCAGTTAAGCTATTAATAAGAGCAACTTCTGGGTTGCCAGGTTGTGGAAAATCCTCCAGCAGGACAGTTTTTTAGGTGTTTTAGCTCTTAAGCCTGCAATAACTAAATGTGGCCACACGGTGACAGTAGAAACAAGCTGTGAACACATCATTCAACTATTGTCAAGTTGATTATAAAGTTGCAAGTAGGAAAGGCAAGTTTATTTTTACAGCACCATTACACATAATACATTAAGAAAACAATAACATTGCATTAAAGAGATGATAAAAAACAAGAAGTGAGAAGAAAATCTATAGATCTATTAAAAATGTATTAAAATCACAATTGTGGACTTGATGGATTATTAAAAGAAGCCTTTATCCATGGTTTATTAGTAGCTAAATACTTGCCGATCACTGGCAAAACTGACAAACTACCACTGTTTATTAAGAAACGTACTATGACTGCAGATAAGTTACTGATTAAAATGCGAGAAATTTAAAGATTGATTCACTAAACAGCTAATTCAGTGTTGAAGGAGAATTTCACACAACTTGGAAAGCCAAAAGTTGTTCTTGTTTGTGTACAACAGGTCTATTTATTATCCACCTCCTACCCCCTGGCCATTTTCAGAAAGTTTAACATCCACTTCCATTGCTACGCAGATGACAACCAGCTCTGTCTCCACCAAACCCACCTTCACCCTCCCACCATCCTCCCTCTGTGACTGGCTTCAACAAGTCAAATCCTGGTTTTCCTCCAATTTTCTCAAGCTCAATAGTGACAAAACAGAGGTTCTTCTCATTGGTTCAAAATCCACAAGATCAAAAACTGACAGTTCTAATATCAACATTGACAACTCCATCATTTCTCCCTCCCCTCAGGTCAAGAGTTTGGGTGTCATCCTGGACAGGACTCTATCATTTCATGCCAACATCACTTCACCCAGTCTGCTTTCTTTTCAGTAACCGCCTCCATCGGTCCCTCACACCCAACAGCACTGCCATCATGGTTTGTTCTCTGGTTACATCTCGCCTCGGCTACTGTCACTCCCTGCTCTTTGGTCTCCCTCAAAAATTCATGCACAAACTTCAACTGGTTCAGAGCGCTGCAGCCCGGATCATCACCAGAACGCCCACCAGAACGCCTGTCACATCACTCCGGTACTACAGCAACTTCACTGGCTTCCTGTCAAATACTGCACAGAGTACAAATTCCTGCTTCTCACTTTCAAGGCCATTCACCACCTCGCTTCTCCGTACCTGACTGAACTCCTTCAAGTCAACACTCCCACTAGCTCCCTCTGGTCCTCCTCATCCATCCACCTCATCGTCCCCCCAGCCCGTCTGACTCCCTCCCCCCTGAACTCCAGAACATTGACTCTCTTTCACTGTTCAAACCCAGCTCAAAACCCATCTGTTTAAGCTGGCATATTGTACCTAAAAATCACTTATTACATCCCCATTCTGTTCACTAGGTTGTTCAATTGTTATTGTTATTTATTAGTTGTTTTTGTAATTTTGACTCTGACACTGTACAGTTGCATTTGTAAATAATTTATTAACCAGCCATTAATTATATTTTACAAACATTTTATACATGGTGCTGAATTAGAAAGTAGTACCAAGCCACAAAGGGGCTGTTTTACTCGTACATTTAGCTGCTGATACATCTGGACATAGTACAACCTTCACTTACATAATACAACCACACAGTGTCGCCATTTCCTTTCATTATTTCTTTAAAAGCTCAGTTTAAATTGGAAAACCAGTGACAGAAAAGACCCAATTTATTGGAATTCATGATGTATTATGATCATCAGTGTCATCTGTTTATGGCATATTTGTCAGTCATTTTAGAATTTTTGAAGCCGTACTTCATCTTTATTATTTCTTCATCATTATATATGAGCATGGAGGGATTACTGAAAAGGCCTATTGGGTCCTGGTCTTTACCTGGACCCAATAGGAATGACATGGATTGTCATTTAGGCCATGTTGAGACTGCAGGCTAATCTGATTCAAATCAGATTCCTACTCAAATTTTTAGGGCTGACTGTCCACAGTTTTTAGCCAGTGTCCAAATCGGATATGGCTCTGTTCAGACTGGGCTAGAGTGACGTCACGGACAGTCAAAACCGATCTGAGTGTTTGGAGTGGTTCAGTGACCTGCCTCCATCATGTTTGTTGTTGTTGTTGTTGACGCTCTGACGCCGTTACTACAGCAACCTGTCAGATCAGTCAATAATGTGGCCCAGTCTGAACAGAGCCATATCCGATTTGGACACTTGCTAAAAATTGTGTGGACAGTCAGCCCTAAAAATCGGGTTTGAGTAGGAATCTGATTTGAATCAGATTTGCCTGCAGTCTGAACGCGGCCTGAGTCGCATCTGTCCAAATGCGATTTGAAACTACCTCCCGAAGGTGATTTTGATCTGGATTTCATGTCATTTGTGACTGTTCAGACTTCAAAAGAGTCATCCAGTTCCAATCTGGATGGGCTAAAAATCGGATTGTGGCTGGCAGTCTGAACGAGGCCTTAAAGAGATGCATACCAACCAGGAAAGACTCAAAAATTAACATAAAACTACAAAGTGACCCAGAAAGACTACAAAGAGACCAAAACAACTACTGAGACAAGAAACAGCTGCAAAAAGACCATCAGATTTAGATGTTATTAAACGTTTGAATGGACATTTATCAGCGGTTATCATCCCATGACTATGGGCGATTAGGGGCCTGCAAGTAGGGCCAGTAGGCCGTTATCAGCCATGGCTGCAAATTATTACCAGTGTTTAGGACATTGGGGTTTGTGTCCTTTGTGAAAACAAAAGATAATATTCGATCTTCATGTTTTTTTCAAAATATATTATTAGATCTTCATGTTTTTAATTGACTAACGTAACCGTCTCGGTTCATGTACTCACTTTGTCTTAGTAACTACTTAGTAGTTACTTCTTAGTAGTTATGTCTTACTAACTACTTAGTAGTTACTTCTGAGGAATACACAATTATTTTAATTACACTTCATTTACCTCCATTTTCATGTGCAACAGGTGCACATGATGGATGCAATCTCTCCCCGACCGAGCAGAAAGAAGCCAGCAAGCCAGAGAAAGACAGACAAAGAAGATGTAGTAAATCAGCTATAGGTAGCCAGGATGATGTGTGTAGTCCTATAGCAGAGGGGCAAGATAGAAGAGCTTCAAACCCACTGTCAAGGCAGTGTCATTAGTTGACATCTTTCAAGGGTGTGTTGTGCTTTCACAACTTTGATCTACAATACACTGGTTGAATATGAGGCTTCTGTCTATATCTGCAGACAGTGAGTGTTCTGCTTGGGGAAGAAACAGGAGGAGAACAGACTTAGAGTGGCTGATAGGCAATTTTCCTCCTGACATCAGGTTGATGGTTAGAAGGTTGACAAGCATCCTTCAATTAGATGGGATTTTCTCACTGCTGTCAAAACCTGGCCAGTGTCAACCTGTCGCTGAGATGCTGGTGTTAGTGTAGTTAAAAAAATGTCCTCCTTCTTTCATATACAGCACATATGAATGTCTCCCGCTTTTGTTCAGTGATATTTTTCATTCCAACGAGGCCTGGCATGCAGCCCAAGAATTTGACAGTTTTGATCATTACTCTGGGAAATACAGCATAAGGAAGCCATCCCGTATTTTGGCTGGAGGCAACTCTTATATGACAATGTGATGAATAATTTTTCAAGTTATCTGAGGGGGTCATTTAGGTCCGGGCAAAGAGGGCGCGTGTTTAAAATTAATGTTGGAGAATGCTCTGGGACAAGGTCAGATGTTAATAGTACTTTCATGTCCGTGTGTGTGTATGTGTGTGCTGCGGTATGGGGAGAAAATTCCATCTACAGCCCCTGTACGCTGTACTTATCTTTTGCAGAGAAACGAGTAGGAGGCTTGAATAAATAAAAGGGAGCTGAGGATTTCCTGGTGTGTGTGTGTGTGTGTGTGTGTGTGGTATATTCAGCTGTGGTGGTCCACAGGGACAAGCATCATCTACACTGAGGTTCACAGTTCAGAAGGGAAACATGGAGTGGGATAGGGAGGTGAAAATAGATATAGGAAGACAGAAAAAATAGCTTTTCTAGGTAGAAAACACACTGAGTATTTCTGATTTCCTATGATAATTAAATTTTTATCCATCCGGATGGTTTGTTTATGATTACTTACTCGCATTAATCATCATGTGGTCCTAGTGTCAGACACATAAAAAAAGACGTTCATGCTGATTTGACCTTGACCTGAGAAAAGACAAGTATCTGTTGCTTATTTGAATTTTACATCTAAAACATCTTAAATGTCATTGACACATTATTGCTTTATAAATCAATCCTCTATGGCATTGGGGCTACATCAGCTTATTTAAGGATTTAGTATGTGTGTCCAAGTATTAACTCTTCCTTTAGCCTGTTTTCTGGTATCCTGATAAAATGATCTGGTCCTTTCTGCCAGTTTGGCAGGAAAAGTGTTTGCAAAATGAATGGTGTCAGCAAACAAGCCGTCAGAGCTCACTGCGCACTTAAAGTCAAAGGACATTGAACGTTATATTGTAAAAATTGGATTACACATTACTGACCCTATAATGCCCCCCGGATGCTTTTCACCGGCCTTGAAACAGCCGGAACACACAAAGCAACAGACCTGCAGCATTCAAACATCTTACAATAACTGATCAACTTTCCCTCATCCTGCTCTGGACAGTCCCTCACAGCGTATCAAAAGCCCTAAGGGGTAGAGATGGACGAAAACTGGATGTGTGAATAATATTCAACAATGTAGTCTACCTGGTAACTTTAATGATGTGTGTCATCACTAGCAGGGTAACTGTAGCAACGAGGAGTTAAAGTTAGCATAGCAACGTAACCAGTGTGCTAACTTGTATATAGTGTTAGCTGGTCTGTATCTTCACATACCTACATTATCACCGTTTAGCTAACTATAAATCAGTTTTGAAATGTACCACAGACGTAAAATCATATCTTTATGATAAAACGAAGTTGTCATATGAGTATTACAGGTGAATCAATAAAAAAAGTATTTAAAAAAACCTTAGTTGACATTAGTAAGCGTTGTGTTCTGTAACTTAACGTTACCTGATATGAAGTGAATCCGTTGCCTGTGAAGTCCCATCGCTATAGTTTTCTTGTTCTTTACTTTTTGTGGCTTCCAGCTTTTTTCATTGCAGTCAGAAGTCCAATTTTGCCGTCTTGTAAAATGGTCAATGGATAAATTTACGGAGCAAGGGGTGTGAAACAACTAAAATTTCATATTTATACCTAGTTTTCTACATTGAGTTTCACCATTTGCGTTCTTGTAAATCGTCACCCTGTTATAATAATCACCTAACTCATTTTTTCAAGTTTTGCAACAAACACAAAAAACTTCACCAAAAGTGTAACGTATGACATTTATTGATGATTTCACTCAAAAAGGATGTAACAAAGGATGGCTATTGGCATAGTAATAACACTGTGTGTAAATTATGTAAATTAAGAGAAATACATTTGTGACTTAAGCAAGATATGGTAACACTTTTTTTTGAAGGTGAAAAGCCTGTCAGAAACATGACATGACAAGTATCATGAGCATTAATGTTACTTCAAAGTGTCATTAATGTTCATGACACATCCCATTTCATGTTTATGACACACTCATGTCACTCTTATGTATACACCTTAGAGTAAAGTGTTACCAATATTAATGTCAGCAATAAAACACTGATAAACTAAACTGATAACTAAACAATCTCCCTCTAGCTCTTCTTTGCTGAGTTCTTATCTGATGCCTATGAATGTGGCAAATTGTCAAAGAAGTGATGATCTTAAAGGGGTAAAATCACATGATCTGATCAACTGAGGATGTAGAGGCCATAGGTGGCTGGCGTCATGAGGAGATGATTAAGGCAAAAAAAAAAACAATAAATCTTTTCCTCAATAATGGTATATGGTTTCCAACTGGACACTTCTGTTGGAAACAGAATGGCCTCGCTGTGAGTAAGAAAAACAGAATGAATAGATAGCAAAAGTTAGCCTTGAAGAGTTTTCAGATGTCTGCTTTTGCTTGAATCGTTGACATCTCTCTCAGATGCTTGCTTTGTATTTCATCTGCATCCTCCAGCGCAGCATGGACCCTAGTCAAGGCAGGGGGAGATAAAACTGATTTCTTTAGTACCAAGTGGCAGTCAGCCAGAAGAAGGCACCAACTTGTAATGGTGTTTTAATCAGTTGTTGAAAGTGAAAGTTTGTGTGAGGTTTAAAGGAGGGCAGCGAGTCCTCAGCGGTTTGGTTGTTTGGGTATTCAAAAGTGAGCTGTATTGTTCAACCTCTTCTCTGGGCTTGGTTCAATGACAAACAATGAAAATCATAAACATTTAAACACCATTACAAAGAACAAGAAATCGGTCAACATCAGTTGTTTCATACATGCAGAATATTTACATTATGATTCTAACACCAGCTGTTTCTTTCAGTTAAATTCTGACTAAATCCTCAAAGCTACAACACAAATTACCCAGACCTCAGACAGCTACTGTGCCTGAGAAGTAGGAGAACTGCCAAATGCTTGACAATCCAACTGCTCCCTTCTGTTTGCCTGCAGTCTGCCATCATTTTGCTGCCTTCTCCAGCTGTTACCAGACATTTGGAAAAAATGAAATCTGTCAGTGTTAAAAGTAAGTAAGTATCATATTTTCCATATTTATAATTAAATCATAGTTTCCTTTTGGTGTAACCTAATGGGGTTTGTCTACGAAATTGCCCGAGGGAGTGTATTCAGATATTCAGAGAAAGTCAATATTTTGTCTGATAAAGCAATTTCTATTAAGAAGTGCCCTGAAAGAGCGAATCCAATGGGGAAATGCCTTAAACATGCATTCTCTCTAATGGCCTGTAGAGGGCAACACCACTGGTTATAAAATTATCCAATTGTATGGAAGTCTATCAGAAAATGAGCCAAGACTTTTTACACTGCATGATGTTCATTTTGTAAATTATGAACCTATTCCGAGTAAAATCGACATTAAAGCAGGGTAAGCTTCAGGGTGGGGGTTACATTGTAATTGACAAGTCACCTAAATTGTCGTCAGTCAGGTTAGAGGTGTAGCAATGTGTTTCAATGACACTGTGTACATTTAAATAGCAGTGAACATGTTATTGGGTGTTTCCAACAAAACCTGTAGCTACTTCTAGTGTTTGCTGGTAAATTAACATTTTCCATACTACAGTACCTGACCCAACCAAGCTGTTAACCTCTCGTCCTAATATTGTTACTTCTGGCTCCAAAAAAAACTAAGATGGTGATGGCTAAAATGCCAAACTCAAGGCATCAAAATGGTAGTCCACAAACAGGTGACATCACTGTGGTTATGTCCACCTCTTTTATACAGCGTATGATTAAGAGTGAGACTGCAGGCCTGATCTGACTTCAGGAAACATTTGGATAACTCCCCAGTTGGGATTTTTGCTAAAGACCGTCCGGAAATGGCATGGCAGCTTGTGAGCGATGTGTTGGATGAATCTCAGGCAGGCAATCTTGATTAAGCTTGCATGGTCCATCTTTCCCTGTCCCTCACAAATCTTTTGACTATGTCTTCTAATCTTTGCACACAGGCCAGCGTAGACACGCTGATGTGATTACAAGACAACTGGCACAGGAGTGAAGCAGTGGATAAAAACAGATTTTCCAAGGGAAAGCTTCATGGTTTGGGAAATGAGTGTAATGTGATTTCATTGGGAGTAAAATAAGGGGGGATTCCAGATCCTTGAATCAACCCAGGCTGAACCCAGGCAGAGCTGACAGGAGTGTGTTTCCTATCATCATTTTTTAGAAAGGAGTAGTTTCTGACTCTGATTCCATTGGGCTGAGTATTAAATCATTTTACCATCTGATTAGCTTGGACCAGCGACAGAGACACCATTAGTTAAATCTTCTCTTAAATCCTCTGAAAAAAGTTGTACTTCTGTAATACGTTTTGTATGAAGTCTTATATAATGGTTTTCAGAGAGAATAAATATTGAAAATCCTAAAAGGATACTGAGGCAGAATCTGGGTATTCATAGTCAAAACAATGCATCAATAGTTAAAAACCCTGCAATGATCTGTGAAACTATCTCTCACTGACAATCTCTGTTTAATATTCTCTTCACCTCTCCTCTCCCCAAACACTGCAGCTTTACCAGATGTGTTGTTTCACTCATCTGATGCATTCAAAGGTCAGTTGAGCTAATAACGCAGAAGAGGACAGAGCGCTGTTAATTACAGTCTGTCTCAAAGTCAAAGACCACAGTGCTGGAAGAGAACTCGTCCTCCCTCGCACACATGCTCATTAGAGAACATTATCTCGCAACGGCTGCGGAGTGAACTAATGGCAGTGTAATGAACTCGGTTGCTGCTGTTAGATGTGGAAGAGAGATGCAACAGTCTGTCTTCCTTTCACATCCTAGGCACAGAATCTGCAGAGCACAATTTCTCAATCAGGAGTTAAGAGAGCAAAGGGTCTATTTGTTGTTGAAATCCTGATGTGCGAGATAGTAAACACTCCAAGGTTCCCAAGAGTCAGTGAGAATAAACTGCAATTGAAAAAGAAAGTGTCAGCTTTGGTATAATTTGGTAGATTGAATAATGTATGAAGATAATATAAAAGCAAGTTTAAAACGTGAGTTTCCAACCTGCAATAACTGATTTTTTTCTTTTCTGTTCCCTGGGGGGCAGCAGAAACAAGGTATGAGCACACCATTGACATATCACATTTTGAGTTAATATTGATATAAAGCAGTTGCTTGTTTGTACATCCAGCTGTTTGGGAGCAACATTAGCAATTATTTGTAGTCCTGTTAGTGTCCACCTGGTGGATGTTATTCCAACATTCACTCTCTTTTAGCTCGATTTTTAGTCTCTACCAGTACCTGATGGAAATATCTGGCTTTTTATTGTGGTGAGGGTGAACCAAAACTATAAAGCTGTGGGCAGGGTATCTAAACACTGAGCTGAAAGTCACTATGAAACTCCATAAGGTTGAGAAGAACTACAGCCATTCTAGCAGCTTTGTGGGGCTGTACTTGGGGTCATCAGTGCATCAGTGACAAAAAATCTAACAAAGTCTTCTAACAAAGACAATGCTAATATACAGAGAAGATATTAGCATTTCACAATTTAATTTAGCGTATTAGCAAAACAGAGCTGTAAAAAAGGAAAATGTCATCTGTTTTGCAGGTTATTGGTTCTAAACAAACGGCAACTGGGTCTGAAAAGCGAGGCGAATGCCTTAAACTTGGATTATTTCTATATTCTATTTTATTTTGTGTTGTATAGAAGTCTTTGAGAAAATGACCCTGCTTGTCTCTTGATTTATTATGCTTAGCCACCGCCATGTTGAGAGCATGTACAGGCAGAAAATACTCTCGGAATCCTGTGTACAGCCACATAAAGCCGCCAGTGTTGTTACAATTCATTCCTAAGGGGACATGAATGTGTATACCTATTCAGTCCAATCAATATTTTTTGGGGATATCCCAGTCTGAACTAAAGTGGCGGACCAACTGACATACCCAAACTGCCATCCCTAGAATGATAACATCATTTAATGACATGTTTGAATATTTGTAGAAATATGAGCTCATCTATTTCCCCAAACCACATCTGATACATTCAAACTAATCAAAACTGATTCAGGTGACTCTGTAGGGAAATCTCTCTGTTAGACTCCATTCACACACACAGCTTGTGCGTCTCTGTGAGATGCGAATAAATCACAATCAATTTAACAGGAATTAACAGCAATTAGACTCAGCGTCTCATGCATATGGATATGTTCTGAAGGGGAGGTAGTTTATTCAAATGAGACTTTATCTTCATAGAGCAGTGTCAGTTTCCCAGGGTAGACCCTTTCACTTGTCAGAAATGAACCATCTCACCTCTTTAAAGTTGTTACCAGCGGGAGCTCAAAGATGAACATCATCCCCCAGTATTTCATTTTATTTTCTCTCGTTTTTTCCTTCTGTTTATTCCCTTCAAGAAACAGATGTCATGACGAATGGCAAGGGAGTCGGCTCTTGACAACAGAATTAATTTCCTTCCTGTAAAGAGGAGGAAATGTGTCAATGACAGGGCTTATAGAGAATACTCTATCTTGTGTGATGTAAAGTGAATTGACAGGATTTTACTTCATCATGATAGGCTCTTTTCACAACCATGAATGTTGATAAAAGCTCTAACTGGCAATGCACTTTGCATTTTGGGGCTTGCTTTGTTGTTTAGTGGCAGAGGCTGTTTTTAACAGGAGATGATTGCTGTTTTAAACATGCTGGCTGTATTATGACTTAAGGTTAGGCACCACACCTCATAGGAAAAAAGGGTTCGGCTTGATATAACAAGTACAGGACACAGTACAAGAACATGGGAAAATGTATAATGCCTGATGCTTCAGTACATCATTTTAACACCACCAGCCAATTCATTTTGGGTTTTTAGCAAAGCACATGGTCGCAGATGCACAAGAATGTTCAAAATGTAGTCGGTTAGCTTGCTACAGTGTGTTTTTATGGCACATGTTCACATTTACTGATAACAAATTCACTGAGGGAAAAGTAGATAAGACAAAATAATTTATTGCAAATACTGTAACCCCTGGGTTATTCTGAGCGTTTATGATAAGAGGCTTTTGCCTAATTTTTCTTTAAGAGTCTTGAGATGGCAAATGGTAAACAGCAAAACATGCCCACAGATTTTGAAAAGGATAATTGAACAAATATGTAGTCTGTGCTTTATAAACAAAGTGATGAATACCATTGCCTGACATTCGTGTGGACCTGCATTTCAGTTTCAACACAGCTTGTGGTTTTATCATTAGGCCACATTGTGAAACATCCACAAAGACTCCCACTCACAACGAATGAGTCATGACAAATAAGTGAGTAAGTTGAAAGGAACATTATGACCTCATTTAAAGAGAAGTCGTTATACCGTGTGTGCACATGACAGCTTTTCCGGTAATAATAAGATATACTGTAGATATTATGTAAGTAATAAAAATCCCTGATTGCACAATATTGTTTTCAAAAACATTTGTCGGTTCACTTTAAGAACAGGTTGTTCTTAAGAGTAAAAGTCCAATTTAGAGATAATTAAAAAGTAAGAAAAACATACACTGACAGCTGGTGAATGATTAAGTTTGAGGGCACCTATTCTCCAAATTGCTGAAGGCCGTGCAGTGTTTTACTACACCTTCTCATCAAGGCTGCAGTGCTTCTACGTATTCAAAGAGTCTGATCTGTCCATAAAAATAAGCCTGCTGTGATGCAGCCAAATTAAATAAAATGGACCATTTGCAGCTAATGGTGTGCATGGTATGGTATGTTACTGATTTATGTGAAGCTTTATGAAGCCCCTAGGGCATTGTGCATCAGAATCTGATCTCAGACACTATAATACAGTAGCTTTTAATAAAGGGAGTTCTTACAATACATTCGTGAAATAACACAAAGGCATGTTATGTCACCTGTGGTCTTAGATATGTTGACATGCAACAAGTGAATAATTTAAACACTTTTAAAAAAGGTTTTCCCCAGACATCTTGCCCTGTCTGTCTCTTAATCGGCCTGCTCTGTGTGCCTGTTCTCTTGTCACGTTTTTGTGGTAATCAGAGCGACTTGTATGTGCCAATCGTTTCTTCGACCCACTCTAAATGAAACAAGAGCATTTTGGGATGAATTTAAAATTCATCACATCAAAAATGAAACAAGAATGAGCTAGCTATTGCATTCCACAGTCCCTCCACTTCACTCCCCGCTGCTGGAAGACAATTTTTTTCCCATACAAAGTAACTAAACACTGGGCTCACTGGCCAATCACAAACAAGTTAGTTAAACTTGTGGTTATGTTGTAGACACAGCCAGGGCCCACTTTGTCAATACCATAGAGCAGGGATGGGCAACTTAAATGCTGGAGGGGGCCACAATTTTTCATCGACACTACCACAGGGCCACATATAGGACTGTGGACTTCACCAGATATGATGAAACTGCAATTTCAAATATGTTTACAGTGCAGTAACTTAACATATTTCATGCTCAAATGCATGTATAACACATACAAAAGGTTTGAAGCAAATAAAAAATAACCACTTACTGTGATTTCTTTTTTTAGTGCAAGAACAGCAGACCAACATTAAATGCAAGAAGTAATTTTGTGCATTTTTACACAGCACTTTTAAGATTTCATGCTCAATTAAATGTAGTTGTACTGAGGGCCACTTCAAGTGAGGGTGCGGCCCGTATGCGGCCCCCGGGCCTCCAGTTGCCCATCCCCGCCATAGAGTCTATGGTTGGCTCCTGTTGCAGCTATAACATTGAGTTTAAATAGTTTTGAAGTTACACAATCCCTGTGAAATTACATGTTTCACAATCAGAATTTGTTCAAGTTGGTTGGATAACATTAGGAAAGTATAGAAGAGCTAGCATGGCATCCCCAAAATAATTTGCAAATGCATATTAGGTTGAATCAGTTCATTTTTTATTTTATTTCCAAGGGCACATATTTTTTGTCTTATTTTTTTTAAGTAAACAATGCTCCATGTGGTTGTTACATCCTTTTTTTATTTTTTAAAATAATTTATAGAAAATAAAACAGCACAAATTTTACATTCTTACCATTTCTTACCATCTGAAAACAAATTAAAAGATACCCACTGTGGCGCTTGAACCGGTGCCCCAAATGCTTAAGTGTGCCACTGTATATTAGAGGTTTCAATCCAGGAACTTTTGTTTTGATTGGAGTTTTAAATTCCATCAAGTGTGTTTGGGCATTCCTCTCAATAGAATAACTTTTAATGAAGTAAGGTAGGTGAACTACGTAGTGGGTAACACCGCACACAGGGACCAATAGGAGACTCAGTTGCAGATGTGACCTGCTTTTTAAAGTGATTTAGCGTTCGTCATAACGGCACGTCAAAGTTAATAAAAGCATTTGGAGGGTTGAAGCGCAGATAAGATTGGTCCTCGCGCTGGTGTTTCCTGCGCTGCTGCTCCTCACGCGCACCGCCCCTCCTCTTCAGTCTGAGCCGCGCGCAGTGGAGCTCAGTCAGATGGAGACTCCGGATTGTTTCGCATATCCGCGTCAAAAAGAAGCCGGCGTTTATTCACATTTATTCCACTTCTCGTTTATCGCAGACGCCCGTCAGGTGGTTTTCATCGCCTTGAATGGTGCTCATCATGGCTCGTGAGCGGCTAAACGCGGATAAGAGGCGCGTGGATTGAACCCACTCTAGTGTGAGTATCTTTGTTTGACATCGTAATCGATTAAAAAAACATGTGGAAGGGAATTTGCTTTTTTTCTGCCAGTTCTGTTGTTATTATTCCTCAGCTTTATGTCGTTTTGATTTTTTAAAAAAAAGTTAATTATCCTTGTAGCAGAATTTTTTAATTGTATTTAATTGTATTATCAGTTTTTATCATCAATCTCACAGGAAACATGGCAATCTGTTATCACACAATTTGACACCAGAGTAGTATAGCTGTGTCTATGAAAAGACAGCTTGTATGTGAGGTAACACCACATAATAGTCTAAACTTTGTATATTATCAAAACACTGCATACAGCTTTTTTAACAAATGTCCAGAATTAGCTATAAAGTCCCTTAAAACAATGCTATGCGTTGGTTTAAACTAACATCCTCTCGTTGTAAAATCTTCCTCCACACTGAACAGCTGCAGAATATCTCAGTGTCATGTCTCCAGGGGGGTAAAAGACTCTTGGTCTACCAGAGACTGAACCACAAACAACACTGTGTGCTATGAGGCAGAGATACACAGCTGTAAACATTTGTACACACATGCCTGACATCTTATCTTGTAATTATTATTCTGTTTATTGTAACCTAACAAAGTGTTGTGTTCCCTGTCTACATCTGACTATTTGACAGATTTCCCCTTCGATAATTCTTTCTTTTATGCCCTAAATGGTTTCTCACATGCATCCGAGCAAAAAAAGCCGTGAAGTGTGAATTAGTTTTCCAGCTCATTGTCGGGCTTTAGTTGGAAGTTTGTGGTGAGATGTGTTGATGTGTGAGATGTTTGCATGCTCACAGTTTCGGTTTGACATTTAGTTCATTTTCCTTCTCTTGCTTTCCCCATTCTGGTCTATTAAATGGGCTGCAGCGCGGCAGTCCTGACAGGTAGGCAGATGACCTTTGGACAAACCAGGCAGCCTCTGTGGACTCTCAGTGCAGTTTCTAAATCACCAAAGTTACATTTTATTGTTAATTGGATGGAGAAAGAGCGGAGAGGGGGAGAATGGAGCATAGATGCTGTGACAGTTTGTAGTAACTGCTCCCACCCAAGCTAAAAACCTCACCCCTGCTGCTGAACCCAGACCTGCAGTCTGTCAGGTCTACTGGGCAGGAAGGTTTTAAGTTGCCCCCCGAGTTTGCGGAACAAATGTCTGGCCGGAGCTGTTGAGATGTCAAAGCCATGCTTCTTTTGGCAAGGGCTAATGTTTCAAGGGCTTAGGTAATGCTAAAAGTATGAGAGGGGAGAGGGAGAGCGAGAGGGTTGAACTATATCAGATTGTTTAGACTGGACTCTGGGGGTCCACCACAAATGGAAGAAAAAGTTTCTGAAACAGCGCATTAGGAATGTGGGAGGTTTGCAAGATACTTAATTGTTTTGGCAACAGCTTCAAGTTTCTATTTGAGTTGGTTTCTTTTTTACTTTGGATGACAAGCATCCTCAGTAATGCAGGACTGGCTCTGCATTATTTCTTTTTCAGAAGAAGATTCAATGTAGTCAAACTTTGATCTGGATCTGTTACTCCCCTGTTCTTCTGCTGTTGACTATTTTTCCTGATGAATATTATTTACTTTTTTTGTTTTTTATTTTATTTTTTTCCATTCAGTGATGCCTTGTTTGAAGATCATATTTTCTACAATTGTATCAGATACCTGCAGTTGATTTAGAAACCAATTCTGCCATTTGTTTGTGGTTGAATTTGCATGCATCACAACAAAAAAACTTTAGAACATGTTAAAAGTACTTTATAAATGTACCCAATCGGCCGCAGTTAATTAATACACAATGATTTTTAAATGCTGACTTCATTGTCTAACAATGCAACTTTTATCTCCATCCAAATTTAAAACTCCAAATAGTTTAAATCAACTGTAAAAGTTCACAAAATTCAACAAATCAAAAGTGTTTTAGTTAGCTGCATATGTGCTGTAATCCTGAATGACTCACCAGCCAAGACAAATATTTTCCATAATCTCTAAAAGCATTATATTGTGGGATCGGGCAATGCTTAAGTGAAAATATGCTCAAAAGTCATTGTGGGTACAAACAGAATTTACAGTTGTAGGGATTCACACACAATCAAAAGCAGAGCTAGTGGAAGGGTGCTGAGAGTTCTGTCTTCAACGGCTTTTCATCAACGTAATCGGCAGCCAAATGCAAGAAGAAACATGTGTCAGTTTGAGGAGAGCATCAAGATTTGTGTACCAACTAAATCCCCAGCTGAATTTTTGCCACTTTCTGCCCATTAAGTTAATCAATAGTAAGTAAAGTGATTAGGCATACAGTTTTGTTGGCCCCTGGCACCCCTGCTTCTGGGGCCCATAATGCCGACAGAACTTGGTCAACTTTCCTCTTCCCTTCTGTCCTTTGATATGGAATGTGCTACGCTTGTCTATGTTGAAAACAAAAGAAAACTTTAACCATGTTTAGGTTTTATTGTTAAGCTTCTCCATCCTTGCAATAATGGGACTCTGGATTGGTTAATTATGTAACCTGAAGGCCCCAGGGCACATTAAATGATCACTTTGGTTAACTACAACTTTGATTTTTGGTATTGTATGTTATTTGTTGAGATTTGGAAAGGCAGATGAAGCAAACAACATGTGCAGCCAGACAATCTGACAAATTTTAAGCAAACATAGGGTCTGCCTTTGCAAAAGACAAAAATACTGTTTGTTGGGACTTTTCCTTTTTACCCCATGCATGATGGTTCTAGGAAATACAGTAAAACAAGGCATATATTTATAGTACTACTAACCCTTTTTCATTGGAATGAATAGAGCGTCATCCTGGAACAATGTGGTTCTCTTAATACATCTGCCGTTTATAGACTGATGTTCTGGTTCTGGGACTTACTGTACTCGCTGTACTTTTACTGCACAGTTAGGGTATATTTCTAACACTTTGGGTAGACAGGCTTCTAATAAACTGGAATTACCCTTTAAGTGACCTCAGATCCCCCCCTTGCCTTCAGACAAGCCCATTTCTTCTGTCTCTCTCACTTGTTAAACAGTAGGAAAAACATTTCAAATATCCTCTGCTTGTTATGAATATCACATCAGCCTTAAAGCGCTGCTAAAGCAAACAACCTGTTGCTATTAGAAAAACATATGCATGCAAATATATACACTTACATGCATGCACACAGTTTAGCTTCAGAGGACCACATCTGCACTCCAGATGTCAGTGTGGACTGTGGTGACCTGGCTGATCGAGACAGACACAGTGTTAAACAAGAGGTTTAATATTTCTAGAGCTTTTCTTAGCAAGCTTCTGTTTTTTTTAGACCATACTATTGCTTCAACCGTGTGCATATTTAACAGATTAAGGAGTCAGATTCCTGCGAAGGCAAACATCATCCTCAAGTGGTAGAAAACCACCCCGCCCATCTTTTTCTTAGTGTCAAGTGAAAAGGAAAGGGATGACTAGTTCAGCATCATGAGACGGAAGTCCACTTTCTGAGATATGTTTGCTCTCAGGGAGCTGTTAGATTTCCTGCCAATTATTATCCATTATCTTGATTGTGAAAATTGCCAGAAAAGAGTACCTCCCAGCCAGAAGTACTTTTTAATTCCTGTTGTTTAAATTACATTTTTATATTCATTTTTCATCCACGGTGAGACATTATGATTATTATTATTCTGTTACTGTATCCCGCTCATCTTTGTTGGACTTCCCCATCACCAGGGAGGCTTTCTTATTTCCTTTTGTGGCATTAGTTTCTCTTGTGCCTCCCATTTCCCAGCGCTGGGATTCAGCCAAGTTCCAGTCACAGAGTGTACTGTACAAGGTCAGGCTGTGTTTACACAGTTATAAACATGAAGACATGATTAAAACATGTTTCAGGAGAGGCAGGGATATGTGTTTCTAATGAATGCTGGTTCTTGGAACTGATTGTCTCCTCTTTAACTGATTTTTGCAGTCACAGAAGATCCATTTAATGCTAAGGTTTCATAATGTTAATGCCAAAGTGAGCTTTACATCTGCATACAGCATGCAGCATTTTGTCTCTGGAGGAGCTCTGCAGGGATGCTGATTTTCAGTCGCTGTTCAGTTGGTATCTTTGCAGCAGCACAGACTAGGTTGAGACTGATTGGCATCGTTTTATCACAAAGGGTAGACAGAGAGGGATAATAGAGGGCGTGAGACACTCCCATGTAATGACATAACCTGCACCTAATTTAACACCTCAGACAGAATTCCACCAAACAAATCAGGCAGATGCACAAGAGCCCATCTGAAGACCGAAATGTCACAGTAAATGCAATCATGTGTTAATATATTGTCACCTTGTCTTCTATATGAAGGATGTAGAAGGAGAAGGATCAAGACATTGGCCTGTACGTTTTGAATATTTATCAGCCGCTCACAAGGTTGAATTCCAAATTTGACACACAGCTGGGAAATCTGTACAGCTGGGGCTAATTAAAGATAATGAGCTTCAGGGTTTGTCCAAGTAATAGCCACAAGCTACTGATATGATGGACCATTATCACAGCTGAACATATCCTTATTACAAATCAGTGTTAATCATGTATTTCATTATTGCATTGGTGAGCTTCAATAGACTGACAGAAGCCATATTATCTCAAAAGTAAGGAAACTTATTTAATTATTTACAGTTCTTGAATGTGGCCTATTTCACAAATTACATTTGTGTGTGCTGAAGACATAATTAAAGTGACTATGTGACTATGTGTAGAATTTGGAGCATTCATCTTTGATGCCCCTGGTGGCTGTATCAAAGAGATTCTATGGCACAACGCATGCATTTCATAGACTGCATCAGTATTCACAAGGATTGTCTTGTTCGTCTAGAAGTTGTATATAAGCAATATAAATCTGGTACACTTTGTAAACTCTGTAACATGCAACCAAAGTTTGTGTTTTATCCAGTAGGCTTGAAGACATCTATATAATACAGAAAAGGTCGTCATGGTTAAAACGTATAGCCTACGTGTCTTTCAATCAAATGGGTGCAAAAAAAGAGGATCTAACATTAGCAGAGTACAGCACATTAATCATTAAGTAGCATGTCTATACACATGCTGCTTTGGCTTATAGAGTAAAATGTATTTTAATTAGAAACAGCAGTAAAATTCTTGTACAATAAACCAGACTCCATTGACAAAAACATTATTTTTTGTTATAAAACACCCTTAATTCAGTTGACAGAATAAAAAAATGTGAATAGTGGGTTCATTTTGACCTCACCAGAGCTTGTGATTATTGGAAGAGTAGAAATACAAGCCATGACGGTTTTATGACGGATAAAAGTTAAATCAAATGGTTCTACCCACTAAGCCTGAATAAATTCCACATATTTCATGGTAGTCTGGACATTATTTCATGGGGTTTATCTTGTGCAAAGTTGATATTTTTGACCCACGGATGGGAAAGAGGGATACTCAGTGAAGAGTTCATCCTGTGGGAACATAGTTGAACTCTTTCCATGGCAATCTTCCCATTTGGTAATAGAACATTTTGGTGAGAGGATCAGGGTTTTACTTAACAGATTAGGATTAACTCTCTTGGGACCATCAATGCCAAATACATCAATACATTTCGCTAGCAGTTGTCACGATATGATTTGGCCCCGAGTGTTGGTCAGACTGAACACCTGTCTGAAAAAATCACCACCATAAGGCTACTTGTGTCCAGACTGAAATATCTGAAAAACTATTGCATGGAAATCCATGAATTATGCTCGAGACAATCATACCCCACTGAGGATGATTTGTAATAACTTTGATGCTCTTCTGGGCTTTTCGTCTAGTGTGATCATCAGATCAGCTCATACCTGAACTATTCAACAAAAGCAGCCTGGAGCCAAAATAATCTCACAAGTTTACAGCACAAACAACCCAACACACTGCACCAACAACATGAGAAATGTCTCATTCTGTCTTCGATACCAGATGAGTCTTGACATTTTGTGCACTTAGGACAACAAAGGCGTCTAATACAATGATGAATGCAGGCTTTTATTTTGAGTCAGCAGGATTTTGATGATGGAGTTTCACCTCAGTCAATCCCACCTGCTGTTTTCTTCCCTGCAGCAGATCGATTTTTTAGACCAAAGAGGTCTAAAGGCTGTCTTTCCTGCACTTTCTCACAGTTTTTTCCTCATCTCTGCTGCTTCACTTCCCCATGTCGTGCTTTACCCTTGACTCTCACTGTCCTCTTTATGCTCCGTCACATTTCCAAATCTCTCTCTTCTCTCTCACTTTGAAATTTTGATCTAACTAAACATTAATCTTTAATGGGAATATTAGATTGATAGTTGCAGAGAACAGAGGAGATAACAATTACCTGGATTTGTAGAAATAATTATATGCAGAGGCATGAACAAAATGAGACTAGAGAAGCATTCATGAATAATACTTCAATGCAAAACACAGCAAGAAAGGGCTTACACATCACTAAAAAGCATTAAAAACAACATTAAAATATGGAAATATAAGACAGGGATCATGATAAGAACCAGAAGCACTAATAACTCAAACTATTAACTACTGTAGATGTCAGAATTGTAATTAGCAGGTGGTGTCCTTTGCATGCTAAAGATCCCACCTCAGTCTGATATTTCATTACATGAGGTCCGTAACACCTCAAGAGGGATTAAAAATAAGTTCTTTGCCCAATCCCACGCAGACTTGCAGATATTGCTGTGCATTCCTGATAAGTCTACACGGTCTCAGAGCTGTCCCATTACGAAATCTGCATGTGTGTGAGAGCTTTCTTTTTGGACTTTTAAAGCCCTCTGGGCACACAGTTCAGCAAGTCAATACTCATGCAGACTTTGATTTAGGAACACACAATTTATGTCAGTGTTGCAACATTAAAGGAGGGATGAGGGGAAGGCTGTAAGCATGTTATATACACACATAGAAGGCACACAGGTCATAAGCAAACACTGTCTGTTTAAAATCTTTATGGTTGTTTGAATATGTCTTTTATGATGTGTTCCCACCTAACACAATTTCATACAAAGTCAATACAAAGACGAGAGAACCCGGGATTCCATTCAGAAAATGAACATTTACTCTTTTCTTTTGCATGGACAGACCTGACAAACCATGATTTCAGACTTGGTTCACATCTGAATCACAATGTAGTTATTTCTGCCTACTTTTGATCTGTATTTTGCAATTAAATCACAACATAATCTGTTTATTTTAGCATGGCTGCAGTAGTGCCAGTCATCTGGACACAGTTCCTGGATAAAACTATGAGGTTCACTGACCTGTGTGCATCTCTGGATGATGTTATAAACCCATAAATTTACAATCTTCTACAACAGGAAAAAGGCATATTTCAGCCATGGAGGCAGGAAAGAATTGGCAGAAGGGAACGTTGTTGTCTACACACGCCTGTCTTGCACAACTAATGCAAACAAACATAAATGATCCCAATGTGGTCCAGCGATCAAACGTGTTAAAAAAAAAGTTGCTTTGTGTTTGATGTGACACAGTATTAGTCCTAAGTATGCTTTAAGCTACAAAAACACTACACCCTACACCCCCATAATGCAGCTTGATAGTCTTTCATTAGACTCAACCCAATAATGTCACCTAAGATTGATGCAGTGTGTCCTTTCATTATATTTGAATTAGCACCTTTAATGATGTAAGTGTGAACATGTTCAACAGTTCCCTGTTCTGCAGTAAGAAAAAACACTGTTCAGTTAGAGAATTCTATTTAGTTTGTTCGACCTGGTGCAGGATTTCAATCCGCGCTCCAGTGGAATTGTTAAATGTTATAAACTCTGCAACAACAGATACAGAAATATGTTACTGGCTGAGGAAGTGTCAGAGAAGTGTTTTAAAAACATTTCACACTTCCATGCCTGGAATTCATCAGCAGAAATAACAGTTCCTACTTTCTTATTATTCATGTGGCGGGAAAAGAAAACAAAATGCATGCACTTGCCACACTGCATATCCACCTGTATCAATACTTAACTCATTTTTTTTCTGTGCAAAAACCTTGATCTTGAAAATAATGCTTCCAGGTTAACAAAATAAGGCTCTCAGTGGGCTTTTAGCTCACACAGAATAATTGTGTGTTTTCAGTTTTGAATTACAGAGTGACTATTATTCTGACCTTGAAAACCTGCTATATAGCCTTCATCATAAAGCGAGGGATCTTGCAGCAGACCACACACACTCTGCCGCTGACCTCAAACATTTTTAGAGGTGACGAGAAGGGAGTATAGCTTTAAATTCACATACTGATGCCTCAGAGTGGGAATAAAGCTCCTTCAAATACCCTAATATTAAAAATCCTCATACCACCTTTCTTGGAATTATGAGGGGGGTGACTGAAATACTTCAAAGGAAACTACAGCTGCTCTTATGGTGAAAATAAAACTGAAGACATATAAGAAAAGCCATGTTTTTACCAAGTGTTTTTGATTTACAGGAGGCCCTGCAGAGGACGGGAGCATGATGCTAAATCTGGTTCGCCTGTTGTCACTGACTAGCCTGCCGAGCATCTCAAAAGTCAAAGTAGTCAGCTTCCTGATTGGCTTGACGCTCACATTCCTCATCATGGCTTCCTACATCTTGGCCTGGGACTGGAAAGGTCTTTTGCTCACCCCCTCGCTTTATCAGCAAGGACCTGTGGTCGACCTGAACAGCACAGCCGAATTTTCCTTCGGGAAGAATTTATTGGACATGAAACTGCTGGTGAAGATCATCAACTCCAAACTGGAGTACACACCCAGGAAGGTGCCTGGTGAAAAGGATGTCATTGGAACAGACTACCATGTGAGTCTGTGGAAACATGCTGTGATTCATTGTTGCTGTATATAAGTGGGCCAACTAAAATAAAGGATGTTTTTGTTATGGTTCCAGGCTGCAATTATGCAATGTCAAAACTATGTTGGCAAATGATAATTAAGTCCAATAAGTGGCCACAATTAGTGCTTTATATTTTGCTGACAAAAGTGAATAGAAGGAGACTGACAAATAACAGCCAGCTTATAATCACTCCTGCAGTAAACATATATTTGTAGGGCTGTTAAGTAAATATCAGGTTACATCTCCTGCTAAGTGCTGCTTAGGACTTGAGGTTACTATTGTATGTGCTAATGTGCTGCAATTCTCCTGTTTTTGGTGTATGTTCTCATCATGCTTCTCCACCCTACACTTCATCATTTTGCAGTGTTTATAGCTAAGGCATCAGCAATTCTGACACTTTAAGTCACAATTACAGTGATCAAGTTTGTCAGAAAGTTGAATACCAATTAGTGCTCTGTGTCAGTGTTTGACACATGAATATCTAAGTGAGTTTTCAAATACTGTAGGTGGTAATGCATCAGTTGCAAAGCTGCAAAATCACCTTGTAAACTTTAAACTGCTGGCGGACGTTGTGACATGAATTCGAAGTAGCTGCTGTTCCCCTGAAGGTACAATCTACCATCTTTTACCTGCCAGCTTTCAAGATAGGGCTGCCATTTGCAATATTTTCATTTTTGATCAATCTGCTGAACATTATTTCAATTAATCAGTTCATTGTTTTGTCAAAAAAAAGTCAATCATACCCTGTGTAATTTCCCAGGGCTCTCAAAATGTTGTTTTATCTGACAAACAGTTTAAAATACCAAAGTTATTCAGTTTATTATCATGTGTGACAAATAAAGGCATCATATAATCACATTTGAAAAGCATGAAACCAGAAAATGTTTGACCTTTTGCAGAAAATATTACTAAAACACTTACTCTACTTACTCTCTTCGATATCCTTCTTTAAATCTTGACTGACCAACAGGCTCGCCTGCGTCAAATGTCATCAGGCGATTGAATAGGCGCCATCAGTGGTTATCAGCCCATACGAATAGGCGAGTAAGGGCCTGCATCACCTCTTAGCAGATTGACAGGGTTGTTATCAGCCCATTCAGTTGCCGCTTGCTGAAAACAAATCAGTTATGTTTTGTTTAAAAGATGTAGTTTCCTTACCAATATGCTACAAAACCCCTCCTCTAAGGTTAGAGCAAAAACGTTCTTGTCCTTGGTGTTATAAATGATAGAAAGAGTCAAATCAATGCACATAAATGTCAAAAATGAAGGTGCTACATGGACATTATGAGTGCCGGAAGTAACATAGTTATGTTGGTCACATAAAACTTCTGACACACGGTCTCCTGGGTAAAAGTCCTGGGTATGTTTCACCCACCCACTCAAAAGGGTGTCTACTCATGCTTTATACTCTTTTTTGTCTTTCTTTGTTTTGTTTTTCCTTGCTTCTCCTTATTTTTTTTGGTTTGTCTCTGCAGTTGTTCTCTGCAATCCCTCGCCACTTCCTGCCTGGCATCAAGAGCCCTTGCTGGTATGAGGAGTTCTCTGGTAAACCCAGCAATGATCCGTACAGGAGGAACCTTTTCACTCTGCGCTCAGAGTCCTTCAAGAAAATGTGTGAAAACCTGAGGACCAACTTCAGTCAGCACTTACAGTACAGAGACGGCAAACTGTTTCGTCTACGCTGCTTGCCGTTCTTCTACATCATCGGCCAGCCAAAGTGCGGCACGACTGACTTTTTCCACAGGCTGCTGCTGCACCCAGAGATCAGGTTTACCATGATTAAGGAGCCACACTGGTGGACCAGGAGACGCTTTGGTAAGTCATCAGGGGATGGATGTTGTTTCTAAATGTTTTGATGATGATGGTGGAAGCTGTCTGATGGATTATAAGATAATTCATCCGAAATAGATGACAGGAAATGCACTGATTTAGAACAAAGCTGCATAGTAGTTAATCAGTTGAAAAAAGCAACTTTTTTTACGAATCAGTAAGCTGCTTTTCCCAGTGTGATTTTTAGCCGTCTGTCTCTATAAGCCCCTCAGTCCCCAAAAACCTGCTGTGATTGTTCACTATTTACAGGTCTTCTGCATCTTCTTTCTCTGTGTTTTTGCACCAGAGAACGACTGAGTGCAGATTTTGGAAGCCAGTATTTGACTGAGGGACACACAGGAAGTCTAAGATTTGAAATTGCTCTCATAATGGCATTTTTTAATAGAAACATATTCACCTGCACCTGATATATATTTTTTTACAGCATTTACACCAAAGTCCCAACAATATACAACCTTTAAGAGGAATTCTGTTGATTTTTACTACATATGATTTAAATTCCATACATTAAATTTTGAATTCACAATCAAAATATGATGAAAAAAACTCCCACATACTTTATAAAAAAATATTCAAATACAGTGGTATGAAAATGTCCAGATCCCCAGTGACTTTAACTGAAGGAGCTCTGCAGCTGCTTGGTAATAAAATTCTGCATTAATTGTCTTGGAGGGCTTTTACTGTGAATTAACATATGTAAAAATAATGACAATATATTGTATAATAATTTTGCTATGTGTCTGTTGTCTGCTTGTTTGTCTCTATTTCAATATTTCCCTGTATACAATAGCTGTATGGATGTTTTTTGTGCAAAATGGAGCCATGTAACTAAGGCCTTTGAATCAAACTGATTTAATGTTTATGCAATGTATTAAATTAATTTTAACAGTGTTTTACAGTACAACTCTATAAAAGTGCACATAATAATGAATGTTATTTGGTATACCTCGGGGTGCAGGTTATATTCGTTTCGCAAATGGCTTCCAGGAAACTTTTCCTCTGGAAGATTACCTGGATCTGTTTGACTGGGCAGCCATCAACATCCAAAAAGGAATCAGTGGAAAGTCACCTGGATACCACCGCACACTCGTAACAGGTGAACACATGTGAAAGTGTTTGTGTGTGTGGGTGGTTTGGTACGGTTTGGTATTGTTACTGCCATTGTGCATCAGATGGAGTAATCTCTTGACAGCCAAACAGATGGATCCTGAGCATGATTCAAATGACAGGTTTTCTCCTTTCCTCATTGCCGGGCCTGGTTCTTTTTAGTGGAAGCTGCTCTGACCTCAGGGAAACTACAGTGGTGCTCACGTATTGCAGGAATTCTTTGGTCCAGGAGATGTGTCTTTAGAGGTGTCCACAGAATCTCAGACTCCCCTGGGAGCTGCTGTCACAACCATATTTATCCACTCTCCATGCATCTGCAATTATAAATGAGTTCTACTCAAATTTGGCCCTACGAGACAGTGTATAATTCCCTACAATAAAAACTGACTTAAAGTCATAGTTTAGATTTATTGAAGTAAGAGTCAAGTATCTCTTGTATGAGAGTCATATATTGATCTTTTGATGGGCTATCCATAACACAATGGTTTGTGTGTTTTTTTTCCAATGGAAAAGTGCTACTTGGCTTTAATGAAGTGAAACAATCCTAATCACAAACCTGTTCAAGTGTAGATTTTTTTCAGTACAAAATGTTCTCAGATAATGAAAGTTTTCCTTACATATCTTGCATATTTTTAGCTGTAAAGTTCAGCTCAACTTCCCCTGCATATACCTGTCTGCACTACTTGCTGCATTTAAAATGAACTACTGTTGCCCTCAGTCATGCTCAGACTGTCAATGTCTTGACAGGTGAAGCCAGTGTATCCACTATGTGGGACAACCAAGCCTGCAACTACTTTTACAAAGACGGAGAGGAGACAGAGCCGCCGTTCCTGATCCAGGACTTCATCCACACGGTCCAGCCTGAAGCCAAAATCATCATCATGCTTCGAGATCCGGGAGAGAGGTAGAGAAATCCATCCACACATCTGTCTGTATCGATCCAGATGGAATTTCAGTTTGGATTGCTCCTCAAGGATTTTCCTGCAGAGAATATTTGTTTTAAATCATAACTCCTACCGTTCTTCCAGAAAAATGTTCTTTCATGGTTTCAACTGGCTCTGTTTTTGTTTTTTGTTTCCAGACTTTACTCTGACTACCTATTCTTTAACATGGCCAACAAGTCTGCAGAGGACTTCCATCAGAAGGTCGTGAACTCTGTATTGTTGTTTCAGTCCTGCCTGTTGGAGAGGTCACTTCGCTCCTGCGTCTACGACACCAACCTCTACAACATTATGCGGGTTAGCTGAAATGACATTCTCACTTTGACTTGTCAGCTTTCATAACTACAGTTAATTGAACCTTGGACATTTTCTATGTGTCCTCCAAGTGGTTACTGCCATCTCTTTCTGTGCAGAGAAAAATTCAAGAAACTAGCTACAGACATTTCAGCACATATGCTATCAGGCAGCTCTGAGTGATGAGTTCTGTCGGTTGCAATCCCTAATCACAACATGTCTGTGACAGCACTGTTATCCAGAAAAGATTTACTACAGTAAAAGCAGCAATCAGCTCAACCTGAAAGCACTGGAACAGAAGCAGAATGTTATATCTAACAAAAAACACCATCAGATTCTTTTTGTTTACTTCTGTTACGGATGAGATGAAGATGAGTGCTTTCAAAATCAGTTTGTGTCACTCTGCTTGTGATTCACAACAAATTATCTTAGTTTGGTGTTGCACTGTAGTGCCCTCTTGAGGACTCTGAGTGTCCTTTGCATCAAGATTAAACCAGTCTCTCTTAATTTTACCATTAAAAAAGGAAATTCAGATTTGCAGCAAAACAAATATGTCATAAGTATGTGTCACTAAGCATGTTCATTCATGCACATTAAATAATATTCTTCATACAAGTCCTGAACTAAAAGGTTCAGTTTCTGTGTGTTCAGCGGTCCCAAAAATGGTGTGGAAAGAATAAAATAATAAAATCCCCAGAAACTGCTAGTTATAGATATATATTTTTCTTTTTTGCAATGTCATGATGGACAGTCTTAGGAAGTTCTACAAGATTTGGCAGCCATTCTTAGACTATCTTGCTCAAGTAGATCAAGACGTTGGGTAGTTATGAAACTCACAACAAAGGCCACTCGACTCTTCCTTGAAAA
The DNA here is from genome assembly GCF_030273125.1 of Centropristis striata. Taxonomy (NCBI): domain Eukaryota; kingdom Metazoa; phylum Chordata; class Actinopteri; order Perciformes; family Serranidae; genus Centropristis; species Centropristis striata. The sequence goes on from NC_081536.1 coordinate 17,216,127, forward strand.
TTTCTGTTGTAATTTAAAGTACCATGATGCAACAGTACATTTCCTTGTCTTGAGCTGTACACCCTGTTTTTTTTTTCTTCTTTTCTTCTTTGCATATGTTTGACTCCTAATCTTAGTCACTTTGATTGTTACCCTATTACTTTGGGGAAAAAATAATAAACATATTTAACAAAAAAAAAAAACACAGGACACTTTAAGGACATTTTTGTTGATGTTGACTTACCTTGATTTTTCCCAACAGGTGAGGCTAAGTTTGGGGATTTACATCGTCTTCTTGTTGGACTGGCTGACAGTTTTCCCTCAGGAACAGATTCTGGTTCTTCGACTCGAGGACTACTCAGCCAACCTCAAAGTTACAATGAAGAAAGTTTTTGATTTCCTGAGTGTAGGTACGTATCCAAAAAGCGCCTACTGTATCGCCCTGGCTATATTCATGGGGTTGTTTCTGCCTAAAGTCTTCACTTCTATACTGTAAAGGACGCTGATATCCTCCCTTCAGGTCCTCTGTCGCCGCAGGTGGAGGCAGCACTGACCAAAACACCAAAGTCAAACACCCGGCGGACAGCAGACAAGAAGGTGGGTCCTATGCTTCCAGCTACCAAAGACCTCCTCAATAAATTTCACCAGCCTTTCAACCAAAAACTGGCCAATTTGTTGAACAACAAAGCCTTCCTCTGGAGAAACACCTGAAGGGGAATAAGCATGGACAAAAGTGTGAATTGATGTGAGCGAACAACCAGAACCAGAAGCTAAATAATGTATGATGGGAAAACTCATACGCAGGTGTATAGCTGTATACGGGGTTATATGAAGGCCTGAACAAGTGTATGGGTTTTCTTTTGGATATTTATTTGTTCTTGAAAGAATGTGATTGATTCATCAAGTCAAGATCATAATAAAATAAGTTGAATTTGTGTTTCGTTTTAATGCTTTTACAGTGTTAGAAAGCCTTTATACCACTGTTGAATAAAATACCACAAAATGCAGCACACATTCATTCATCTACACATCTCAATAGTTTTCTCTTCATTCCTCAATCAGGAGAGATGATTCTGCATTATAACAGCTGATATGTGATAATTAAATCTTTGCAGAAAGTCACTGGTGCTTAGAACCTATTAGATATTCATTAGATATCTTTGCACTGTATTTATTGTAGGTGGCAGAGTATTAACAAACTATTGCATTCTGTATATGTTTTTTCACAGGGTCCCAACTTTGTATTATAATGATTCAAGAAAACTGGTTCGTGCACAAAGTGCACCATCAAGGGACTTTTTAAAACTCCATATATTGCAATAGCAGCATTTAAATTGTCCAAACGTCTTAAATCTCATTGATCCAATAATACATGTGCATGTTGTGGGATAAAGCACAAGAGGGCGCTAAATCCTAACTCCAGTAACTCAACATCCAAACACTCCAGCAACACAGGTCAATACAGCCAATGTTGTTTAAGGCTGCCAATACAGAATTATAAATTATCACTACTTTCTCAGTTATTAAGAGTTCATAAACAGTATTAAAGCGAATGTGCCCAGCTACTTTCCAATTTACATCAAGAATAAAAATATTTGCAGCCTGATACTAAAAACTGTTTTCCTCTCTGTAGCAAATTTTCCCCCTCATGACAACTAAGATGGGGTTGAATTTTTCCAACTCACCCATTTATATTATATTAAGCTTTATCTTTAAACAAAATGAAGGGCAAGGCCATTATGAGTGACATGGTGACTGGTTGCTGCATTCAGCCCGGATTAGCTTATCCCTCGCTCCACCTTTTTTGGATTAGCCGGAAGTAAGGAGGAGTGCATCACTACTAAAATGGCAACAGCTGGAGGCACCCACCTTGAGTTTCATTTAGGCTCTTCTGAGAACAATGGGTGACATCCTGGACACTATGTCCATATTTTACGCGGTCTTAGTCAACATTCTACACTCTACAAACATTTTCCAACCTTTAACTATGCCGCGTTGTTACAGGTGACATTTCCCGCTTCTGATTGTCAATATGCACTTACTGAGGAAAGAAAATCAAAGATTGGAGATGTCGGGGGCTCTGTGCCAGAGAATCACCTGTTTTTAGCTCTTTGATTATGTGCATTTACAATGTGATTGGCCTCCCAGATGACGATAGAGTCCAGGGCACTGCAGGGCTGAAGAGAGAAAGGGTCACACCTGGCTGATTGCACTCTTCATGTGATATTGATGGTAATCCTCTGCAGGATTTTCAAAAGTGGAAGAAACCAATAAGGTGCACACCTGTGTTTTGTGACAGTACGTGTTTGAGTTTGGATGTATTTAAAGAGATAGAATGACATGAAGGTCAACTGAGCACTCATTATTCCTCTTCACACGCAGTTTCATAGTTTCAACTCGTTCACACCTTAACACCAGAACTAACGAGAAGAAAACTGCCATTATCATCATCACCTGTCGTCCATTGGGCAGCAGTGTGACGTAAGTCCACTAAAACAAGTTTACAGTCACATGGTGTTATTTTCAGTTAATTATTTATTTATTTTTGGTTTGGTAAAAATGGTTTGGTAAGATTAAATATTAATTTTATCTTGATTCACATTCTGATCCACGGCCAACAATGTCTTACTTGGTTTTGTTTTGCTCTTCTGTCCGGCCCTTCTGTGACAAACCACAGTAAATTAGCCTTGTTGGGGAGGAAAAAGGCAATTGAAGCTTTAAAGCATCCCCAGCCCATTGATTAGTGAATCAATGGACAACACAATGAATAAAAATCATTTGCCTAGACCTAGCACCAGAAGCTCAAAGCTGCTGAAGGAGACAGCAGTGTAACAGAATGCTGAATACTTGCTCCAAATGTAATGAAAAGGCACCGGTTTAATTACATTATCTGATAAAAATAGCATTTGATCTTGTTTCCTCACATCTTAATACGGTTCAACTTCAAAGTATTTGTTGATTTTCTACAGAGCCAACTTGAAATAGAAAAAAACACTTTTGTAAAAACGTTTATTATTGACTGAAAGCACTTAATCTAACTACCTGGTATACGTCAGCTGAGTGAAAAACAACCTACTTATCAGCAGATTGTCTACTTAAGCAACAAATGTCTTTTGAATGGAAAATACATTTCGTACAGGATATAGTAGGAACACATCATGCTGCTGTACATTTAATGTTTGTCACCATCAATAGGGGCCAGCTCGGCACCTATTAATTCTTGTTATTGTCTTCTTGTTCTTGTTCTTGTTCTTGTTCTTGTTCTTGTTCTTGTTGTTGTTCTTCTTCTTCTTCCAAGCACATATGTCCAGTCCTATCCCAAATGTCCTCATAGCTTTGGGGTCTGATTGTCCAGCTGGCACTAAATAATGACCTATAGTTTATAACTTTGAAAATTCATAACAAATCAGTTGTAAGTGCAAGTACTTTCACCAGATTGTAGACTAGACAGATTGTCAAGTCAAGTCAAGTCAAGTCAAGTCAAGTCAAAGTTTATTTATAGAGCACATTTAAAAACAACCTCAGTTGACCAAAGCTCTGATAAATAAGGCGGTGCCAGACCATTTAAGCACTTAAAAACAATTAATAAAACCTTAAACTGGATCCTAAAATTTACAGGTAGCCAGTGCAAAGATGCAAGGATGGGGGTAATGTGACCACGCCGTTTCTTTCCAGTCAGCAGGCAGGCGGCTGCATTTTGGACAACCTGTAGGCGGCGCACTGCTGACTGGTCAAGACCAACAAACAAAGAGTTACAGTAATCTAGGCGTGATGTAATGAACGTGTGGATGACTCGCTCAAAGTCATTTGTGGGGAGATAAGTCTTTACTTTTGACAGTAGCCGTAGGTGGAAGAAGCTAGTTTTGACTCTGGAGCTTATCTGTTTGGTAAACTTGAAGTCAGTGTCCAGAATAATACCAAGGTTTCTTGCAGAGGGGTAACACAGAGATTTAAGGCTACCAATGGTGCTGTCATAGCCATCTAAAATATTTTGTTGGCCAAATAAAATTATCTCAGCCTTGTTTTTATTAATTGACGGAAAGTTTGCTTCCATCCATCACTGAGTGTCTTTCAGGCAGTCTAATAAGACCTGCACAGAGGTTTGGTTATTCATCTTTAGCAGTAAATATATTTGTACATCGTACGCATAGCAATGAAATGAGATATTATACTTTTGAAATATGGATCCCAATGGCAACATGTAAATAGAAAAGAGGAGGGGGCCCAAAATAGAACCCTGAGGCACCCCACAGCTCAGGGGGGAAGAGTCGGGGGAATACTGGCCCAGCTGCACAGAGAAGCTCCTATCTGACAAGTATGACTCAAACCAGTTAAGAGCAGTGCCTTTAATGCCGACACAGGTGTTTAGGCGAGACAGGAGAATGTTGTGATCAACTGTGTCGAAGGCAGCTGTCGGATCCAGAAGGACCAGGACCGCAGGGTTACCAGAGTCCACTGTTAAAAGAAGGTAATTTCCAAAATCTCCAAAACCTTAGAAAGAAATGGGAGTTTGGAGATGGGCCTACAATTTGATAAAACTGAGGGATCTAGATTATGTTTTTTGAGGAGGGGCTGGACCACAGCATGTTTAAAGGCAGCTGGGACACATCCAGACATCAAAGATAAATTAATCAGATCCGTAACACAGGGCCCAATAACATTTAAAAAATTCTTCAAGAGACGGGGAGGGATACTGTCAAGAGGACAATAAGAAGGCCTGAGACGCTGGACAACATCAGTTAGCTCTGAGATAGACACTTGCTCAAATGTGTCAAAAACTGCAGTGCTAGGACAGCAAGATCTACTGCAGATGACAAAAGGAAGGACTTAATATCAAAGATCTTGTCAATAAAAAAACTTTTTTTTTTACACAGTCCAAATGAAGGAACAACTCCATTGTTGTCACAGGGGTTTAAAAGAGTATTCAAAGTATGAAAAAGAAACTGAGATTTGTGGCTATTGACTGATACAAGATTTGATTAAAAAAAAAACTGACTCTTGGCAGTTTTAACAGCTTTTTGAAATTGATGTAGACTGTTTTTTAAAATCTCCAAAGAAACGTGAAGGCGATCTGTCTTCCATCTCTCTTTCTGCACGTCTACATGCACGTCTTAAAGTGCGGTCATTAAGCCATGGCTCCGCTGCTGGCTTGGAGCGCTTGGATCTAAATGGAGCCACCAAGTCTAAAATGTCAGTACAAATACTACTAAAAGTGTTTGAAAACTCATCAAGAGTATGTAGCACTGTATGATTGAATGCCCCAAAAAACTCAGAAGCAGTTAATTGTGACGGGTTAATTGTGTGCACACGAGGTCCATGGTGCACAGCTTCACTTGCGAGCGAGGCAGTGTCACATTAAATAATACAGCGAAGTGATCAGAAATTTGTGTGTCACTGACATTTAACTGCAGCCCAAAGGATAATATAAGGTCCAGAGTCTGGCCCTTCTCATGTGTTGCATCACACACAGACTGAGTAGGCTAAGGCTAAAAGTGTTACACAGCACAGAAACAAGACTCAAATGCAGCACTCGGGAGGCAGAAACAGGAGGTAACCAGTCTTTAATCAGAGGCAAAGGTTCGGTACACGGGAGTTCAGTCAGGCAAGGCAGGCAAACAATCCAAAAGGATGAGGCAGAGGCAGAGTCCAAAAACAGGCAAGGGTCAAAACCAAAAAGCACACTAGGAAAACGCTGGAGAGTAGGACACATGGTACACTAACAATCTGGCACTGGGGAATGGGAAACAAAGGGTTTAAATACTGAGAGTCAATGTGGAGATGAGACACAGGTGTGTTATTAGGGGGCGGGGCCACCACCAGGTGTGAAGCTGGAGCCTGGAGTAGGCAGAGGAGGGGCAGACTGCGACAAAAAGAGTCAATAAGGCCGCGACTGCCAGCCAAAATCCGATCTTTAGCCCATCCAGATTGGAACTGGATGGCTCTTTTGAAGTCTGAACAGTCACAAATCACATGAAATCCGATTTTTGCAAACTGGATCGAAACCACCTTCGGGAGGTAGTTTCAGATCGCATTTGGACAGATGCGTCTCAGTCTGAACCGCTCCAAACACTCAGATCGGTTTTCCACCGGACAGGTGTCCACCGGCAGACATGCGGCCCGACGGGGGCGTCCATCCGCCCGGTTTCTCACCTGGTGCGTCTGATGTTCTGCACCTCTACTGGACAGTGATAAGGCCAATATACTGAGGTGACCTGCCTCCATCATGTTTGTTGTTGTTGTTCTTGTCACTGTCGCAATTATATGACGTCTGACGCCGTTACGACGTCAGATGCTCTGACACCGTTACTATAGCAACCTGTCAGATCAGTCAATAATGTGGCCCAGTCTGAACAGAGCCATATCCGATTTGGACACTTGCTAAAACAGTGTGGACAGTCAGCCCTAAAAATCGGATTTGAGTAGGAATCTGATTTGAATCAGATTCACCTGCAGTCAACTCGGAGAACTGGATAGACTCACAGACTTGAATCCACGTCTCTGTCAGGAACATAAACGAATTCACGTGAAGTGAAGAAGTTATTCAAGATAAACGTCTTGTTTGCTAGCGATCTAGATTGTTCTTGAAAAAAAAAAGGTTTTGGCTGGCAAAGTATTAAAACTTATCTTTGGTAAGCAGAGAAGAATGACTGTTGCTGACGATGATATAAAAATAGTAAGCGATAAAAACAAAAAAGGTAGTTTGAGGTGGACAATTTAACGTCCAATATTAAACATCTACAATTTAGACGTCAGCTGTACTGAGAACAGCAAATTACAGACATCTGGCCCTGTGATTCAGATAGCACTCAGTCCAATTAATCCAATTATATGAACGTTCATCTCTGCTCTAATCAGACAGAGAATCAGACCTGATTCTGAATCACTCTTATAATTGTTAAACAATTTCAGATTCATGTGGTAATTTCTTTGAATAGGTCCACGATAATGACTTATTTTTTGGCAGAAGACTTCTAAAAGGATCACCAATTATCATGTTCATATTAGTCATAGATGTGTCATGGATGCAGCATGTGGAAAATAGGCTGTACACCTTTCTGCTGATGTTAAAATAATATTGTTTTCTGATTAAAGAAAGTGAAAGACCTATACAGGGGTCAATTGTGTGAAACTTTTGAGTTGAATGAAGTAGACGCAAAAAAGTTCATGGTGAAACCATGAACTTTTTTGCTGCTGCTGTTTTCAGCATGGAGTGTGTAAATGCATGACAAAAGGGTGCCATGCAACGGAAATGCAAACAGTATAGGACTGAATATTGTATAGTATAGGATATTGTATAGTATAGGACTAATATTGTTTTCTGATTAAAGAAAGTGAAAGACCTATACAGGGGTCAATTGTGTGAAACTTTTGAGTTGAATGAAGTAGACGCAAAAAAGTTCATGGTTTCACCATGAACTTTTTTGCTGCTGCTGTTTTCAGCATGGAGTGTGTAAATGCATGACAAAAGGGTGCCATGCAACGGAAATGCAAACAGTATAGGACTGAACAGCAATTTCCTGGGTCAAAGTTCTGTGTTTCTTTCAAGCCAAAGGATTTCCTCCCTACCAAGCCTGCAGGAACAGCACCAGCTTTTGGAGCCAATTTGATATATTGTCCAAATGGTGTCATTACGACTTCCAGATCCATCACATGATGTCATAGACTTACAACGAGAAAGAGTAATTAAATTAGTGGACATTTTCTGCGATACATCAACTTTCCAGTATCAACACTTAAATAGCCTTTTATTTACATAATCAGTTCCTAAAAGGTGTAAAGTTCACTAAAAGCTGAATTGAGAGTTATTTCCCTTCCTCCCTTCATATAAATCAGACTGAGGCCAAGTGGCTGTGAGACGTGGCTAAAAAAATGCTATTGTGTTTGCTTTCTGGGCCCATTCTGAAGACAGGTTAATTTATACATGGAAATCTGTTGTTTGTTTTGTCTAACTTTTGTTTTCATGTGCCATTGAGCAACTTTCAATGGAATCAACAGGGACTCAGCTCCAACTCCAACTCCCTACGTGGACTGTGTCGCTCTTTATTACATCAGCTCACATCCTAATACGGCCACTAGAGGTCCTCCTAACAATAATTGTAAATATGGGTTGTAATAAGCTGCTTGAACAAATGATGTATGTGGTATTTTGGGGGGAAACAAGCTGACATAAAGTAAATTTGTTAGGCACACGAATTGAAAAAAAACCCCTGTATGTTAAAAGGGCAAAAGAGGACAACCAATTTAAATAATTACATCAAAGGGAATTTAATTTAAATGCAGGGAATAAGTAAGTGTTAAAATCAATGTGGGTGTCACAGGAGTGGTTTTATATGGAGCAGCTCCAGGATTATCACCACATGGCTCTGTGTTGTTCAGAATGAGAGAATGGCTTAGTAAAAATTAAAACTCAGTTTATAGAAATTGTATTAAAAAATAATCAAATTATATTACCAGGGGAGGTTTCATCTTTGATTTGCACAGAACAGAACACAAACATCTAACTCCCCGTTGGACCAGCCTTGTGTTGCAGAGGCATATGTCCTCCTGCCTGTGTGTATTGGCTGTGTTTCCTCATGGCCACCCATCAGCAGCGACAACAGCTACATCTAAAGACGGCTTGTCTCGTTTCACGCTCACGGAGACAAACAGAGTAGAAGAATGATAGAGATAAATCTCTGTGTACTACTGGGCCCAAGCAGAGGCAATCAGTCATGGTTGAACTGTGCTATGACTTCAATTTCAGTGAGAGGAAACTCATCCTGCTATCTCATTTGATTGCACAATAGAAAGGGCCCGCTGCCGGGACTCTGTTTATTTCATCCCAGTAGAATGGAGAAATGCAACATTTTTTTGCAAATGATTTTTGTAACAAAGAAATACACATAAGCTACACTATATGGACGTATAAAGCCACACATATACAGGACTTTATCTGTTAGCTTTTAATAAAACAATGAACACAAGCAGCAGATAAACAATACAGGAAGTAGACCAAGGAGCCAAAAAGGGTTCAAGTTTTCTATATATCTTTATATTTTAATGTGTGTATCACCACGCCCTGTTGATGGCATAACTAAATGTGTCAGTCTACATTCAGATTGGGTTGGATGTGTACAACACACATAAGTTTCATTCATTCATTAGTTATACACTGTTAAAGATGGAACATAATATTTGTGTCTGAAAACAAAATTAACTTTATGGGCATATATATAACATATAATTTAAATAAAGTGTTATGTTTCATTAATGTTTTATTGTTATTGTTGTATTGCTGTTCATTTATATCGTTATATTTTCATAGATTTTCAAATGTTCATATCTCTCTCTCTCTCTCTCTCTCTCTCTCTGTCTCTCTCTCTCTCTCTCTCTCTCTCACACACACACACACACACACAAACAAAACAAAGCATGTTCCTAAAAGTAAGATGGCCCTGAAACCATGGTAGTATTGGTGTTGTGTAGGACCACGCATTTTTTTAGTTTTTCTTAAATAATTGTCTGTGTGTATTTGTATGTGTGCGGATGTGTGTTCGTGTGTGTGTAAGACAACTCAGTATTTGTCATCTGAGCTGCTGTGTTGACTTACTTCTGACTCATTCCTCTCATTTGTACCAAATAGTAATTATTTTCAGACTTCAAATGCAATGGTAGTCTCTTTTGTAATGTGATGATGTGACAAATTGTGACTCAGACACTTTGTATGAAAAATTAATGTATTTTGTTGTTTTTATTATGTCACTTTTGCATTTCAATTTTGACATTTGGAAACGACACAGCTATCAAATCTGAATTTATCACATTTTATGTTCAGGATAATAACAGAAGAATATTCAAATCTGACTGGAGAAGATTTGTAAAAAAGTCATGTATGTGTAAACAACTTCTAATATCCTGTGCCATATTTAAAAAAAACCTTAAATAGAAATGAGTGCAGTATGTTTTCTCTTTCATTCCTCATGAGGAACAAGTACATCAGATCACTTAATCACTGCATAACATCGTTTTAATCTAAATCTGCAAAGTTACTAGTAACTTAAAATGTCGTGGAGCAAACGTATAGTATTTGGTTCCAAAATGTAGTGGAGTAGAAGTAGTAATAGTAGTAGAAAAATTGAAATACTCAGGAAAAGCACAGGTACATTCAAAATGTACTTAAGTACAGTACTTGAGTAAATGTACTTCGTTGCTTGAGTCGAGAAAGTTTAACACAGATAAACACATGTGATTTTTGCTCCATAACTAAGTACTGTCTATGACTGTAGTTGATACTCTGCAGCCATTGACTTGCTTTATGTCTTCTTACAACATTCACTATCAGCTAATCACATAGTAAAGCTGAGGTTGTCATGAATGCCAGAAACCTGACATTGTTGCCTGATGATGGCACTAGATAAAAAGTCAGTATATGAATAAGGGATCAGAAGTCACTATGAGGATTTCAATTGGGGTAAAAAATGGCGGCTGGGAAAGTTTCAGGCCACGCCCTCTCAAATGGCCGCTCACATGGCGTGTGTCCATTTAAAAAAATAAAGGACCTAGAGGGATTTATGAGACTCTGGAGGTGACGTATGGTTTTTGATCGTCGCATAATCGCTTAGCGACAGTTTCAACCGTGACGTCACATACACGATGGATTTAACACGGGAGACGTGCCAAACGTAAACAATAAGGAAGGAGACGCAGAGATGGGAGGAGCAGAGCTTGCTGTGTCTCTTGTCTCTGTGTCTCTTGCATGATTATTATTGTTGTGACTACTTGCTACTTCAAGTAGTCACAACAATAAAGAAGATGGCGTGTGTTGTTTTGGCATTGAGTACTACATCACATCCCTCTTAGCGTTCAATCCAATCAGCAACCAGGCTTTTTCCAGGGGAGAAAAATGGCCGTGCTCTTCGACAGGGACAAAAAATGGCCGGTCAAACGGCTGCGGCTCACATTCCGGGTATTCAACGATAGTGGAAACGCAACTCTGGTCCCCTAAAGGGCGGGCAGAAGTGGTGGTAGATGTATCAAACCAACTCAGGGCTTTCACCCAGGAGGCAGGGTTTTGTGTACTGTAAGAAGTTATGTACAGAAGTAGTTATTTTAACTGTAACACTGTTCTTTTTTCCTAACCTTACCAAGTAGTTCCATTTCACAACACCGTATTTCCTAGAATATCAGACAAATTTGCATTACTTAAGTTTTTGTAAGAAATTATACAAATCTGTTGATGAGAATATATTGTGCACAATAAGTACAGCCAAAAAATTTAATGGAAATCATCTCAATAGTTGTTGAGATATTCCAGTCCATAGAACCATGCCACTACCATGATTCAAATATATAAAAAGATGTGATGCACCAAAAACGGCTTAGAAAACCAATAGCAGCTTTAAACCACAGAAAACACAATTATTTTCTAACAGCAGGTGATGTTTTCAAACTTGAAATCCCTTCCATCTCTGCTTTATTTGTGCCCACTCTCCTGGAGCCTGTCCCTGCTCAGCGAATACTCTGAACAGGTTGGCAGTCTCACAAGGCTGACACATAGACAATCACACCTCCAGCTTCCAGTTCACCTGAGCTGCATGTGTTTGGACTGTGGGAGGAAAATGGAGCGCCCAGAGGAAACCAGCACAGACACTGGGGATGTAAGGACTCCCAGTTGGTGAATCTTCCTGCTGTGACAGAGCCCTTTGCTACTTGGTTCCACAAGTGTTGAAAACTTTTAACTTGAAGTTGCATCTCAGCAGATCAACAGGTGCTTGCATAATTATTTCATAACAATATGCAAATAAAGATTACATTAATTTCATGCTTCCTTTAAAATGTTATCCTTTCCACATTAGAAGACAGTGGAGAGCATGTTGTGAGAAGCCTTTCTATGTCTCATAAGATCGTCACCATGTGTGTAGATTTTTAATTACAATAATGTCATCTACAATCCCAGATCTCTGGTTATTGTCATCAAGTGATTTCACTTGACAGTAATTCTCCTTTTCATAGGACATGAGCTTGCTTGTTCATTTGACCTCTATGAGAGCGGCTTATTCATGTGCAACCACTGTTCTCCAGAAAGTGGCTCCATTGTCTCCAGATCTTTTCACTGCTGAGGTCTCTCCTAATCAAATGACTTGATGGATTTTCCCTAAGCCATGGGCTCTTAGCTGGCTGAAACAATAATTACATGGCTCAGTTTTGTTCACAGTCCTTTTTGATAGATTCCCAATCCCTTTCCATAGGGATTTCTCTGCCGCTTATAATGATTCTCCCTTTCAGATTTCCTCTGTGGTTGAGGGTATTGACTGAGTGGAAAGAGACAAATATGGTCACTGAGCTACAGTCACATCCTGTTGCATTTGAACGTCACACTCTTCTCACCACATTGTGCCACTCAGCATTAGCAGATATTCTGTTTCTTCTTTCTTTCCGCACATGGAAGCGCCAATGCTATCTCTTAAAATGTAACACAGCCCCGAGCGGTGTCTTCACTTCTGCTATACCTTTAACCTTCTCTGAGCCCTATCGCACCTTAAAAAGGGATATAACCCCCTTGTGTCAGTTTAGACATGCCCCTCTTTGGTCTCAATTATTGTCTGATGGGATTTCTAATGGTACCTCGTGTCAGAGTGGGTCTTTTTGGCACATTTTTATCACACACAGCCTTCACTGCAGCTGACAACAGAGTAATGGAAAAGGTGGATTCGTCTGTCAGATGCATTTCATAGGATCAGCTTATAGCCTGAGGTTTATCAAAGGGTTTTAAAGCAAAATGACACAAGGAAAAGTACAACAGTGTGTTTATTTGATGCTATGGAAATAAGCAGAGTGGCTTTGAATGGATAGGAGAGAGAAAACAACAGTTTTAATAGCATCGTTTCATTGTTTTAGTGCCACTGAAGCAGTTATTACTGCAATTATTGCATGTGACTAATAAATGTACTTTAAAATGTCTATGGATGTTGGGCGAAACGAATGGATTTGATTTAAATTGAAACACTGCTGAGACAAGTTAATGGATTTTAGCAAGTTGGGAGTCTGCGTGCAGCTCTCCATCAATGAAGCAGGAGGCGGCTGTCTGAATATGTGCCTTGTATACTGGGCAGCACTGGTAAACATGGGCAGCATGTTAACTGGAGACATGAAGGTCAGGGACAGACTCAGAAAAGACTGCACAGCATTTCTTGCACTAAGCTTATCACTTATATCTGTACATACATGTGTAGAAGCACAAATCAGGATTTCATGAGAAGCATTTTTTTGGTCGAAGCCATTTGTTAGACAGATTCAGTCTTAAATTCTACCTTTCTTTTAGAGTTGAGAATCAATACAAAAGGTCAATTTGTCTCTAATACAGCATTAAGACAGAGACATTGAGGAATACCAAAAAAAAAATCCATGCTGTGTTTCGGTTTCAAAAACAATTCACAATTTGGAGATTTCTACAAGAATTGCATTGCCAATTGGATGGCGAGCACTTCTTTTCTGAAAACTGATGAGAAACCCCTTTATTGTCAATATACTATGCACGCAATACATCCTCTGAATCCTCCAGGTCTCTATTTTGTGGTTATAAAGTGTCATTAGGCTATGATTATCCTAGAGGTCACAGCAGGTCATTTTATACAGTGAGGTCAAGTTAAAAATGTTCTCACCACAATGAAATGGTTACTATGGAGACAAACATCATTACACATGAACACAATTGGGTTAATTGAATCCTCAAGAGTCTCCACTCTCCAGTCACAACCAATTTATACAATCCCTAAGACTGTTTATGGACAGAAGAAATATGTGAAATATGTGATATGTGAAATATTGTGAAAACACAAGAAATACTGAAAATATAGAAAATATAGGGAAATAACTCATTTGTATTCTATGAGAAAAATTAGATGGGTCTTGCCTTAACCCTTTATCAGGTGAAGAACCGTATTTGGTAACTTCAGCGGATATCCCAAAAAAAAAAAAGGTTGCAAATTTACTAGATTAAAGTGGCGGATCTACAACAAAAAAAGTAGACCACTTTAAATCTCATAAATCTGAAACTTTTTTTCTTGTAGATTTGCCACTTTAAATCTCATAAATCTGAAACTTTTTTTCTTGTAGATTTGCCACTTTAAATCTCGTAAATCTGCAACTTTTTTCGCGCAGATTCACCACTTCAAATTTCATAAAACTGCACCTTTTTTTCTTGTAGATTTGCCACTTTAATCCAGTAAATTAGCAACTTTTTTCTCGACTCCATTTTGATATCCACTGAAGTTACCAAATATAGTTCTTTGCATGATAAAGGGTTAAACTATATGGAATTTTAAATCAGATATCTTGATGTCAAAGGTCAAGGGACCCCTTTGAAAATGGTCATGTCAGTTTTTCCCTCACTACGATTTAGCTTAACTTGTACTAAAGGATTTTGATACCCATATCTTCTCTGTAGCATTAAGATTGAGTCCACTACCAACCTCTCAAAGAAAAATCTTGGCAGTGCCATTCTGCAAAAGGGTTTTAACTACAACTGTACTTTTTCATGCATCTTAACTGTTTTCTTGCATTAAATAGCATTAGAGCTGATGTATTGTAATCCCTCAGCAAATGCCATGTACAAGCTGTGGCTTAGATCACAGTCAAACTCATCCCAAAAACATACAACTGTTGTTCTGCATAGGGGAGTCATCACACATTTTACGTTAACAAGCTCTAATGTGTAGTACATTTATTCATCCCTCTGTATATGTCATGCTACTGCAGAATATTAATCTTTCTGCCACCCACACAAGCCCTGCAACACTGACTGAGATAAATGAAACAGTGGAGCTTTTTTCCCTACATGAGACCTTCATATCACCAGGGAAAGTTATACCATGTGAATAATAAAATAAAAGTTGCATTGTCTATTATTTATGCATCAGTTTTTATAATAATTTATTCCAGCTAATTTACATCGCCAAAAGAGAAATAAATAAATTAAACATTCCTTCAAAATGTTCCGACTATGTGTCATGGTGCTTTAATTATTTGATACCAATCAAAAGTTTCAGTGAGAACCATCTGTTGTGCTTCCAAATCACGTATTCACCAGAACTTTCACCAGTTACTGTGTCTGCTGATCATTAAACAGATGGTCGGAAATGACTAAAGTCACATACTGTACGACATACTCTCATTAACTGTCAGCAGCAGGCACGTTAGGGTCAAAACATTACTACATCCTCACTGATCAATGACCAGTCAGGCCCTGCAATACGCTTCATCACTGACTACTCTGAAGTATTTTTAAAAAGCATCATGATTGCAAAGCACTTGAATAAAAATCAAGTACTTGGTTTTCACATGCAAATAAAAGCCTTGTGGTTTACACCTTAATGTGTCTGCTGTCTTGAATTTGATTAGGAATAAAATAACATTGTTTTCTACCCTCTGATCTATTTTAAGCACTAAGTGTTGCAGAATTCCCTCCTCTGGAGTTTTGCTGTTGTTTGATGCAGAGCAGCACCACTCAGCTGTGGATGTGACTGGAGACATGAGGAGCAGCCAGTGTCTCTGCATTGACTGAAAGATATGAAACAGCTGCAGGAGAAGGGAATCTGTTTCTGTATTTTTTTTAGTGCCTCTCGATCGACTAATCTTTTCTTTATTGTACATCTGTGTGTCTATCTCTATTTTCCCCCTCATTCTTCTCCTTTCTACTGCATCAAAATCAGCAATTTACAGATAATTAGTTACTACATTTGAAGGAAATAAAGCACACAAATATATATATATAGAACCTGAGAGGGTGTTAATGCGACAGAACACACATATCATTATTGTAGAGCAGCTGCTTGAAAGGCGGATCCTATAGATTCTATAGCCGGACACATATATATTCAGATAAAGGCCACATCGGATTAGGTTCATAAAGTGCCTTTATTGTTTTAAATCTGGAACTATATGGTGCTGAGGACATGCAGAGTGCTGACAGGAGATGATCTATTATTTCAGAAGAGAAACCCAGCACATTGTGATTTGTACTTGTATGCCGAACAGGAAAGTTCAGTTCATCAATGTACTATTAAAGTAAATGTCGAACTCAAGTGCCTGTGCTTATTTCTACATTTCTGCCACTCATGACACATCTGCGGAATCAAGAAATGTTCATGACTTTTTCATTGCAATAAATTTCTAACACAGAAATATTGCATACTTCATCTTTATGCTATTCAGTTTATTTGCCCCAAATCCCTTTATTTTATTTTATTTTTTATTAATCTCAGTTTGTAGACTGGTCTACCACTTTAGTCCAGACTGGCCATGGGATGATATGAAAATTTCATCATTATCCAGGCCAAAATAGTAGTCACAATTCATGATTTTATCCCAATGATAATCAAAATAAGTAAAAAGTTCTAAAATGGGAACTAAAACACATGTCAAATTAGACTATGGAATTTCTGTAAAAAAAAATAATAATAATAAAAAATAAATTATAAATGAATTCTACAGTTAGAGGTGAAACAGTAGTAAACAGCAATCAATTCACCGGAGAGAACAATGGAATAATTGGCTCTGGCACCGCACAGTGCTAACATTATAATGTTTACAAGACTCTATCTCAGCGAGCAAAACAGCTTTTTCAACTCACTAATGAAGATATTCCCATTCATGGAAATTCACCATGATTAATCTATTCCTGTTATTTATCATGATCCATGATAAAATTATATATAGTCACATCCTTAATACAGACTGAAATAACTCAATGATTATTTAATGGTCTACATATTAATGGTCCCTAGTGCCCAAAGTGACCTCCTGAGTTTACCTTTCTTTCTCTAGAGCCTCCATGAACTTAATGTTTGTGTTAATTAAATATTTAAAAAAATTATTGAGTGGATTGCCAAGAAATCTGCTATACTGTTTATTCATGGTCCCTATGGATCCCAGTGACTCACTGTTTTTACTGGTGATCCCTCCCTGATCCCTCCCTGATCCCTCCCTGATCCATCCTGACATTTAAGAGTGAAATGTCTCAACAGCTATTGAATTGTTTCCAATGTAATAAACCGCGGACAATTTTTGCTGTAGACATGGGCACACATAACTGTAACGGGTATTGGCAGGCAGGTGAGTCAGAGGCAGACAAGGTTGGCAAAGGGTAATCAGTCCACAGAACACTTGGAAGACAGGCAATGGGGATTGGGAAGCAGAACTTTGATAATAGCAACCATCTCCACCAGGTTTTGTTAATCTTCATGACTCCAGTTGAACTCATTTTTGAATTGATTCAAATGTGCTTATTATGAAACCTTTTCCAAACATGTTGAATAAAATCAAAAGACACAAACCAAAGCTGTTTGTCTGAGGTCCTGAAGGGTTCTCACTGTATGATGAATGATACTCTTTAAACACTGCTGCAATGTTTTTTGAACAAACAAAAATGAAGCAAAAACAAGTACAGCATTCCTGGACAGAAATAGATTTTTTTTTATTTGTCCTGTGAGCAGTGCTGGCTGTTTGCTCGGGGGATGGGGAAAACCGTGACATCTGGGTCCAACATTCCCATGATTCACATTATATGCCTGCAGTCAGTTCGATAGCTCAACTGCTAGAGTTATAGACAGGCCTGTTAGAGGCTGAGGACAAAGAAAACAAGAGACTGAGACTAAATGAGACATAATGGAAAGACATATCGATAGCTTTTATTATCTTGTCATGTTTTGGTTGCCGTGATCAAGTGATTTGTGACGTCTGAGCGCGACTGATGTGCAACACCTGCTTTGTATTAGTGTCATTAATGACCAAACCTGAGGAAGCGTTCAGTGAAATGCCTTGTTTTCTCCTTTGTTGGTATAAAGGAATTAAAAAGATCAGTCAGTTTTGTCAGTGTGTTGAGGATGATTCATTACTGATGCAGTTCAGTGTTGTTGTTGCTGTTGATTAAAATAAGCTGCTGTGCCTGGATGAGTCCAGTTACTCTCCTGCTTTTATTTCACTGTGCAGTAAGTTTAAAACACATATTTCAGATTCATCTTCTCTTTAAATTGTCATTACTCAAGAAAGTTGTAAGGTACATGTTGTTGTTTATTCCAAATGTGTTTGTGTGAACTTTCAGTATACTTATTCAACTTTCTTTCTTTCCAGAATATTTTTGCGTCTCTAAGGGATCTACCAAATCTGAAACACAAAAACACAAGTGACGGTGACAAATATTTTCTTTTCTTTTTTTTAAGTTGCTCGTTATCATCACAGAAAAATCATTGACATCATTGACATACCTGTGTCAGCCATGATGTTTCTTGAAATTATGAAAAGCACAGTATGAGAATGTGAAAATATACATTGTACTTGATTATGCTTTAAAAGCACAAACATTGCTTGAAAATGTTATAAAACGCAATATTTGCATGATTTAGTGTGACTTACAGTATAAATCATGTCCATTTCTGGCCCTCTAGCTGAACACAGATACAGATCATGACATCTCTGCACAGTAGGGATGTACCTGAATCCAAATATGTTATTTGGGAAAGCACAAAAAAGTGACGGACAGATAGAGACAGATAATGTGACGGAACAGATATTTTTTCTTATCCAAAGTTACTCCTTACTATTCAAGGAAAAAAAGCTATTAGGCTCTTGACATTTTCATCCAGGTATTATGATTTTTTTTTTCACATGATGAATAGTACAATATGAGGATACAAAATACACTTTATAATGAATAATATGCCAATATTAAGTCAATGTGATGCTCTGAAGGCACACAAGTGAATTGCCAATAAATACAAGGTTAGAAATTATCAGATTCAATGGGACTTCTGGTATAAATCACGGCAATTTATGGTATTTTATCCGAATACAGATCCAAAGACAGAGAGTTCTGTTGGTTAAATGAACACAGACACAGATAAAAACATCTCTGTCCAGCTCAAGTATGGTATAAAATGCACCTGCTTCCTTCACGCCACATCTGGACACAATTTATCCTTCTATTTGGCTTAAAAATCTATATTTGACATAAGGAAGAGTAATAGTTTGCACAATACAGCTTAATGTAGAGACAATGACTGCACTGTGGCAGCATGGCATGTAGTTTAAGACACATGTTGAGTCTCTTGAGTAAAGGGTAAAATATGCAAGACACATTTAAACATATTTCTGCATTTATAGCTCAACAAACAATCACTTAGCATCTCAAATCCCTACTGAAATATTTTACTTCATGCAGTGATGATGTTTTATGAGGACAATTTCACTTTATGAGTCTGGGAGAACCACATTTGGACGAACATCTGGCTTGTGTGAAGTCAGCCAGTGCCCTCGTCTTCCCTGCCTTCTTTTTTCTGCTTTCCTGTACTTCCTACGCGCTGTGGCTAAATCACACGGTCTGTGCACGCAGCATTTTGTGTATTGCAGGTTTGTGTCTGTCTCTCACCCACTCACTGAGTCTCCCAAGGAGATTAGATGTACGCACACCTCCAGACTGGGGATCCTTCCAAACTTTCTGAATACTTTTCACCAATCGTTGTTGATTGGCATGCACAATACAGTGATATGATAAATGCAGCTTTTGCCCCCCCTCGGTGAATAATAAAAACCAGTGGAGGCAGCTTTGATGGATGACAAGTCATGATTGTCTCAAGCTTTTGATGGAGAAAGAATAGATATTGTTTCACGCACTTGTTGTCAAAGTGGGTAAAGATGGAGATTAAACAGAGCGTTTGTGAAGGATAGATTATAGAAATTTGGTTCAGGATGAAGATGAAAAGGATGGAGGGTGCAGAGTCTTTTAGCACCATCACAGATGTACAAACTTGGTGAGGTAATGCCTACTTTGCTCTCTTTTTCTTGGCTCCTTTTCTTCTTTACCCACTCCCTATAGCAGCTCTACAATTAAAAAAGCCTTTAACCCACAGCCCCACTGCTTTTATAAAACGTCTTTGTTCTGCTGCCACATCAACAGCAGCAGTGGTGGGTGGAACACATCTTAAATGATTTTTCAAATTAATTATTCCTTCTCCTTGACTTAATCAGCGTGGGAGAATGAAGGTGTTAAGATTTGGCCGACTTGTCTTTTGGTAAAGCATTGTTCAAGTAAAAATAAGCTGAACTGTCTGTGCATCATTTCAGGTCACTCGGCAATGAATACAGACATTAATAAATGTGTAAGAAGAAATTCAGTGAGGTTTTAAAATGTCAAAATGCACAGCATTTATTGCAATATAATCACAAATGTATTTAGCAAAAACACAGTTTTGACAAAAATAAATATTTTAAACCTTTTAAAGGCTTCATACTGTCACAGTAAAGTAAAAACACAACATCCTGAAGTGCCAGTGTTGTCAAAATTAATCATTTTTACAACCCAGACGTCACACAGCTGCTCATACAGCACAAGCTGGAATGTTAATTACACATTACTGAATAGTTGCTACCACATTCAAATAATATTTCACCCTGTTTTGCCCGATGCAGTACAATGTGGTGGTATTACAAAAATCAACTTTCTTACAATGTGACCAAACTGCATAACTCTAATATCACACTTAACCACAGCACGCAATACCAAGGAAATGATGATGTGAAGGTTTCCTCTGTTGTGTTTGGATGCAATCAGAGTGCTCATAGTCTAAAAGGCACTTTAGATTTCAGGCCTCACAGCTACAACATTTCAATTAAACCATCAGTGTGGTGCACTGCTGTGCATACAATATAACTGTATGGTCAAAATCTATTTTATATATATTATCCCTTCAACACAAACACTCCTTAATCCAGCCAGAGAATCATCACTGAGGTCAGAGGTTTGGCTTGAATTTAGAAATTCAGCCATTCAGCTAAGGTGGGATGTTTACATTTAAATTGGTTTTTACCATATGATATACAACTATACTGACTTGAGGTAATGAAAGTACTCCTATGTTTACTCTTGTACGTTACCAATGTAACCAAACTGTAAAACACTGCATCCGAGAATGACAATACTAAAGATTTAGTTGCTTTTTAAGTGAGGGTTCACTTATAGTTTGTGTATCTAATGACACAATAAACAACTTAGTCAATTTTTGCTTTCCATGTTACACAGGCTATTTGAGACACATTTACCAGTATGCTACAAAATTATCGCATTAGAAACTTTGTTTTTGCAGAAAAAGACGACATTACACTTTTAATGAAATACTTAATGCTATTACAAACTACACACACAACCCACAGATGTGGTCAGTCTGTTCTCCTTTGAAGGATATTCTATACATTTCAATGAATTGATTGTACAGAAAATGATTTCCCTTTTTGCCTTATAGGGATAATCCCTACACAAACTATCAAAAATACTTTGAGCCAAACTTTTGCACTGGTTGAGATGTTTTTGAGACGTTTATTTTGAGTTTGGCTGCTGGAAATAGTTGCAAGTGTACCAAATCTCCTGTTGAAAGAAGTCCCCTACAAACTTGCTTTTAACTTCTGTTTAAGGGTCAGCTGCAATAAACTGCAGCAACCAGCTGGTTAAGGACATATGAAGACATTTTATTGTACTTACTTGTATTTTATCTTCAAGATTTATGTCCTCAGTAGGAATGAATGAGCTTGGGGTGGCACAGACAGGCTGGGAAAGTCCAGTTGTTGATTTTGGTCTGTTCATGGGATTTGTTGATAGTAAAAAGAATGTAAAATATTCCCAGCCTCGTCCTTCAATAAATAATTAAATAACAAAACTCCATCTGATGTTAAACCATCACACAGAAGTAATTCTACTATCATACCCCCATTTTCTGAAGTGTTCAGCTGCATCCACACAAAATCAGGTGTTTCAGTGAAAACTGCCCGTCCTGAATGTGGAAAGTGTCCCTGTGGTGAAAAATTCAAGCAAAATCAACTTTTGACTACAGCATATTTTTTGTTCAAACTGATAAACTATATAGACTCTGCATTTGGAGTTTGATGCATTCCGTTTTTACTTACGTTTTACACAGCATCCCAACATTTTTGGAATTGGGGTTATAGTTATACCCTCGAAGAGCAATGTACTGTATTTCCTATGTGACCCATGTTATTGTGAGCCAAGAAGCCCATATTGATGTTTTTATTATAGACAACGACCTCTAGTGGCCATAGTAATTTTGTGGGAAGCAAAACAGGAAGTCGGATAATATGCTATAAAGACTGAGAAAGTCTGTATAGGGTGGGAGAAGGCGCTGGTTAATGGGTCAAACACACTTTAACATGTTTCCCCTGTGAAACCAAAAGCCAACAGATATTCTAAGGGACCTTGTAAATTAATTTCCATATCTAAATATATTCTGTTATATATCACCTATGCAATTATGTACAGAAGTAGTTACTTTATCCGAACCCTGATCTTTTTTCCTAATCTTAACTAGGTAGTGTTGCTGCCTAAACTTAACCGCAAACTTCTGTTAACCTTGTTTAAAACTGCCACTGTGCAACCATTTCACAACATTAGATAGGTCATATGTTGCAAGATGTTGTGCATAAGTTTCCGTAAGATATCTTACACACTGTTCATGAGAGTAAGTTGTTTGGTGTGTATGCAGCCGTTACCTCAAAGTAAGATCTCAAATCCAAGACACCTTTAGCACGGTAAAGTACCCTTATTGTCTCTGAAAGCGACGACCTTCACTGGCTGAGAGGCTTATTGGCGGTTGGTTGGATGTTGTTGGTGGTGTTGGCGTTGTTGTTGATCCTCCCTGCGTTGTTCTCCATCCTGAGGGAGGAGGAGTTGAGTGGACTCCTCTTGAGGACCTTGTTCGCCAGAAGGTTGCAGGTCTTCCTGTACTGGTGGCGCAGCAGCGAGTAGACAAACGGGTCGCTGGCTGCCTTGCTGTAGGCCAGACATTTAGACAGCACGCCCCAGTGAGGGCTTATGGGCCATGGAGAGAAGAGCTCTACCATTCTACCTCAAATAAAGACAAAATAGATAGAAAAAGTCACACAGCATCCATTAGCAGAATGCAATCCAATCTTTAAATCAGTGTAATTGGAGTGGAAGTCATCTAAAGGAAATGAGCCCCCCCCCCCCCCCCCCAGTGCTGTAATATTGTGAAAATGTCATCATTTCACTTCACTGAAATGTCACCACTGTGTTGGGGAATTCAACGGACGGGTGTCAGTTTTACAGCTTCCGGCCTTCTTGCTGGTTAAAATCCTTTAATAAATCCAATGCCTGACACTTCTTTTGTCCCAATAAATCAAATTAAAGACAAAGTGAAAACCAACAGGAGCCTTGTTTTGTCTTTAATCCGTCTTCTTAATTGGCGTGATCTCCTTAAAGTCTAACGAGTCTCACCACCACACAGCTCCTAGTGTGCTTCTTTTCTATTTCCATACCACATCTCTAACAGCTTCTGACAGGTTGCCACCACTAATACTGGGGCTAATACTAATGAGAGCCAGTGATACCATCACTGACTCATTTGCTATCGCCCTCTTTTTCTAACTCTCTCCCTTTCATCTCCCCAGTCGCGGAGGCTCAGTGACAAGGACTAAAAATGTGTGTAGAACCAATAAGCCCTGAGATTATGAAAAGGAGGCAGCTAAAAATGTTTACAATGTTAACAGATAACAAGAGAGTATTAAAAAATAATTATCACCATTAGCATTCAGACAAATATAAGCACATTAGGAGCAACAAGGTAACTGAAATCTGTAATCTGTCAAATATAAAAGTCCTGGGAGAGTTGCTCTACTTATGAAGCTGAACAAGGAAGAAAATCTGATGTCAAGAACATCACAGACAAAATGTGCAGAATTGAACTGTCATTCAATCGCCTTGATGCTGTATATTAAGCATTTTCTTTTTTCTCTCATCTTGTGATTCATATAAGAATAAAACATCCTGCACACTTCAATACTTGCAATAAACTTTTTTATTAAATATGCTTTGGTCCTGTTATTGCAAGTCAAAAGATAGTGTGCAGGAATATTCTCTCTGGACATTTCCTCCTACACACCTGCCTTCAAGAATTGGAAGGTGTGCATTAGATTTCCCAATAAATCTTGTGATTCAAAAGACAGGAAAAATGTTTTGAAGGTACTGAACATGGTGTTAAATCCCTCTCACAAAGAGAGACAAAATGTTTACAATACTTTAAATCCCTGCTCACCTTGTAATGACATAAGGGGTGAAGCACACCACAAAGGTGCCGATGAACGTACTGATCTTCTTGGTGGCCCTCTGCCTCCTCCGCTTCTGCTCATCCAAGCATTTCTGGCGCACACTGCCAAAGCACACAGGCACCATTATCTACCCAGGAGGCATGATCAGAGACATGCAGACATAATGAAGCTGTCCACAGGGAAAACATGTGGGATGGACGGGAAGAAAGCAATGAACTGTGCCCTGTTATCTCTGAGGATTATGTTGGACACATTTCACGCTGTTCAGATATTATTTATGTAAATGGGGAGCAATTTAAAGTTTAATTATTTGACCAAATCAGGATGGATAGAAAATGATAGAATTGCAAAAAAAACCCGAGGATGATGAGGTGATAATATTCACACTGACTGCAGGCAGGCCTGACAGTTTAGTCTTTCTCATGAAGCATGAATATTCATGTCTAAAGGGATGCACCATAAAGATGCGTATATACTAACTTTCATTGTTAATGAGTTTAAAATATTTTTTGGAGTACAGGAAAGGAAATGATCACTGCAACCAACTACTTTCAACAGAGATTAGTTGTACTTATTATTTATTTTTTCCAATTTATCTAACAAACTGTCCAAAATAGGAAAAAAGATATACATTAGATAAAATTTGAAAAATTCTCAATATGGAGCCGGAACAAAATGTTTTTGATCAACATTATATCATCATTAAAATATCAATCATTTGATTCAGTTTCTGTTCATAAACTAATTGATTTTGCATTGTTTGCAAGGCAAATGAGAGAAAATCTACAATATTTCCTGTTGGTAATCTATATGAACACACTCAGTGCTCTTAGTTGGTCATTATTTGTGTCTAAAAAAATACATGTCTAAAACTCCTTTAGAGGATGTTCTGATTTTACCACATGGTCAAAATGCTTCTTCTAAAAGGCAGAAAAGGACACATACATTAAAAAGACAAATGGGTTAGACTTAATGCATCTCTAATGATTGTTACCTGGGGTGAATATCCACGAGCAGCACCAACGTCTGCATAGTGATCACGTCGATGCGTTTACAGTGAAACCTTGCAACTTTCAGCACTTTCAGGTACGTTACACACAACACGATCAGCGTGAGAAGGAATGTGAGGGAATACAGAGCCACGGTGAAAACGATGAACTGCGTCCCGGCTCCTTTCGCCCTGACATTGCAGAGAGTGCACGATGCGTAAAGGTAATGGTAGCCGACCCAGGAGCGGCAGGTGGCCACCGTGGAGAAGCAAAGTGAGTGTATCCACGTGTACGCCAGAGCGATCACTGCATCCCGGTGCCGTATTCTTGAGTGGTAGCTGAGGGGGAACACCACCGCCACCCATCTATCGATGCTGAGAGCTGCCATGGTGAGCATAGAGTTAGTGGTGAGAAAAGTGTCAAGGAAACCCACAATTTGGCAAAAGCCGCTGCCTCCGGGGTGCCCCGTGGTGATGAGCCCGACCAGAGTAAGTGGCATGTTGGACACGCTTAACAACAGGTTGCAAAACGTCAAATTGAGGATAAAAAGCCCGGGTACCTGTTTGCGGATCTCCGGGTTGTACAGAAAGCAGATCAGCACCACCACGTTGGACAGCAGCGACACGATAATAATTCCGAAAACCACAACGGAAGCAACTATGTCCGCTGCGTCCATGGTGCTTCCTCTGAAATATCCGCACTTTTGACGAGTGCATCCACAGTCCTGATGCGAACTGTCATCGTGAGTTGCAGTCACAACACATATGAGTCCAATACACTGTCATGCTTGCCGTCCCCAGGCTCCAAAATGTCTTCAATCCCTCCACTAGCGTCCACGATAAAGTCGCAGAGAATTCATAGAGAGGCAATGCTCACCTGATTATCAAGAGAAAATTTGGAAGTCCGCGTCATGAGAACGGGGTCACAGCAGGAGGCTTTTTTTCCCTCTCGAGAGAGGCACGCTGCAGTAGTTTCAAGCCCCCTTGTTGCCTCTGGTCTCACTGCTCTGGGTTTCCCGGCTGCGCAATTGCGCATTGACACAATGGCAGCTTTGAAAGGGACATGAAAGTACTTTAAGCTTTCTGCCTTCTGTTGCTACTTATATCGTCTTCTCTGCCACAGTCTGAAGCACGTTGGTGAGCCCCCGTTCAAAAATAGCTTTTGGGTGCAAAAAATAGAAGCACGACGCACGATTGCGTGGCTGGTGGTAAGGCTGATGTCACGAGCATCACGTTGAATACAGCAGTTTTTGGTAATGAGGTGATTTGTGCAAATAATACATATTTGGGTCAAGTTCAATATTAAAATCACACAGTGTACTTTGCTACTTTTGAAAAGAAAATTTACAAGTCAGTGTCTGATTAGATTGAACAACCACTATTGTCACTTTATACAATGACATTTTCCAGCAGCAAACACTTACAGTTGAATCCACAGCCCTGAAATAATTGCGACAGAACAGAGAAACCCAGAGCTCATCAATGCAGTGTTAAAAGCTGTATATTGCCATTTAAATGGACGCAGTGCAGCTGGACATCCAATATATTAGTCCACTGGATGTACTCTACAGCAATACTGTGTGTTTGCAGCCTGCAGCCTTGCAAGGGAGGGCATACTTTGGTTTCTGGCCCATGACCTAAAAAACATGCTGATGCTAGTGTGTGTTTATGTGTGATTTGTCAGCAGTATGTGTGCGCCAGTGGAATTGGCCATAATGACCAACTCTGCTGGTCAGTGTGCACAAGGACAAAGGTCAGGAGGAATAGGGGTCATGAGGTCAAAAATAATAAGCGGGGGAAAAGTGTTCACTAAAAGTCCTGTATTAAAAATCCAACATAACATGCAAAACAGTAAGTATTATTATTGTGCAAAACGTGCTGATGTAGAAAAATGGCCCCTGCAAAACAAAGCCTGCTGACAGCTGGTGTAGTTTTAACTTTTAATAAACGACCTTATTATAATTATAAATTAATACATGAGATAAATCACTGTTATTTATCATTACCATACCATTGTGGCTGGATATAATAATGTTTAAATGGTGTTTTAAATGCCCTGGGGGTGTGGAAAACAACAATGCGCATGCCCACAGCCTTGGGCAATGAAAGCGGGTGACACAAATGTTTCACCTGTTGCCCAGGTGAAATGTGTCATTTGCTTGTCGCGGTTTCACCGTGGAAGACGTTGTTTATCTGTTACAGTACACGTTTAAAAATATTCTATTCAAAGTTAAACTTGAAAATAGATTCCCACCAGCCGCGATATATAAAAATCAGGTCTTATGTAGAGTGGCTCATCAGAGCTAACAACTTGTCAGTGGAAATGCTAACAGCGTTATGGGATGTTACCTGCTCAACAACAGACTTCGAGGATGTCAGTCATCTCTCAGAGGATTACCAAGCAGGACAATGCGGTGGAAGTGAGAAAATGCAGCTAACGCCAACCCAAACTGACAACACAAACAAGCAGAGGAGACTGAGGAGAACAGGTATGAGCTCACCTGTATTTAACTGTGCGGAAAAAAACGTAATATGGCGCATAATGGCGTCACATTGTCTTATTTCCTGCTATTGCACATATCCAAATTTCTTGGCCCACTTTTTCACTATTGTATTTTAACATCGAAGATGCATGATTTTTATGAACATCTTCCATATAACATGACCAAGTGACCCACAGTAAAAAATAAAAAATAAAAAATATTTATTAAAAAAAAACAATTAAAATCACGTATAAATATGTGTGTCCTGTGTAGTGATACATTTTGGTATTAAAGTTGAGTCCCTGTGTGACATTAAGATGTACTAAAGGAAACAATTATTTTATATTTTAGTGTATTCAAATCATAATTCTCATCATTCACATCTATTTAATATTAACACATTGATGATCATTATGGCAACATGTTTTGAGTACTTTGACATGTGTTCATATGTCAATGTACTTAGCTATAGTCCACCACTGATAATAAAAAATATCCTATGGCTTTCTGGCTGTGATTCACTGCACACAGTCACCTTGCTGATGGCTAAATAACTGTTCTTAAGAGTGATGCTTCAGGCATACTTTATATCTCTCTGCCTTATAAAGATAACACCATCCCCACTTCTGAATTATTACATGCAAAGCAAGTAGAGCTTCAGTGTTGCTATTCAATTGAATTTGTCCACATCTAGTGTCAGGCAGTTGTATTAATAACTCTGCAGAGTAGTGAAAAAGTACTTTTCCCAATTAAAAAAACAATCAAACCAAAAACATGTCTATGTAAGACAGGATGCTCTATGTGTATTCTCTCTTAGAGAGCTGTGAATAATTTTGAGGGGGCAGGTTTTGTCAGGCATCTACAAACAGCTCAAAAGACATGACAGTTTTGTGAAAGATGTTGCCAAGCATCAAAATAATTTGTCCAAATATTGGGGGTGTAATTATGTAATATACAACCACAAAAAGCAACTTAGTTAGTGCTCTGTTTATCTATCTGTCTAAAGTACTAAAGACATCGCAGCACCTATACACACAGCAAACAGCACTGTTAAAGCAATAGTCACATGTATCTCAGACAATAATTTAGCTGTCTTTGCTATTTTTTCTATAGATGCATAAAGCTAAACAGTTGGGCCAAAACATACAACTGAGGGGTCTAAGCCTCTGTGAGAGCCCTCATAGTGCAGGTAACAGTGCAGAGGATTCATCACCCCTGTGTCTTCAGTGACAATGTGCTTGATGTGTTGAGCACCAACACTCAATATCTGACCCAGTTAGTCTATCACAGTGTTGCACCTGATGGATAGCATAGCAGTTCCTTCTGTCTGTCAGAATACAAGTGATAAACAAGTTGTTTCTGGTTTTAGTTAAACTCAAATTCCTCTTGTTAATTTGAAGCCTAAAACGGGAAAAGCATGTGAATTTCCATGTTTAAAGTTACACAAAAAATCTAAAAAAACTAAATAATGCATTTATCCTGCTATCAAACAAATTGGACACAGCTTTGGATGGAGGGTACTGGGACCCAGGATGCATACTGACAGTTACAAGTTTAGCCAGAAAGTGCATACATTGTCAAACAAGCAGTGGATAGTGTAGGAAGTATATTTTCTGTGACAGTCTAAATCTTGTCACTGCAGTTAACTCCACTGATCTAGTGCTCCGATAGATTAGAACATGATGTCAGAGGAAGGGGGTTGGATGGTAGAAGACGTAAATGATTCGCTGTCATCCTGTCGTCACGGTGATGTGCTGTGGAAGTGGGTGGTTGTATCAAAACAGAATGAGCCTTCTATGAGAAAACTGAGAAATATGACCATGATATTATATTAGTAATAAAACAAGTTTCTACTTTCAACTATTCTCTGAATAGACTAATTTACAACTGTCACACAGCACCATACATTTTAGCTCTTTAAAAAATTCAATTAACATGCTCAATGAGACCCCCCCAGTAAGGATGAAATTTAAAATTACTCATTTGCAAAAAAAAAAAAGGAAAAAAAAAAAAGATTTGCCTCAGATTAGTTCCAGGAGCAAAATCACGGATGTGATCTACAGTTTTTAATTGAAAAAGATTTCTCCCCTGTCTGGCTACAAGGATAAGAGAAACCAGTCTATTTGTTATAATAGTAGTCACACGTGCCCCTGTCTAGCCATCCTTTAAATTATCAGTAATGACAAATTGCCAATAATGGCTGCACAGATTTTCTAATTAATTCCGCAGAGAGAGAGAGGGAGGCTTTTTACTTCAGCCGTTTCCTCATAGTGAAGGAACAGACGGTGGAACTACATTGGATTTCTTTTTTAATACAGAATCAAGTCTCTGCAGTGCTCCACTAAATAAGATAAAGTTCTGATTCATTTGCCGTCAGACTTTGAGTTAATGAGGTGAAAGGTTGCAGCTATACAAAGCCACCCTGCAAAAAGTTTCTGCAGACACCTGTACATTTTTTCTGTCACATTTACAACAAATGTTTTTTTACCATTGTAAAATATATATTCTGATAGCTTTCCTGTTTTATACTGTTTGGTGGACTATTTTTCCCGATAAAAATATATAACTTGAGAAAGTTTCAGGGCTCACACATGTCCTGGAAACCCTTAACATTTAGAGAGGTCTCCAGTCATGGAAACACCTGGAAATTAATTAAAATGACCAGATATTGTGTACAGTTTAATTGTATTTTAGCCTTACACTTACCTACATAGGTGCATATTTTGTTTGAAACTGGACTGTTGGTAGGATTAGCTTTGGGGTATAACACGAATGGAGAAATGATCCCTCTTCATTTCAGCTCCCATGTCAGTCAATTTCACACTTATTTAACTAACCAGACATGTAGTGGAATGGACTTACAGCTATCTCAAAAGTATTTTTTCTCATGAGCAGAATTCTCAGTAGCCCGGTGGACAGTAGCTAGATAGCTAGCTGACTAATGTTATTCTTCCAGGTTTTCATTTGGTTTCGTTGGGACAAAATACTGAAATTGGGTTAATAGGTCTACTATGTGACTATGTGACTGCCTGACACTAAGGCAGTGGAGGGGGGAAATAGTGGCAGCCAGCATCGTCAACATAAGTAGCAAATGTTAATACTCAAGCATTTAAATGAAATTGGAAACTGGAGTTTTGCTAATGTTTGGGTTGTAACCCCATATCTTTTTTACTTTAAATTACTTTAAGGACATTTTCTAATGTCAGTTCGCTGGCATCACAATTATGAGTTCAGACGTCTCAACTGCTCCTAGAGCTGTCAGAGACACAATCGAGTGTGCATGATGTGATAAGATTGTTGCCTTGAGACACTTTCTAACCAACTGAAAGACGATTGAATATTATGATGATTTAATATTACAATCCTTTTTTTCCAATATATTGCTATGTTCTTTCCTTAAAGACTGGACTCAGGTGTAACTTGGGTAAATGTAGGTGTGTCTGTCACCTGTAATGAACCTGACACTTCTTCATGAACCGTGCACTGCACTGTAGATAGACAGATGATAATAAGGTGTCTCTTATCTAATTAGATTAAAAACTATTGGGGCATTTTTGCTTAATGATGCCAAATAATCCTGCCTCCCTCAGCTTTGATTTTAAAAAACATTTTCTTGCAAGAGAGCATGCTCCTGGACCCCTATAGAGGGGGAAATGTCCTGAAGGCTATATTTTCATATTGCAGGGGGAAAATGACCTGTGAAACATATGATATTGAAATAGGAAATTGCACTGTATTTTTCCCTATTGTGTGCAGCTCTAGTTTACTTGCACAGTTGCTGGTTTATCGACCACAGTTTTTCGATAAGTTGCAACCATACATATTGGCATTGAAACAAAGCTCACGGTTATTTAGAATATCAATGTGCCTTTAGGTCTGGTTATTGAAGTTAGTTATGATTTTAACTCCAATTTGACCATGACAGCTGACTTCAAAGTCGTACAGTTTGTATCTTTATCTGCATTTTTCTCCCTCTGACTGTATCACTCGTCCACACCTGTAAAACACGCTGACTGTGTAGCCTCTCGTTAGATGCAGAACCACTTTCATCTTGAATTTACTGTAGCTCTAAAGGCGGTGGTTTTTCCCGTTGGCTGAACCTCAAATGGCTGGTTGTATCTTGGCTGTACATAAATTCTCGCAGCCATTCCAGGCGCAGTTAATCACGCTCGCCCATCTGCTTTGATGTCCTTTCTCTGGTAATGAGTGTGACATCGCTGTACACAAGCATGACAGCAAGCAGCTCCTAGTAGTTTTTTTTCTTTTTTAAACGAAGCGGGGAATCTTAATGAGAGATTATGATGGTACATGTCAGGACCTTCACACTGTGATTAGATAAATGTGTGCATTTGTGATGTATGTTCCTGAAGCTGAGACATTTTATTCCATTATTATGGGACTGCTTTAAATCTGTTTGTGTCTCTAAACTGCAATTCTGGGAATTAGTTTCTACAAAGACAGAAATCTTAAACCTGTCTTTCATAGCAGATATATCAGTCAGCTGTTAATTAAAAAAAGAGAACAAGTTAGTCCATTAAACATCATAATAAGCATGTTAAAGGCTATAGTATACATACAGTATGTGATGCAGCAGTTCCAGCAATAGATGACTTGTGCCCGTGGCTGCATAAACACACGCCTGGCTGCAGCCCCAACTGGCTCATGCACAATTTCAGAGGCTGTCTTCTCGTATTATTCTTTGTTTGTTTAGTGCTTGGACAGCCGTCTCACTTTTGTGGAACAAGCTTCACATCCACATCCACAGCCAAGCTGTTTGTCCATGTCATGATTCATGCTTTCATACGTTGAACTGGTGACTCAGAGGAGCAACGGCACAATCAAGAGCATGCAAATATGTTTGTGCATATTAATCTCTGGAGGGGATGTTTTGTTGTAAACACAGTGCGGAAATACAGTTTATCTGACTAAGTACTTCTAAAAATAAATCAAGGGCTCCACTATGATGCCCTTTTTATAGCCTTTACATAATTATATTATACTGCTACTCATAGTTGCTACTCTAAAGAAAAAAGACACAATGCCTAATTAAATAGTTCTGGAAAATATTCTTATGTTAACTGTTTCCGAACCTAATCTTTTCTGTCGTCTGTGTTCCTCCGCTGTTATAATGTTAGTGTACCATCGTTCATTTAGCAATTATTACATAAAATAAAACACCTCTGAAGTGCAGGACTGAAAGGCTTCTGAGGCTCAAATTAATATAACAACCTCTCCATCCCTGGCTGAGCTGGCTGCCCTCCCGACAGGAGGTGAGATCTCTGATTACAAGGTGTCATTTAGTTAATGTGCTCCACTCACTTCAGGTTATCAGAAAATCACAGGGCTATTAAATGACTTGTAGCAGTTACCTGTCGAGTTCTTTTTCATTAGTTCACTTTTTCTAATCTCAGCTATGAGACAAAAAGTCTTGTGAGAGGCAAATGTTTTGTGTTACAGCACAATTTTGGCTTAGTTCTGCAATTGTTGACAAAGAATTGTTTACACTCTCCAATTGTGGATGTGGAATGAAAGTTTCAGGTGTTCACAGCACTAGTAGTAAAGGGTTTAAAGAGTTTTTTTTGTTTTTTTTAAGTAGGGTCGTATGACTTATCCATAGTCAGAAGCCATTTTCATTCTAAATTTCTGTAAAAGTCCTGTCACAAGCACTGCCATAATTTCATACTAATTCTGCATCAATATTGGCGTATACATTCACATTGCAATCCAGCATCACAAAACGAAGTGGGAGGAGACAGTAATGCCATGTTAGCGGCGGTATATGTACAATAAACTACAGCAGCGGCAAGTGTATTCAAAACAGTGATGGCGGAAGAACTGCCCGTCTTGCTGTTTCCCGCTGTAAAGATTCTACATACTCAAGCAAAGTTGTTCTCCATTTTGCTGAACATGATTCGAATCCTCCCATTAATGTCAGGGGGATGAGGTATGGGACACACACAGATGCAGACTTGGGGTATCTTAAAGTTGTCCCAGAGAGATAACCATAAAAATCACATGCAATTGGATGGGAAAGGGGGAAATATCTAAATGAGACAAAATTAAAAGGAATAACAAGCTCCTTTAAATAAAAAGGCTTAGATCAGGAGAAGGAGAAACAAAACCACCGCTGTTGAGCAGTTGACTTAAGAAGTGAACTCAGGAGGCATAAAATAGCACTTATAAACAAAAACACAAAAATGGCTGTCAAAGAAGCCTTTAAATAACACAAAGAGATTGGTTTGACAACTACCCTGGATAAAGAACCAGCACACTGGAAGACACAAAATAATCTCTAAATGCATCAATGGGGAAGAGGTGATGCTCTCACTGCCTCTGAAGGTGAGATAATGTGTCAGCACAGAGCACTGGAACCCAACTACATGTATAGGCCTCACACACCTGGGCCAAATCAGGGGCGATCAGTGACACACACACCTGACACTGCAGATCACACTGAGTGAATGAGTGGCAAGTGTGAGTATCCTCACAGTTACGCCTCTGGGACATTCAGATTGAAGGTGAAACATCCCAGAGGCATAAATATTGAGGCTTGAAACGGCAGTCTGAGGGGGGCTACTGTATTACCTACAGTAGAGAAGGAGGACGAGTACTGACATAGAAACTAAGCAATATACTGATGTGGACGGGGGGCAGCAGCAAAGCGTAATTTAACTACCTAAAAAAGGCCAAACAAAAAAAAAGGGTTGGTTTAAGTGTATGCTATATTATAATATTTTCACCACTTTACCTTGCTGTCACACAGGCTTTTCAAAGAGAGAACCAAAAGCTATTATTTATTCTCTCTTCAAAGCCACCAGACTCCATTTACAAAAACAATGATTTTACCTTGTCGATCACAGAAGTTGGTCGTCTATTGATGTTTTGAAAAGGTTTGTGTTATTGTGTGACCTAGATGTTAGTTCTGATTCACCAAAATCACACAATACAATTTTTTTTATTATAAAAACAATTGATCAAGACTCTTCTGTGTGGAGTTTACATGTTCTCCCCGTGTCAGCACGGGGTCTCACTGGGTACTCCGGCTTCCTCCCACAGTCCAAAAACATGCACTTAGGTTTAATTGGTGACTTTAAATTGCCCGTAGGTGTGAATGAGAGTGTGATTGTCTGTCTCTATATGTCTGCCCTGTGATAGTCTGGCGACCTGTCCAGGGTGTACCCCGCCTCTCGCCCAATGTCAGCTGGGATCAGCTCCAGCCCCCGCGACCCGAGTGCGGATAAGCGGTTAACGATAATGAATGAATGAAAAAAAAGAAGTACACTAGCAACTTCTATTGTTCTACAAGGTCAAATTTCTGATTCTGCCAAACATGTCTGATGGCTTTGACGACAGCATTAATGGATATAACAGCTTCAGTTCTCGTTAGAAAGGGTTAAAGCAGTTAAAATTGTCTAAATATAACATATACAGTATACTTACCTGATGTTGACATTACAGCAGTGCATCACTGGGGGCGCGCCGACCTTCATCTACTGTCGGTAATATACTGACTATGGATAAATACCTCATGCAACCCCTCTTCAAAAAAATCCACACTGTCCCTTTAAGTGGTGAAAGAGGGGTAATTTTTCCAGAAACCTAGTGCAGCATCATTCAGAGAGGTACAGCTGGTATTTTGACAGAAAGAAAACATGTCAAAAGGAATGAAAATGTAAAACCTTGATAATGATTCAGTCCAGGCTGATGCTCAGGCTCAGAAGGTCAGTCAGTGTGCCATAACTCATAACTTGAGTGCAGTTGTGGGACCCATCTTAGTTGAATAAATGTAAAAATCAATGTGGAGAGCAACAAAATTCACTAAATTACTTTTCACAGATCTAATGATGGTAATTGGTCACCAGTGTTGTCTTTAAGCTTTTTGAATGTTGTTTATCATCTGCTTCAGCTTTTCCCAATTTTTACACAGATCTTATGGCCAAAATAAAAGTCCAAAATTAAGATTTTTTATTTGAAAAATGTAACATTTTCTTGCGGGAGGACCCCCAAATCCCAACCAACCCAACCAAATATATGCATCTAACTCCTTGATAACCTTCTGGAAAACACTGTAAGAGACATTAAGGAATCATGAGATTTAATATGATTAAATGGCTGAATTTAACTGGTTCCTTGACTCCTCTTGCCTCATTGAAAAGGTCTGTGTAAGGCCTCGGCATGATGTGTGGAGAAGTTACTGCGCCACTTTGTGGGGAATGATTAAAGCTAGCTTAGTCTACTCGCTGTGATAAAAGGACACTGTTGTCATACAGTCGTGGCACTGATCATCACACCCACACTGTCTGGGGTGTGGGTGGATAGATGTGCTGATCTCTCTGTCCCCTGCTCCTCCTTGACAGTCGGGACTGCTGCTGCTATAAACCATTACGCTCACATGCAGCTGTTTGAGCACACGCCGATGGCCAGGGAAAACAGCTTTAAATGATTTTGACATCTTTCATAAAAATGTTTAAGTAACATTTTTACAGAGTTCCTGATAGCTGATATAGACATAATCCATTTATATGATTTGAATATTAGAAATGTACTGTAACAAATGCACTTGTCGTGTCTTGTTGACCTTGTATAGCTCAAGACTTTTGATACAGTGCTGCCCTCTAGTGGACCGAAAATGATATGAAACAGAAAAACGGATTGCTTTGAAATGGTAATTGTATGACTTAATATATTATTACAAATAAAGTATTAAAACATTATTTAATTCTCAGATTAAGTGAGTGGGTAAATATTTTATTTACTCACTTACTAAAAATTATTTATTATAGTCGCACTTGATTTTTCCACATGTGATCATTTACAACCAGGATTCCCAAAAAGTTTGTAAGGGGTCTAAAACAGAAATATGTGATAATTTGCTTATCCTTTTTGACATATGTTGAAAACTGTACAAAGACAATATATTTATTGTTCTAGCAAAAACACATATTTTGTAAATATGATGCATTTTCGTTTTTTGTGTTGTTTTTTTTAAATGTTTTTTAAAAAAAGTTTTTATCCCAGATGTAGATGTAGATCTATGTCTCACTCACAGACTATAAATCATTCTCATGCAATTATTTATTCTAACAAAAAAAAGTTTTACTTTTTACACAGCATCCCAACTTTTTTGCAATTCGTGTTGTAGATATTTGTCTCACTGCTCGTCCACCCGAGAGCCTAACTACATGGCTTTTAACATTTTGTTGCTTTGTTCGGACAGAAATTAACTGGGATTCCTACAAATTCCAGTGCATATCATCACTTAAAACATGAAATTAGGATAAAAATGGAAAACATATATGCATCATCAAAATAAGGATGACTTAATGGGCATGATTCCACTAAGAGGATGGTACATTCAGCATGGCAGCAGGATAGTAAAAAAAGGTGCTATAGTAAAGAAGAAAAAGAAAAGAAAACAATGATTTAACAGAAAGGGTATGCAGTTTTGTTTCGTTATTTTTATCAATAATAAAAGTAACAACTATATGAGCACATTTCTTATTGGTTATCATTTGGCTAGACTCAAAGATTACCCTAGTAAATCCTGAAAATTTAAAATAAAGAGTGAGATTTCGAGTTGACAGAGACAGGAAATGACAGGGGGAATGTATTTGCTGGAGCACCTCTGGTCCTCTTGGTGGTCGTGTCCTATTTTGACCAGAGGAGGGCGCTCTCTGCTCTCTGAACTCTGCCAGCTGAACCTGGTGGAGGTGAGCTGATACTTCTCTGTGCTGTCTGAGCTGTCAGCACTCATTAGTGCTGTCTCATTAAAGTGATGTCAGTGGCACTCCATTAGCAGTGAGATGAACAGCTGCCCTGCCTCGGGGCCAAGTCAACCACTGAACTTTGTTGGTCAGGGAGGTCTGCAGGTTAACCGGCTATAAGCAGGAACAGAGAACTAACTCTTTGTTTTGTTTTCCCAAATCGTCAACAGAACTGTTCAATAAGAACACTTCAGCCGCAGTTCACATTTCTGTTATTTCTGCTTTGTAGATTGGATATAATTGATAAAACATAAGTGTAAGTTACATAAAATATATCAGGTGTTAATAGCAAAATACAAATACCATCAATGACAACACACAAACAAACAGTCAAATGGACAAATGAAGCAAAGACTCGAGTTATAATTTTTGTCATATCTTACAGGTATTTTATTCTACCATGTACATTTTTCATGAATTTGTCAATAAATTTGATCCTAACAACTTCATTGTTTTGCTTTCTGTTCCTGTTTTAATTTGTGGTTTTTAAGATAGTAATGTATTGAGGTCTTGGGGTTCCCTGTCAAATGCACAGAATTCTGCCTATGCAGTTTTAACAGACAAAATACAAAGGGATGGATAAAATGCAGTGGGTTTTAATTGTGGATATTGAAGTTACAGTTACCTGTCTCTGCCATGTGGGGGCACCAGTGTGTGAAGTTGCTTCATCTGGCTTTGAAATCTAGGACATAAGTGTAACTAAAACTGTAATGTAAAATGGTTCTAAAAAGAGTCTTGATTTGCTACTAGCTCCTGATTTCACAAGTTAAAAGCCTGGTAATATATGTGCTTTTAACAAACCCCTCTCGAATGACACAGGAAGCAATTGTTGAAACGTCTCAAACACTGAAGGCCAACCACACTTTAACTAATTTACCATCATCCCTTTTCTCTCCCTCAGCTCCTTGTGACCCAACACATGCTACACCTCAGACAGCCACTCAGCTAGACCAGGATCTGAATGGTATTTGGGGTCAAAACCACGATATCCCCCATTTGCCTCCCTCCATTAAAGGCCTATTTAGCGTACCGCCGATGGCAGTAAAGAGATAGCCGGGCTTTTATACCTTCTGACTGGATATATTAGCAGGTAATGTCCTTAAAGAGGATTAGCGGATGGAGAGAGAGGAAAGGAGAAAGAGAAGGAGAGTGGCTGAAAGCGCCGTAGGGATGGCATGGCAGTAAATAGGGAGGTGATAGCAGGAAAGACAGGAGAGCTTATGCTGCCTCTGGCTGCAGTTGGGGATTAGCAGCTATTGTGGATTCTCTGGTATCCTGAAGCATGTTGAGTCCGAGCGGTCTGTTTGCATACATGGAAATATATGTTTAAAAGTAAACCTACGTATAAACAACAATGGAGCTGTTTGTCTCATGATATTGTCCTCTCTTTTAAGCACACACAATTAGGTAAATCAGCTGTCGAGGACAATAAGTGCGTAATGACACCGCTCTTCTCATGGTAAACTTTTCC
Source organism: Centropristis striata (assembly GCF_030273125.1). Lineage (NCBI taxonomy): Eukaryota > Metazoa > Chordata > Actinopteri > Perciformes > Serranidae > Centropristis > Centropristis striata. The sequence continues at coordinate 17,254,917 of NC_081536.1, forward strand.
TTCTGATGTCATGTCAGTCAGTCAGTCAAGAATGTGCTGCGGGTCGAGGTCAAGAGTTTTAACAAACCAAACAAATCATTTTGTTTACTGTGTTCGGCATTTAACCAGCTTTCTAGTTAATTCTTAAACAAGCATTGCAGCATTTAAGGTTGCCTTGAAGGAAGTAAATGCATGTGTGCATAGGTATAAAGATATTATGAAGTAAGAGTCACATGGTTACTCAACTCCTTGGGCCTATGTAGTATAAACATATATTTTCCTGGTGTCTGAGTGGTGGACTTTTTCAAGAGTGTTAACCACTACATCACAATTTATTGTCAGGATTATCATAGTTAGAATAATTGTGTCAAGATATTATCCCTATGATGATCAAAATGGCACTAAAACATACTGACATAACGACATAACGACATTCAGAACATTAATATAGCAGCAAACAGCTATTTGCTATGTAAAGATATAGTCGTGGTACGGCGTCCTGACCAGAATAAAAGGTCATGCTCCCTATGTGTGTGTTAATCTGAGTTTCTCTGGTCTTTTGTTGGTTGTGGTGGCCGGTCCGCTGAGTTGCGTAGGGCTACCCAGTGCGTTAAGAAATTATGCTGGTTGTGACAAATTGGAATTAAGAAAGAAAGCTGTGTGAAGGCAATCCTAGCTCACACAACGAACAACAGATATGTTCTAAATGTTCTTTACAGCAACTTTAAAAAACAATTATTTAGAGTGAATGGTGGTCACAGAGATAGGAGTTCAAATTGCACCGTCCGGGTCCTGTCAGCCTGCAGGTTGTGCAGGTGGGCATCTCTTCTCCTGTTCTTTAGTTAGGAACTCCCAGTATTTCCACATATCCAATTTAGCTGTTTTTTTGTGGGGGATAGAACTGGCAAGCCTTCAGCCATGGTGACAGGTGTAGGATTTTGGAATGAGTGGAAATATGCAGGCTCCCCTTGTGGTAGTTCAAAATAAATCAGGCAATCAATGTATTTCTAAGTTTGCGAGCTAGACATCTGTTTGAAATCACACATGTAAGGATATTCACGATTATCCCTCTATGGAAAATCCACCACGATCAACCTACTGCAAGAGTTGTTGTTTTTTCATGCAATTCAAGATAGTGTCATACATTGTCCCATCCCTAGTTGCAGCATAAAGCATGATGTAGCCTTTTAGATAAGAGGTGGAAAGGAAAGATGTGGAAGTGTAGCATATTTATTTGTCATAACTATAATCTGTCTCTCATTGAGAATTTCTAAAATGTATATTTGCAGTATTGTCCATTATTGACAGTCTTGTCTGTCAAGGAGTTTGACCATTCCCGAATTATAATGCATATAAACACAGTTGTGAGTTCAAGCGATATTTTTGGTTCCTTCTTAAGACCTTTCAGGTGACAAACACTTTTGAATGAGCTTCTCAGTCTAATCTGCTCCTCCACCCGTCTAACTGCCACAGGACTAATGCCCTAGACCCGAGGCCTTGGCTCGGCCCGGCTAAGCTGTTGTGGGGGGATTTGATCATGCATAGATGACATTGAGTTAGAATGGTTCACTGCAGATTCTGCTTTAGCCACAGTCTGCTGGAAAGGAGTCAAGTGGAGGGCAAGCACCTGGGCTAGCTGACCTTTACCTGCCGAGAGGAAAGAGAGAGGGATCAGGAGGGGAGGCTGCAGAAATCCACTTTTTTATCAGGAGTCGGTTTCAGAATTTCAGGGATGAGTAAGTAAAGCATGTAGCATTGCATGAAATCCTGTCATCAAAACCGGAATGGTATCATCCCTAATCACTCTCCGTCCATTTCCTTATCTACTTAAATGTCTCTCTGTGTGTCACACATTAATACTTCCTCATGCTCGCTCAAGTTTCCAAATCTTGAAAAAGTGTGAGACTGTACTCTCTCCAGGGGAGGCATTTGCTAAATCTTGTCCGTGCCAAGACATCCCTGTGACCATCTCTGCTCTCAGCAGCAGCAGCGATGATATGAAAGGAGCCTTGTGTGCTGCTTCACGCTCCATGGCCAATTGACTTCTCTTCCCATTAATCAAATGCACTGTTTACCTAATCTTTCATAGCATTTTAAAACCAAGAGGATTATCCTAGTATTTCTGACGGTGTTTCTTTACCTCAGGTACAGGTGGCCCGATAACCCCCCTCCCCCCTTGCTCCTGCTCTCTCTTCTCCATCCTTTCCTCTCTTCCGTCTTTTCCCTGTTATCACTTTCTTTTTCCTATATTCACTTTCTCAACTTTTCCAAGGATTACTTTCTGCATTATCTAAATGCTTAAAAGTGCAACCTCTCCATCTTACCAATGGGCGATTCTACCCCCGCTCTGGATAAATAAAGTATTATTGTCCGATTAAAGCAGATTAAGCAGATGGAAAGGGGGTCAATCTGAAATTGGGTTTAATTCTGCACTTATCTGAATTCTTGACTGCTTCCATAGTGTACACTTTTGTGTCTTTGAGCAGGAAGCTGGTGTGGGTTAGAGGGGCTACATTTCGGAGAGTGTATCTCACTGTAGAGCTAAAAGAGGAAATTGTGAATTGAATTGCACTTAAAACCCCTCTTTGTAAAACTAGACGAAGCGCAAAGCAAACTCACATGCCAGAGCTGTTGGCCAGGATCTAGGTGTATAGGTTATAGCCAAGCTGCACTGCAGCTTGTTTTGCCCTGAAGCTGTGGGAGCATGCTTTTACTGGCTTTCACCAGCAGACGACCAACTGAGGTAACATCCTTTAAGGTCAAAAACAGCAAATTTATGGAAATCTGGATTTTTACACAAACAAGGTATTAGTGGTAAAGGTACCGTATTGTGTCTCTGTGTGTGACTTTGTAAATATGCAGCTATTTTATTGTCCTAGGAATTAAGACACATTTGCAAACTTTTATATTACATCAAATTCAAATGTTATGCCTTTCTAGAGAGGTAGAAAGTAGTAATACGGGGTGTGTTTGAGTTAGGGTTGCAACTAACGATTATTTTCATCAGCGATTAATCCACCCACTATTTTATGACGTCTTCAATGGTTTGTTTTGTCCAACCAACAGTCCAAAAAAAGAATCTATCTAGCTTATTGTCATGTATTACAAATAAAAGCATTAAATGCTTACATTTTAGAAGCAAGAAACCAGCAATAGTTGGCATTAAAAAAAAAGTTCTTGCATTAAAAAATGAATAAAATGATAATACATCAAAATAGTTGTATTTTAATTTTCTGTCCATTGAATAATCAATTAAAAAATCTTTGCAGCTCTAGTATGTGCATGTCTGACTTTAACCCATTTAAGCCAGGAAAGCATTATCGCATTTCTACCATTGAAACTGGGGACGCGCTTGCGTTATTCTACCATTAAAGCAGAGAAAGCGGATACGTCGTTTTGTAGTATTTGTTGTTTTTTCCACCTATTTTCGGTCTCTTGGCTAATGAAATGCATCAGAATACATGTGGGAGTGTCGCAATGCAACATGGGACTTTTCCAGAACTGAAATCATGGCGGAAGACGACTATAGCGGAGGGAGCTCAGATATAACAGGTATAAGGTCTCAAATTTAATTTCTATCTGCTACAGAGGCTGAAAAATCTATTATTTAGTATCCGTTGACACTTCTGTTGAATTTCCAGAAAAACTTCAGGTTTTAGGGGGTTATTTTAAAATCGCCCAGAGGTTTTACAGGCATTTTTTCCAGGCGTTTTAGGCCTAAATGGGTTAAAGCAGGAGGCCGGAGTTTGCGCACTTTCATAGATCTGTTATCAACATTTGTATTTTTGTTACTCATACAATAGTTACTGTATGCAGATATCGTAGGATGCAGGAATTATATGCTAACCTTGAACATTAACGTTGTGTTACTTCAAATTTTTGGAGTTCTTAAACTATGGTGACCAGTAAAAAGAAAAAATAAATAAATAGCGCACATGATTTCTTTTATGAAACCAAATATAAAAATAATAATATATCTGCATTTAGCACTACGGAAGACTGTATGGTCTTATGAAGTGCAAGTTGTGTGTATCAGTACACACACTCATGCACGAGTGAGTTAGTCATGTTGATTGAGTGGCTGCTGATGATGCTGAGGGTTAATCTGTATTTAGTTGGTCCATCCGGATGCCTTAGAGGCCATCTTATTAAAGGAAATGAGACGTTGTGAGGCCTTTTTCAACAGACAGTTACTGAGCTCCACGTGCATTCCTTCATGTCTCCTGCATAGTGGATAGGAACAGCGCTGTCCACAGTGGGTCCCAACAGAACAAAGCCAGACAAAAAGGCCCTTGTGCTGGTACACATGTTAGAGAGGACATGCCGGTGTGTCAATCCAGTGCAATTTTGAAAGTTTATCTCTAAACAGAACGTGACCACCGCAGACGGCTGAAGTTCTAAACTATTTGGATCAAGATAGCTGAAGAATCTAGAACCGAAATGCTTTAAAAGATTGCCCAACCCCTCCAGTTGCAGGACGGAGGTTGAAAAAATGGGGACCTGTTGAAATAGACTAATAACGTCTTATTCGGGTCATTTTTTGCCTTGCCAAGGAGTTGACTGTACGTTTAGATGAAAGGGTTTAATTGGAAATGATAACCTGCTGACAGAGGGGATCTGTCAGCCCACAAGCCCTGGCTGTCTGTCTGCCAGTACTGCAACAATATCCACAGGGAGATTGGCAGATAGAAGCTGCTGTCAACGCCCTCAAGCTCAGGGTTGTTCCAGTATAAGCCCTGCACTTGTGTTTGCTTCAGTGAGGGTACGTGATCTATTGCTGGCTGTGTGCAGGTCGCCCTAGAACTTTCACACACAACAAACAAGCAGTGAATGTACACACACAAACAATTTCGCATCATTTGCATGGAAAGAATAAAGGGATAAAGACACGAGGGAGATGAGCATCAAGGAAACTCAAATGCTTTCAGACCATCAGAGCAGTTCAACAAGATCCAGGACATCAAAGCCACTTAAATATTTTTCATTCTTGGGGCCACAAAATGCAGGATGATATGACAGACACACAATAGGCCCACAGTTTCCTCTTGGCCCCTGCAGCAGTGTTGACATGAGTAGAAATTAAGTTATCACCCCTTTTTAAAGTCCAGACGGCTGTCAGACAAGGTCCAGTGGCATGGGGGAAGATTTGATGGTTCCAGCAGCGGACTGCTTTACATGGAAGCTCAGTCTCGCATCTCCTTTTCCACCGGCACTGCTCTACATCTCATACCTACATTTGTAATACAATGGCTAATTGTTGACTGATGTTTTGTATAAACTTGGTGGTGAACCATGTGCTTCAGTTTCAACCACAAAAATGTAGTTGCTGTACAGTATAAGTTGATGATACTGTTTGACCACCTTTTCTTTATTGTTTTCTAATAAATTTCATATAACATATATGTGGAACTCATTTTTATTGTCATGGTAAATCCTTGTATAATCTTCCTTTCTGTCACCATTAAAAAAAGTCTTCCTCCTTTAGTGATCACCTAATTTACCCACCAGGCTGTGTCTGCATTTGAAATTTGCTTCTTGTTGATGGTGACTGATGTTGTTGCAGTATAATCGGTCCAAAAATATACCCAACAGAGCCTGTATTTTGCCTTAAGATAGTGACTGAGTTGAATCCAGTTTGCCTTGTAAAACCTCACTCCCAGTCTTGTAAGTGCTACCTTCTGATCCCATAATTTCTTTGCTGCCAAGTTCCAACAATGCTCCCTTGGAGCATCCTAACACTCTCCCAGAGTGGCCCTCTGCCAGTGTCCTTTATATCCTGATTCCACTCTTCCCTAAACACCCCAGTGTCTCAGATACCGAAGGTCCGGCCTCCAAATGCTCAGTGCATCTGTTGGAGAGCCATCCTAGCTTATCATCAAGCCACTTTGGTTTATCATCTTCTACAGTTCATGTTGACCTTGAACCCTCAGATGCATATAACATTACTGGGGGATATGATTTACCAATTTTTAGCTCTTTTTGTGGATATTTAGTTTTTTCTCCAATGCCAAGTGCACCATGTTCCCCCACTCTCCCTTGCCTGCTTGTCTAATTTATAAGCTATTCTTCCTGATTATCCTTTCAAAGGGCAGTCTTGAAGCAGTTTGTCATCTTGAGTGCATAGGACATTCACTGCACCCCAACATGGCCTTACCTGTTTAGGCAATGGGTCTGGTTGTCCCACAGTTGGCCTCTTCATGCAATCACAGAGACTCCATCTAATGGTGGGGATCTTCGTTGCTTATATCAGCAACCCAACTGCTGTGCAACTGTCTTTGTCCACGTTTTCTGGGTCTGTCTGACTGCCCACCCACGTTAGTATCAGAACTTTCTGGTGCTTTAAGATTGTTTTATGTGTGTGTAATGTCCAGTCAAGTTGTGTCCAACTGCCAAGAAATATGTTTTTATTTGTTAAGACAACTACCAGAAATTATGATGATTGACCTGAACAGTATTAATATTATTCTGATACAAACACCCTAAACAAAAATGTCACAAAAATCTTATTAAACCTAAACTTCTTATTAAACTTTCAACATGTTGACCCCATGAAGGGTGTGCACCACCCTAACTCATCCCCACAGAAACATACATTTAGAGGTTCCTGCTTTAAAAGGGGAGTCGCTCGCCATCACAGAGCCACCATTTAATTACGACACACAGGAAATTATCCTTAGAATGGGCCCAGTGCTGATAAGAAGTCCAAGCCCACTGGATGACAGCTCTGGAAACCTGAGAGAACTTATCACCAAAGTGGAGGGTGGGGGCCCACGACTGGGCGCCTGACAATCTGATTGGACTGTCATCCCCAGGTCATAATTAATATATTTATCAAATTAATAACTGAAAAGAAAATCTCAGCATCATTGGCGCTATTGTAAAAAGAGGCTTGCCCTGGCCCCAGAGGTGAACAGTGGCCAAATTCATGTGGCGGCCGGTTTCCCTTGTGGCTAATAAGGCTGCTGTCAGTATAATGGGGGTGGAGGGGGGCAAAGTGAGCTGCCTCTTTTAGAAGCCATGACAGATAAATTGCCTCCCCCCTGCACAGAATGAAACAGAATTTAGAGGAAGAAAAGAAATACGTTACTGTCTACTGACAACCACAACCACAGTCTTTGCATATGAATACTAGTTATTGTATAGAAAGTAGCACAAAACATGTACTAGACATCACAACAAAACCAAGAGATTTGTTTTTATGTTTTTATCTTTCTGTATAAACTGTTAACAGATGTCAAAGCACTTGTATTTAATTTGTAATTTCCAATTGATATGATTTAATTTGAAATTATACTGTTATGTTAATTGATTGGTATAAGCATGTATTAGAGCAGATTTCTTTACAAATTCAAATTTGTATCCAATCTGGGTCTGTATTTACACATTTCAGGTACATACAGACTATATACTATAGCATCATGTCGAAACATGCTATCAAAAATTTACATACAGTTGTATGTATTTTCCTATTATGCTGAGCAGGTGAACTTGTTAGCAGTTGGCTATATACAAATCTAGCTGACATAATGTATAATTAGCATTCAGTTGGAGTAAAAAAAAATGCATTATTCACTCTTTTACTTTTTGTTTTTGTCTCCACAGACTACTGAAGTTTTCACCAGGTAGTCAAAGAATAGCCTGTTGCTGATGAAGAAAATGCAGACGGGATAAATTTCTGTGGGTCACGACAAGCAATCTTTTTCACATACAATTGGTCATGTGATCTATTGTAAATATAAAATTATTCATTACAACTTTTAAAGGTTTGACCATACATGTGAGCACTGATTCTGTTATCAGTTATATTTGCCATATTTGCATTTTTTTCATAGTTCTTGTAGTTTATTTTTTAAATTAATTGATATGACCTCTTAACCTGTGTTAGAGGGTAATATTGTGCAGATTCCCTATGGGGCTGCATATTAATTCTGACCCCGGACCACTGCCATATCCTCTCTTGTGCAGGTGGAAAGCCACTGTGGGGATACTTTTATCGGGCATTCCAAGGGTACAAAACAGGAAGGAGGGGAAGCCGAATTGTAAAGGTAACACAATCAGCCGCTAAAGTAGTCACAGGAGTATCAGTTTCTTTAAGCTGCGCTGAGCGCGGCACAAGATTAAGATGTGGATTACTGAACATTTACTTCATGTCACACAGACGGAGGCATGTGGTTTGTTCTATAAAGTGATACGGCACCCTGACCTTCTTGCAATCCTGTCACGTGATATAATTACCCTAAAAGGGATGTACTTCTAAATTCTATGCATTTGATTGTTACAGGGTCAAATGAGTTTTAATGGTGTAGGTCCATTATGAATAAACTGATCAATAGCAAATATCTTAAACCTTGAATGTGTATATATGACCTACTACATTAAAAGTTTACTTCAATAGAAGTCAATATATGACTTGGGGAATCACTTCTGGGGTCAGTAACAGACTACTCCTGCTCATGCACACTCACTAATTATTTCCCCATGGACTGGAATCTAAACCTGTGGGGCAGACTTCACCTTTGACTCTTGTACTTGACCCCGTACCTTGGGAATGAGTTTGTGGAAGTCGGACATGCTCAGACACTGTTATGCATTTCTGCTTGACCAATCTCTGGTTGATCTGGAATGCTGGAGAGAGAAAGTGTGTGCGTGACACAGAGACGGAGATTTTAATAACTGACTGGGGACACGCCCTCATGTTACACATGATGTGATACACCCAAATCCCAGCAGCTGATTTCATTCTGCTCTTGAAAGTCAAACATTAATCTCTAAACACAGCTGTGGAACTTAAAGGAATCAAACACTGTCAATCAATAACTGGTGTGTAAGTTAAAGCTGCTATGTGTCAGATGTTAATCACCTTTTGTTCTCTGTCCTCTGAGATTCAACCCACTCTTCTGTGGACCCTGCATCCACTGCCCCTCTGTATAAGTGAATAGGTAGCACAGGTGCACATTGGCGCACAGTTACATAGAGCCCTCCCTCATGTCCTGTGTGCATTGTGTCAGTTTCATTTAGGTCCATGTTCCATAGGGGCAACAGTATGTGTGTTTCCTGCTTTCAAAAAGGCCTTTGAGATCCTACCCACTACCCACCTGCGCTGCTCCTTGTTGCGAACAAATGTACAGCTTTTCCACGAACCTGGGGAAACTGTGGGTGAAGATATAGAGTGAGCAAAGGAGTGAGGGTGAGGAGGGGTTGGGCTCCCCTCCCTCCCCACTCACCAACCCACTCTACAGACTTTCTTTCAGGTTCTTGGTGTAGAGAGAGGCCGGCCGGCTGTCCCAAAGCGTTTCGCCTCTGTGAGCACGCACAAGATGTCCATTCATGCCCCATGGTCCTACAACTTCACCTCTCCCCCCACCCCTCCTCTCCCTTCAACTCCAGCTGAGGCAATTCAACTCGGGCCAGAAGCAGGGACCTTTAATCTAACAGAATGTAGCAGGCACCTGAACTACTTAACCGCTGTGCTTGTTCAAGGGGGTGGGCACGGAGGCTAAGGTAACTGGCGTGTAACAAAAAGCCCCGAACTCTATCCCTGGCCAGGATGAGTACATTTCCTTTCTGTTGTTCCCAACAAAGGCCACCAGGCACAAATGGTCTGCTATCTGTGTCACCGGGAAGTGGAGAGCAATTTGTTTCTATTAAACAGGACGGTCCTCATCTTCCCCAATCGACCCCCTCCCTCCCCTCCCCACCCATATTGATTCGGTTGGCTTTTGTGTGTCAGGTAAAACCCTGCCAGTCAGTGGGTTTCATTTGAGCTCACCTTGACCAGGTGGAGACCTTGTTGTCTTTACTAGGGGGCCCCCATTAAAGAGCAAAAGAGGACCCCCTTTTTTGTTGTTGTTGTTCAGGTTAATGTGAGTATTTACGGGGGGGCACGAGGGGCTTCAGGTATTATGAACACTAAAGGTTGTCGGAGAACAGAAACTTGACTGCAGCATTCAGGGAAACATCGTACAGCTGTTGATCTGCCCTTTCCAGTTCATGGCTGCAGGTCTCAGTGACGCGCAGCAACTTGTGCACACACACAAAGCACACACACTCCACAGCATAACCCATCCCTATGTTCCCTTACTACATCATATCAGTGGCAGCTTGACCTCTTTGATTTATCCGGATTCCTGTAGAGGGCAGAAATACAACAGTGAACCACTGTATTTCACCTGCATCGGTCCTAATACCACACAGACCCATTCCCCCACTTTGACAGGCAAGATGGCTGCTTTCATAAGAGGGTGTTTCTCTTTTTTATTTAAACCCCAGTCTCAGCCCATTCGTTTAGTCCCTGCTACAGACAAGAAACCTTTGAGTATGATTGTATATCATTCGTGACACCACAAATCATACACAGGAAACCTTGCTATTATTTTTGTGCAGTGTAAATGTGTATACTGCTTATGAAACAAAGCGACATGGTTATAGGTGGGTGCCTGCAGGAAATCACATGTCAAACAGTGCCGTTTCCTGCATTATTGTTACTGAGTTTTATGTTGGATTACATTTTTCTTGTATATTCCTGCAGTTTGCACAATCATTATTATATTAAAAAAAAAACACAAATAGTGCTGTAAAAGAGATACTAAAAGAGAAACTACTAAGAATTGTGGGCGTGTAAAACAGTCATAGATATGTGTGATATAAGTGTGTTTTGTTTGTTTGTCTGTTTCCTTTATTTCCTCCTTTCCTTTCATCCAGTTAATTAGGAATTGGACACATATGGTTCAATTCATTTAGCTAATGAGCACCTCTAAATGGTTAAGGCGAGACACTATCCCTCTTCACTTTCTCTTCATCTGTCTTTCCATTTCCTCCCATTTTCCTCCGTCATCCCTCTTTTTTTTCTCTTGCTCCCCTCCCTTCCTTTGTATTGACGCCCTGGGACCCCATCTGGGCCCTTTGGAGGCGTGAAATGCACAGTAATTATTAGTAATCATCACACACCATCAGAAACGGATCCTAGTGCTGTAATTACATGATAAATGTCTGCCTAACACATGCCCTCTATTTAGCAGCCCCCTGGAGACCGCGGATAATAGACAGCTAACAGGGATCCGCAGAATGGGCCTTTCAGCGCTGGCCGGGGCTCATTGTCTACGCGCCAATACACCCTCACCCCCCGTTTGGCAACAACGCAGACCCCGATCAATCCCCTGCACGGCCCCCTCCACCAGCCCACTGACCCCTCCCCATACACACACACATCCCTTGTCAATGCTAAGTAGACAGCAACGTCAATCATTGGCATTACACTGCATTGCTAATGGCTGCCAAACAATTTCACAGGAGAGAAGAGAAGAGTTTTGTTCAGCCATTCATGCTGTAATGGTGACTTGGTTTAATGCTGTTGCCTCTGACCCCTGAGCAAAATGTGATAATTGGCATTATTATCATCAGAATGTCTTTTGTTGCTTTTTCGTGTATCGCTCTTATCACAATGCAGTTTTTTATTGTGTGCTGCTGTCACCTACCTAAGTGGGTTTTTTTACACTGCAGGCTGAGCCCAAAGGAGTGTGGCACGCTTTGTCTGCACACTTTGTTGGCATGCAAAGGACTGCAGAACTATCTATACACATGGGAATACTAGAAGTAAACAAGTCATTATTACTGCCTTTGATTGCAAGCTATCTTAAGAAGTGTGTAATTTCAACTTTTACCTTTACTTCTTGTGTAATATTAGCTTGTCTAGGGGGTGATGTCAGCTTAACACTGCTGTATTTAGCCAACAAACAGTAGTTAGTGGTCTGCCTTAGACACTGTCTGAGGTCTGCGGTGGATCCACAGAATCAACTTACTGCAGATTTATTGTGAAATATATAAGATAAGTTGCTCTTACTGGGCAATGAACAGAAAACATACAGTGATGTCTGGTGTTTTGGTTGAACTAGTGACTGTGCTACCTCTGATGGCAGCTGTAGAAAACATGGACAGAACATGTAGGTGTCCCTTTTAAAAGCCTTAAATTTTACTTTAATCCATTTAAAAAAAAAAAAAGCCCTATGTTTCGTAAGACTGATTTTGTTCACTGTTCTTAACTGTTATTTAGCAGAAAGTCAATAATGTCCATTTTGTCCATACACTTTATGCCAAAGTTTCTCATCAATTGGCCAAAATAATTTGTTGTCAATGCAAATACCCATGCTGCTGTCAGCAGGCAGCAGCAGACAATGAGTCAGTGCAACTCACCACCACAGTAACAGCAGCATTGCTAGATGGGGGAACAAACAAAGCGGTCAAAGCATTTTAGCTATTTTAATAAATGCTCACAAGACTTACAATCATCTTTTTATTTTATCTGACATGGACACAGCTAGCCTTTTTGCAAAGGCAAATTAAAGGCAAATGTCACTCTTACAGTATCAGTGTGTGTATTTCACACTTTATAATCTAAATTGTTAGTTTAAAAAAACAAATGTAAATGAAGCAGCATCATCAGCACAACATGAGGAAGGGGCAGCTGTGGCTCAGTTGGTAGAGCGTTCGTCCAGTGGTGGTTCGATCCCCGACCATGGCATCTACATGTCGAAGTATCCTTGAGCAAGATACTGAACCCCAAATTGCTCCCGATGCTGCGCTCATCGGTGTGTGAATGAATTCCCAATGGTGGCAGGTGGCACCAGTGTGCCCTGGTAGCCTTGTATGAATGTGTGTGTGTGAATGGGTGAATGAGCGTAGAGTGCAGTGTACAGCGCTTTGGATAAAAGTGCTATATAAGTGCACCCCATTTACCATTTACAACTTTCAAAAATTAGCCACACACAAAGAAACCACCGGAGACTAAATAAACATAAGAAAGCATGTAATAACGCATGATAAATTCCAAATTTAAAAGTTTATTTGGCACACTTTCATGTGAGTCATTGAGCAAAGGTTACACTCACTACCTGAGTTCACAGGCCCAGGCAGTTAGCGTTGCTGATACAAAGGTGAATGTGAAGAGATGTCAGCTCAGGTCACCAAGTGTAAATGAGACTCTGAACCTCTGCAGTTTTTAATGCAAATAAGGCCAAGGTGAGTAAATAGACATGTGCACTGCTATTTTCATACAACACTGTCACATTATTTTTCATCGAGCGACTGTTCTTGTGTAATAGCAGTGATGGAGGTCATCGCAGTTTGACTCTACATATGGAAGGATCAGATATGTATGCAAAGAAGGATGCTCTTATCTAAATGCGTAGAGCGAAATGAGGACTCGTGTTTGTGAACAACAAGGGGAATTTGCCTGAGATTTGCCTAGCTGGCTCTAAACAATGGTCGATCCTGTGGGGATATTTTATATAGCGGCCAGGCAAGGCCACAAAGATGTTGGCTGTTAAACAAATTTTATATATACTGTATTACACCTTGTTAAAATATTAACAGTAATTGTTTCAGATGTTGGCATGGTTGCTGTTTATTTTGTACGTAGTATAACCGATTTCCTGGCAGAAGGCTGTCAGTTGGTCCCACGGAGCCCCATTACCCATTCACCTCAAATGACAGTTGAAATGTTCTGTTACAGGGAAAACGTTGTATTTCAATGTGACAAAGGCTGTTTGAGTTCAAACAACTGCAACCATTGCTTATCTGCATCAACAGGGCCTCAGGTTTGCTATGATGCTGTACTTTTGATCCTGACAATACTTCATCTTACCTGCAGATGGCAACAGTTTCCCTTTTCCCTGCTTCTGAGTGAAGGATTAGACCAAAACAGATAAGATAAACACAGTTTTGTTGTTTTTGTTTTATTTAATCTATGCTCCAACGTGCTTAATGTGTTCTAATCTGTCAATCAATATCCTTTCACTGGTCGAATCTTTATCATTTTGGCGTTATTGCCATGTCAAGACCACACACACAGTCACAAACTAAACATGTAAGAGCTTTGCCTCAACACAAAACCAAAAGCAGACATTGAATGAAAAGCAGTGCAATCTCAAGCAGGGTCTGACAATAACAGACATATCAACTATCTCCTAATTGATACAGCTAGGCGGTCAGTCAGTCACTTAATGAATTGCTAATAGCCCTCGGCAATGCTGTGAGTGACAGGGGCCGAGCATTCCACCTGGTGGAGGCTGCCTGGGGACTGCGGTGGATGGGATGTTTCTCATTAATGGAGGCGGGATGCCTGGCGATTGTTCAGTCTTGTGTGGAGAGGCCCCTTGCACATGGAGGCCACGCTTCTCCTTTAGCTAGCCCCCGTAGCCTCAGACAGCTGAGCATCACAGAGTCACCGATAATGAAGACTTGATCAAAGGGATGCAGCATTCCATCGGGCCTGGCTGAGCAACCGGACATGATGAGGGAGCAGGGCAGAGAGAAGCACTGAAAGAGAGACGAGGAGGGAAAGGAATAGAAAGAGAGAGGGGGGTGCACTGAGGAGAAAAGGGTTATAGTCCACTCTGCATAGTAATGCTGCAATTAGAGAGTTTGCAAAGCATACTCGGGCTGGCAAAAGATATGCATTGATCTGGAAGTCTGCCATCAAGTTTCAGAAAGTGCTCGACAAAATGGGTTGGTGTGTGATAGCCAATAAATTGGTTTTAATGCTTACAAACTGGGAAAGGGTGAATATATAATGCATGTTGATCCCTTTTCTTATTTGTATAAGTATAAAAACACTCACTGGCCACTTTATGAGGTGCACCTGAGTCCAACCTAGTGCTGGGTTGGACCCTGTTTTGCCTTCATAATGGCTCTATGCTTTTGTGTTTTATATGCAATTCAGAACATACCACCTGACTGTCGCATGAGAAACAGAAGAATAATTAGATGAAGCAACCTTTTTTAAATCTTCTATTGTTCAATTTTGCAAAGCCTGTGCTAATTTAAGCGTCAGTTTCCCAGTTGTGGTCCCAGTGTGCTTCTGTAGCTGAGTGATTCCCAACCCTAGGTACCTGTACCCTACGCGGGACATATTGTGGTGTACATCATCTTGTTTTGCAATATTATGATAACAAATTGATTAGGGAAAAAAATTTATCCAAATATTGGGTTAGCTGTGTTGCAATTGAGAGTCCTCGAAAAGTAGTTAGCATGTGAGCAGAGATTTCTGAACAGTAAGTTAAAAGTAATATGTAAATGCTTAAGAAAGTAGCTAAGAATGTAATGTAATGTAATGAAATAGAGTTCAAATAGTAAGGGATAAATGACTGAGAGGGTTAACCAAAAATAATGAATATGCAGTTAAAACATTTGGTTAAATGTAATGGTTAGATGGTTGAACGTGTTAAATGTCTGAACAAATATTGTAATAATAATAATTTGGGACATTTTATAAAATTTTAATGAAAAAATATTGTGAATAGTGTTAAATAATATCCAGTTGTAGCTGTAGCTCATGACTGTTGCTGACGTGCATTGTCCAGAAATATGCCAAAAGAAGCCATTACTGCACTTCGAAAAGATGCAAAGCATCGATTGAATATTATATCCCATATAAATGCTTTTTTACCAAAAATAATACATTCAAATGGAATCACCAACATTTTGATTAGTGAGTGTAATAACATTTTTCTCAGTTACTGTAACTGATTACATTTGTATGTATTTTGTAATTTAATTCCACTCATGCCAGAAGCTGCGGTGGGAATGTTTTGAGGGTTTTTTTCAGCTTAATGCAACCTGTAAGCATTTTTTGTTTATTCAAGATATTTACAGGATTTAAAAAAAAAAAGTAATATCATTAAAAGTGACACTATTTAAAAAAACAAACAAAACAAGATTCAAGTCATGATGCACATTATGGCTGGAAGTAGAGGTACATATGCTTCTCATTCATTTGCTGCACTTGCCACAAGCTGCAGCGTTATTTATCTTAATGCATATAACTGCTAGCCCCTCAACTGACCCATAATTTGCTACTAATAACTGCTGTGGGCGGAGTGATTATAGCTTTTTATTAGTGCCAGCAGCTTTTACTAGTGCTATCCCAGCTAAAGGGCCCTTGCTATAATTGTTAGCCATTATAAATATAGTACGTTGAAAGTATAGGGGGGGCCGCTGACGCCTCTTTGTTAACTGTGGGTGATTGAGCAATTAAACTTTGGCAACTTAATTACCTCTCCACAACAACATGGCTATGAGGCATTAAGACTGGCATTATGGTAAACATTGTTGTCAGAGAGCGACGGCCTTGAACTGGATGATGTATGAGTCTTTGTTTATCGCCAGCTGCTAGAAGAGGTAAACAAAGCAGATATTGTCAGGTGAAAAGTAACAAAGTAAGTTTCTTTTTTTTGGTAAAGTTATTACTTTAATTAGGTATAAATAAATAACAACAATTAAATATATGTAATAAAATATAAAATAAAAAATATTATTACATTTATAATAGTAATTATATTACTGGTAGGAGAATTGGAGTAGTGGTATTTTTATTTGAATAAGAACTGTTATCAAATGTTGTAGTCATACCTGACCACCAGCCTATTAATTAATTGGCTACTTATTGTGACTTATTGTAGAATACATAGAGAGCAAAATCCGGCCCCACATGCACCGCCTTTGCTAGCTCTCAGCACAGAAAGGCTAACAGATGTTGCATGGAGCGAAACAAAAAACACCAGAATAAAAAACCAACATCCATTCGTCAGCCCAAGTAGGAATCACACTATGCAAGCTCCTCATTAAGTGGCATTAAAACTGTGAAGGTCTATAATTATCAAATAAATCCTTTCCCACATGAATGAATTCATCTGCGTGCCATAATTCTTCCCCACACAGAGCAGCTCTGGCGGTGAATGAGTCTTTTGTGTGCCACTGTGGGAAGGCTTTTGTGAAATTACACTACTGCATAATGATGCTAATCATAAATTAGCATTTCAAGATGGAGCAGCATGTTTATGTGTGTGTGTGTGTGTGTGTGTGTGTGTGTGTGTGTGTATGTGTGTGCATGTGTGTGTGTGTGTGTGTGTGTGTGTGTGTGTGTGTGCATATGTGTGTGTGCATGTGTGTGTGTCTGTGCAGGTATATAAATTTGACAAAGTAAATATAAGCAATCTATTTTTTATTGTCATTGCCAGCTCACTCAATTTCAGAAGTATAAGAGTATCAGAAGACAAATATTAATTTTAGCCTTTTTTTGCTGATTGTGCCACCTTTTTGCAATTATATACCACAATGAATAAAAAAAAATGAGCAAATGTTGTCACTGAAGTCTTTAAATGATAAAAATGATATAAAATCTTAATTTAAACTTAAATTGTTTTACTGTAATTTCCCTCAGGCAGCTGCAGACCAGAGCGGATGAGCTGTAGACTACGAGAGAAGTTGAACTCAGCACTGACCTCTCTGCTTGAATGTAAGTTTCCTCCCCCTTGCTGTTATTTCTCTCTCTCTCTCTCTCTCTCTCTCTCTCTCTCTCTCTCTCTCTCTCTCTCTCTCTATATATATATATATATATATATATATATATATATATATATCTTCTGTCCTTTTTTTTCACTCATAAAACTGCAGCCCAAATTGCGAAACAAGCCTGCACACTGCAACAGAGATGAACGCAAAATCAACACAAAACACAGGCATTGTGAGCGCTAATAGAAGCCACATGATGGTGATATTAGATTCAAGTTTCTATTCACTGGCTGAGAGTAGCAGGTGTGTGTTTCATTACCCAGCAAAGAAAACACGACTCCAGTGTGGGCTTCTTAATGTAGGGGCTTGACCAACTAATGAAAGCAGACAAAGAGAGCGATCTAGAGGCAGCGCCCACTCTGTGTCCACTTAGCACCAAGCTGGAACCTTTGCCAATTAGGACCTGTTTGTTTGATGTGACAATTAACAAGGAGGTGCTTGGTCATTAATCCCAATATGGTTTTACTCTGCTCACTATTACGATGTCCACCTTTGCTATATGTAAAGGAATAGACAGAAAAAGGAAGAAGCAATTTTCCATTAGTTTGCCATGTGTTCCATTCAGTTTGTGTGTAAATGATTTGTTTTGTATGTTTACTTCCTCAAAATGAGGTAACATGAGCCTTACACAAATGTGTAAATAAACCTGTTGAAAGCACACTTGTCAGTCACAAATTATGATTCAAACTCATAACTTGGTGATAAGTTTCTTTATATTTACTTGCAGACTCATAAGCATTGTTTTCAATTATTGGCACAATGAATGTAGATATGTTTCCAGGTTATACAGAACTCATTTGCATGACAAAAAACCTTTGTAACCTCAGGATGGGGACCACATGTAAATGCTAACTGATGCAGCGTGTGCCAAAACAAAAGGACACTGACATACAGCATGTCTGCGCATTTAAATTTCACTACGATTTTCCTAAGCTCCGGTTAATCATTCCAAAAAACATTGTTGCACATTTACAGTAAGTCCTGGGTGGGCCTTTCTTGTTTTGCAATGTCCTTCATGTTAATGTGACCACGGAGCTTTGCATTTTTCACAGCTCCACCAAACAAATAGAGCTTGCATATGCAAAGCGTATGGCTTTTCAGAGATAGAACTTCATTCAAACAAAGACATCATGCATGTTCCTCAATATCACCACTGCTCTTTGTAATCTGATTCTTGAATAGTTTTACAGACTGAAGATGAAATCCCTCACATGTTTTTGTGAAGAACAACAGCATTATTGGGATATTTCATCCTAAAATGAAAAATATTTACAACATATTTTCCCTTTTACCTGTAGTGCTATTTATCAAACTTGATTTGAGTTGCTGAGTTTTGGAGATTTTTTCCAAAACATTTTGTTTCTAGTGTTATTTCTACAAGAAAAAAATGCTCACAACAAGGTCTGTGGATTATCTTGACTAACAAGGTCATGGATTTCTGGAAAGAGGCACTTCTGTTTCATGTTTAATGAAGGTGCCCAACATCTACTCCATCATCTACAGCAATCACAGCAGACTTGGGCATGTTAAAGTTTTTATCAACAGAGAAGCAGAAGTTCACAAACATGTCAAGGTGCTTCAAAGAGAAAATGATACTGCAGGTGTTAAAAGCGGTATCTTAAGTTGTTGCATGTAACATGTATTTTTGCATGTATTGTGTGTAAAAACACTTCAGTGGAAGGAAAGGTGGCTGTTGCAGTGACTGTGCACTAGGTGGTGCCCCATCTCTTCACCAAGACAAAACCACATGGTACTGTTAAACCCCACACTAAACCTGTAATGAGTGAGCTGTGCATGCAAGCAAAGTGATGAAGCTTTAGTCATGAGTGACAGAATATCAAGTTATCAGCACTAATAGATGTTTTTTGATGGATTTGTTACCTTATATTTTTAGACAAAGTAAATATGTACATGAGTAACTTAAGGTACAGTATAAGAGAGAATTATTTGTGATATGTGTCAGTGCATGAGCACAGATTCACGCACAAAAAGGGGGACAAATTTACTAACACACACTTTTATACCGCTTTAATATGCACACACACACACATATAAGTACATACAGCTTTTTCTCCCCCCACCGTCTCTCTCAATAACTCAGAATAATGTGATCTGAGAAGTGAAAACTAGTGGTGGTTGATTAAAAGGGATTCAGGTGATGAAGGCTCTAGTCTTGGTGCTGAGGGCCTATAGTTTCAGCCCGGCCCAAGGCAGCAGCTGGAAGCGTAATTACACGGGGCTGATTTATACATCATTAAGGCCTCCATATAAGTCACCCCTTTTGAAAAGAGCAGTTAAGCTACTTATACTTTTCACAAAACAGCAGCAATTCTGTATAAAATGAATGTATGCCGTTCCTCTGAAAGCATATGGTATATTTCTCACCTATTAATAATTCAAGTTGAATGAGCAAAAATTAGTTGGCTCGGTTACCGCCGCGTTTGTCCCACATTAATTTCGCCGACATTTTGTAAATGGGGCTATTACGCTAAAAACAAAGCAGAGTGAATGACCACGGTTTGCCGTGCTTAGGAAAAGAGAGGGCCTCATTCGTACACCTGTCATTTTCAAACAAGGCACCATTATGGTTTGCAGAGAGGGGATATCACACCTTTCATTGTGGCTGTGTCCCTTCTGTGGAAAAGCAGTAGCCTTGAAATTGTTACCTGCGAGAGAAAGCCATTTGTAATCTGAAAATCCAGACATTTGCTTTTCACTTCAGAGTCTGTCAAATGGCTGCATTTTGCTCTGCATTTTAAAATGAAAAAAGCTAATAATTAGCATTTCTACTGAGGCAATTACTCTTTCTACTTTACTCATTCTACATAATGCACGCATTGAGTTTCGAAACTCTGAAACTCATAACTAAGGTTTGATTGAAATCAAATGAGGCCCTCATTATTTGGGTGGCTGCAGAACACACAAGTGAACAGGTGTTCTTTTAGATATATCAGAGCATATACATTTTAACAACCCTTGACACCTTATATACACACTGATTTTGAGATACGCGCACACACACACAGACATTCAGCAGCAACACAGAAGGAGCGGCTCAATGGGGCTGAGCACATTGTTGCTTTAACCTTCTGCGCCAGTTATCCCTCTCAGAGCTCCAAGCCTTGGCAGCTAACTCTATTGGCTTTTTGTCATGGAGCCTTGGCTTGTACAGTGGCTGGGGGTGGATGGCAGAGGGGGAGAGATCGGGGGAGAACAAAACAGCAAGAAAAGAAATCCTTCCTTTCACATTATTTCTGAAGTGAAGTGAGTGTGAGCCTGGGCTGGAGGAGGCCTAGTTGGAGCTTGTAGAGGCCCTGTCGTCTTGGGGTCATTATGCTCGGCAGATCATTAGGCTGTGAAGAGGAGGCACACGACACAGCAACCTCTCAGCTGCTGCTGCATCCCCCCCCTCCCCCCTCCTCCACCTGACCCCTCCACTCCTCACCAAGGCTGAGTGGTGAGTACATGACCTGACCTCTGCCAGCCCCTCTGCTAAATACTTGTATTACAGCATCTGTATGGCAGTTTGATGCTGAGATAGATGAACAGATACAGCAGACTTCTCATCCCCAGTGGTCCGTAGGTATTTCTACGAAATGTATCCCACCAAATATTGTCTGTTTATCTGGCATTACTGTCCAATTCATGTCCTGCTGGAAATATTGACTCATGTTCTAGGCCACCAATGTAAAAGCGTCCAGTATGTTAAGTGATTTTTAGGCCTAACCCTGTTATTTTTTTTTTGTGATGCCATACCTAAAGTAGTTCTGTTACAAACATGTTCAAAGCAGTGATTGTATGCTATATGGAAAAAGCATGAAAATTATGACACGTGATAGTGTTTCCTGGACCCACCTCCGCCTCTTACTGTCAGTAGCTAAAATTTTGAGACACATAACACACAGTGGTCTCTCTTCATCACCCACCATTAAGGGTGTGATATGCCTGGTCATATTTTCTTGTCTTTGTTTTGAGAGTTGTGGCGTCTGGTGTAGATTCATTGTCTGCTTTATGTTTATCTGGCAGTCCTTCAAAACTTGACCATTTTTCGTTAGCAGTGCAGAACCATTCATAATTTATATTTAGCCTCGCCACGCCTGTGTCCCCCTATTTATACCTTTTGTGCCACCCCAGTTTGGGACCCAGCGTGCTATTATGTTGATTACTGATTAAAAAGTCTGCCTTGATTAGATTTCTATTCTATTTGTGATCAATATGACAGGAAATATCGAAATATGATTTGACAATTTTATTCCCTAATATAAATGAGAAACACTTTATTTCTTTTTAATAAAAACTAGGGCTGGGACTCGATTAAAAATATTAATCTAATTAATTAGAGGCTTTGTAATTAATAAATCGAAATTAATCGCATTTTAATCGCATATAAATATTTGACCTGAGAACAGTGAGAAGTATTTTTTTCACATGGATTTTTAGTATACCATTGAATAATGACTGAATACATAAGCTTAAGCAACAAAAATATTGTTTATTTTTGTTGAAGTCCAACAGACCAGTGCAATTTTTGCCATTAAGTGTAGCAATAGCATATTTAGAAATACAGTACATTTCAGAAATTCTATAGCTTGCACACAACCATGCTCTTATCGACGCTTCCATCCGTTCGTTTTTTGTAACAAAATGTCCCATCATCCACGGGGCCAACCAAAGTGGTCTCATCAGCTTCTTCGTTCATGTTCACTGTGGTTTGTTGTTCTCATGAACGCTAGTTGGTGCTCCAGTATAATCGGTCCGCCTGAAACTCATCCAGTGAGAAACGTCCCGCGGTGCAAAAATAAGTGTGATTAAAAGGCGTCAATATTTTTAATGCGTTCATTTTTGTGTAATTAATTAATCTTAATTAACGCGTTAAAGTCCTGGCCCTAATAAAAACAAATACACAGTTAGTGGGAATTTCAAAGTAAAGGCACATCTCTAAGATAATGATTTTTTACTTTGCATTGGTGATATTTGATTGGTTATTGAATTGATATAGCTATCCAGATCAGTCTATAATAACACTATAATAACACTAGAATTTTTAAAGAGATATCATGAGAATATGTTTATATGGTGCAAAACAGACAAAGAACTGGATGCAGTCATTTCCTTTTGTCCCCTTTCACCTCCGCTCAGTGACATTCTGGGATCTGATCCGTTTTGTTGAGGGTGAACTTTTTCTCGCCAGGTCAAGTGAGCTAACACGGAAATAGCTAAATCAGGAATCTGAAGTTCAACACTCACATGTAAAGACTGAACATGTTTGTGTCATTCTGATATTTTACGTGATGAATTCTGTCCTTAATGGACCCATTAGCGTGCAGGAAGAAACCAGTCATACAGAGGTCATATCTCAAATGGTTCGCAGTCATAAATAAAAGGGCAGTGACAAGTGAGGAACTGTTAGATTCGTATTGGTTGATACATTTACAAACTCGGCCCTCTCTCTGCCGTTTCCCCCCTGCCTCCCTCGCTATCTCTTCCTTCCTTCGCTTGAATGTCACCACTCTGTGGGAGGATTTAACGTTGCTTTTAACCCTCACCGCCTCATAATTACCTTGACATTTACCCTGCATTCAATCAAGTTTTTAACAGCAGATTTATTGCAATGACTTTTTTGTATTGCAGAAGGCAGCAGTAATTATGCAGGTTATTAAGAGTCTTCATGTTAATGCAGTTTTACATCGATAATTTTCGGCATACCCTGTTTTCCTGGATGGAAGAGCGCAGTGTCAGCTGCCTTAAGACAGAGTGACACAGGAAAGGACAGAAATACTATTAGATGAAGTATCAGATGACTCGGGGTAGTGTGGTAGAGTGGAACAGGGTAGCACTGCCTCTCCCTCCTTTATTGCTCAGGTTATTATCACAACTGCTGGGGAATTGTCGAGACGGGGAGATAGGAGTGGCAACGATCCATCCGGGACTCGTTCATCACCATGCGCCGCAGCCCCCCGAATAGAAATTACATCTGCATCTGAATTAGTAACATTATTCGCCAATTTGGCTCAGAGTGAACATTGTTCCATTGAAGGTGGAATTAAATTAGAAAATGAGTGAGTCTTTAATTTTCAGATTATAAATCAGGGAATATAATTCACCTCCTTGTACCTTAAGGGCAATCACATTATCCTAAGCGACATTTTATCCACAGCCCCGCCAAGTGATCTCGTCACGACGCGCAGTCACACACCAATCATGCTTCCTGGGGAAGCAGGAAATACATCTTCTCCTCCAGAATTATACATAAAATATGAGTGTCTTCTCCTGCATGAGAGCTTATTTTACATGAAATTTGATGGTCCTTCTGAACTCATAAACACTATAAAGAATGACTTGGTTCAAGTGATATAGCGTCTCTTTTCAGCACAGTAAGTGCATAATTTTGTTGGTTGAAAATCAGGTGCAAATATAGAATATATAAGTACTACAAGCGTAGATTATATGCCACTTGGAGAGTTTTAGAAATGGAAACCACACACAGCAACCGCAAAGGTTATTCAAAACCTCAATGTTATGGGTTTGAAACCACTCAAAAACACAATGGTGCTTTTTCTTGTAGTATTCCATCTTTTTAATGTGGCTCAACCCTTTTGAACATTCCTATCAGGAGAAAAAAATCTTCTTTTAGAGCGACTGAGCTTTTCTAAACACATCTGTGTTACAGATATAGAGAAAATGCTGCTTGGCTGTTATAAACAACTTAGCAACTTATAGTCGCACATAACCTGGTCAAATTGGAAGGAATGGTTCGACCTTTTACAGCCAGTCGCTGCTATACTGTGGCCCAAAACTCTCTGCCTGTTCATTTCATTCTGGCCAATGCCCAGACCTCATTAAAAATGAATGCACTCCTTAAACCCCAACACTAGGCCTTTTCCATTAGGGAGAGAGATATGAGGGTGATAAACATTATTTGTGATCGGATATGAATCGTGCGAGGATTGGCTGCAATATTGGAAGCCGCATTGAAAAGTGATTGTGCTTGAATTCCCCCATGCAGTTTCATGCCATATCACAGCTCTTGTAATTTGATTCCTATTCATTTTGGCCATTGTTGTGTATTATATTGAAAGCCCTATCAAGCTGATCTAGACCAACCAATTTGGATTTTTGTTATTCTGTCCCACTTGGTTGATTTTAAGCTGATCAGGATATTTGCCTGGCACAGTCTTGGGCATTCTGAATGGCCTTATCTTACATTTAATTACCATACTGCCTTTGTTGGAGCAAAATTCATCTATTTTGGTGTGTAGTGGTGGGCTGCGTTACTGTCTGTGTGTATAAAAGAGTGGGGGAAAGAGAGAGTGGGATGGGGAGTGTTTGCTCGTCTTCACTTTCTGTCTGTAGCTCTGATGTCACAGCCTCCCTTGATATACTGTACAGGTGTATTTTCACGGAAACAGTGCATTGGTGGATCCCCCATAAAAGGCAATAAACCTTGACAGGCTATTGGAGATTCACCCCTGAGCGCTCCACTGACAACCTCCCAGACATATACATTTAATATTCCATTGATTGATTGATTTTATGGGACATGGTTAACATTATCATCAATACTGCCCTCGAGACCAAGACACCAACTTAGTCGGAAATAGTACTTGTCATAGATTATACATGATAAGGCGCCTTATAAACATCAGTATGAAGGGATTTTTTTATTTATTACAGTACACATATGGTATACCTTTTTATGTTAGTGTGTGTATGTGACGACCAAGGTTTGGGGAGTAACACGATTACACATTTAAAATACAAAACTTAAGTATTCTGTTATGGTTTAAATTTGTGATTGCTGTTTTTAAAAATAGATTTCTTAAAGAGATACCTTATCCCCACCAAGGAGGTAAAGCCTTCAGTTTAGATTTTTTGTTCGTCAGCAGAGTTATAAAAAAAGTATTGGTCTGATTTTAATGAAACTTAGTGGAGGTGTCGTGTTACCAGGAATTCAGTAGTCGATACCAGTACCAGTGAAATTCCACAATACGCAATTCGATACCTCTGTAAAAAAAAAAAAACAAGACAATAAATCTAATTTCTTCTTCCGGAGACGATATGAATCCTGGATGAACTTTACAAACTTTAACCCTTGTTCCATTTCTTTCTTCCTGACCACCAGAGAGTCAATGTTATCCACGTATTTTATGCCACATCTGGCAGTCGGGAGGATTTCATAGAACCAAAATTACATCCGTAACTCTTGTCTTGCTATCATTTACTTTACTTTTTGGGGGGTGCACAGCAGAGAGAAATGAAAAGTGATGACTCGACAGTCTGCTAACTTGTTGCACTTGCTGCCAATATTAGCTGCTCTGCCTGCAAAAATGTGCATGCAGACCAAAAATAAACGGTGTGGTTCTGCCAAGTCTGTATGTATCGGTTCATGTGATAATTGTGCAACAGTGCGTACAGTGCATCTGCCACACAACAATGGAAGAGGAGAAGTACTGCCATGACAGTGCCAGGACTCTGTTTTAGCACAGAAATAGACAGAAACAGACCAAAATTAGCTCAGCAGGACTATTTTTGAAGTATTTATAAAGTATTCCTAAGTATTTAGACATTTTCTCATTCATTCGTGAGTAGTCTGAGGGCAGGTGTGCATATTTCTGAGCATGTGAATGTATGTGTAAGGTGTGTAGGTCTGAAGCATCTATGTGGGGGTTGCAGTACAAATAGAAGCACATCATCCAGGTGCATTTTACAGTATCCTCCACACTACTGGGGGTTTGAGTCGTATTGGCCTGACTGTTTGACCCCGCCACGCTAATCCAAGTGCCTGTCTTACTTTCCTCCAGGTTCACTGACAGTCAGAACGGGATGATAATGGCCGCCCTTGGACACTCTGCACCGGGGGCAGGGATGTGATGGGCTGCAGCTCAGGCACATATTAATATTAATACGTATAAAAGCCGTCCGGCTGGCACAGAGTCATCGGCTGTAGACACTCGCAGACACACACACAGGAATGCATAAGTGTGCACGTGTGCACACACACACACACACACACACACACACACACCCTCAAGTGCACATCTGCATGCTTGCAGACGCACACATATACACAAAAACAAGTAAAAGGCCCATTATGGATGTGACAGCGTAGCGTTTGTGGATGGACCGTTTCCCAAGGTCAGTTTGAAACATTTGCCAGCAGGAAACCTACACAGAGTGCCGGTTGTTCACACCGTTTGGGGAAAACACACATTATGTAAATGATTCTTCTTTTGGAATGGAACGCACACAACTAGAAACAGTGTGCTAATGGCTATCGTGTCAGCCAAAGCTAATGGTTGTTGTGTGTGTTTGCTTATGTGTGTGCTGCGCTTCATGTGTATGTGTTTTTTACTGTATTACAATATAGATGTCTGTGCATGGCATTACTTAGTCAGAATTATCTTATCTGCATGGAGGAAATAAAAAATGCAGAAAGAAATGAAAACCAACAAGGAAAAAGTTAACACCTATTTCCATATTTCAGTTCATTCACAGTGCGGTTTATTAAACGCTCCGATGTAAACGAGACATGCAGAGAGAGAGAGAGCAGGTACACAATGTCACCCCTGTCTCTCAACCAACAGAAGGAAGCGTTAGAAATCATATTCTATTTGCATATTTCTAAATTGGCGGATAGTTTGGTTTCCACAGCATCTACAAACAGTCTAAAGTAATGTTGCATACAGGCAGTTCATTTAAAGAGCTAGGATTACACCTCTTCTCTGTTTGGGTAGAGGCCATGACGTTCAAACACAAGGGCGACAAGGAAATAAAACTGATATAATTTGGAAATGAAGTTACCGAGGGGTAACTGAGTAGCTGACATGTACAGTGAACTGAAAAGCAGATTTCAATGTCAATAAGCAAATCGAGGAGCCAGGTTCTTGTTTTCCTCTGCGTTTCAGATGTAGAAGATGTAACCGCTGAGAAGGAAAATTAAATAGCAAATGAAAAAGCATTCTACATGGTAGGATAAGTGTGCAGGGGCATAATGTTCATCATATGTCACTGAACTGCATGCTTGAACTTAATTAAATCACTCTGTGATCCGTACTCAAGCGAAAATGAATGCATTCCCTGAAATATTTAGCAAGGTGTTGTTGGAGAATGTTACAAAGGGGATTAGCAAAAAAAAAAGGATGCTCTCAAGATTAGTAATAGAAGTGTCTTTAGGAGCACAGGGGCCTTTGAATTTGACCCACACCTGGATGTTCTTGTGTCCAACTGGCTATTTGTGACTTCTTCTGATCAGCATGGGGTGTTAAGAAAGGCTGAAGACTGTAATTATCTTAACACCTTGCCTATACAGAAGCACAATAGGGTCATATGAGAGTAAAACCCACCTAAATAGCACTTTTTATTGGAGGAAATTAAACCCTGGCTCCCTGCAGTTTTCTCCGTGAGGATACTTGACACTGTCACTCCTGCTAAACAAAGACACACTGAGACCTGTTATTACTCTAGAAGGCTCCTCATGACAGTAAACCTGAATTGAAAATAACAGAAGAAAATAAAGAAGGATAGATTGGACAATGATGAAGAGAAAGAAGAGGAAAGTGTAAGAAGGTAAAAAAATCCTGTTGTGTGGATAAAGTGATTTTCATAGCACTTTTTACATCTATGCTGATGTAATGAGACAAAGAAGTGGAACAACAGATCTATACAGTTGCTTTTAGTTTTACCTTAAGACTAAAGAAAACTCTGGTCTTCTCCAGAGCGGGGGGTTGGGCCGGGACAGGTCATATTTCACCGTCAGCCTGACTTGCCCCAACAATGTGACAGCAGGTGACAAATAACCTGGCTCATGATTGAAATCTGACAAAATAACACTGTGTTTTATAATAGCGTCCCCAAGCAGAAATATGGCAGCCGCAAACTAAACAGTGCTTCATCACCTCCATGCCAGTCCCAGCGGTTCTCCATTAAGGGCCAGATCATTGTGTTTTGCCTCCCCCCGTCCCAGCTGACCGCCGAAGTGACAGCCCTGGCTTGCTGCCGTGACATTGAAAAATATTTGTACTGACAAGGCCACAAATCACATGCCGACAAGTTTTAAAACTCAATATTCAGTCAATGTGCATCTGCTATATTCTCGTTAAAAGTGTAATATGGTAGTCTCTCCCCTCCGCGTTCTTTTATTATTATGGTATTGACAGCGACTATAATAAAGTTGTGCTGTTTTGATGCCAGGGAGGGAAGCAAGGGAGATGGAGAGATTGAAAGAAAAGGGTGTACGGGGTGAGAGACGAAGAGAATAGCTGGTGATGGTTGAACGCTCGCATGTCGCTGCAACAAAAGTGTTCCATTTTCATGACAGAACTTCATCTGACATGTTTAGTTTGATGGTCTAGCCATGGATTTCTCAATAAGTCCATCACACTGTAGATCCATACACAAGTTTGGAAGCATCAGATGTAATATCTTGCCTAATATTCACACCTAAGTCACTATTTAACCCTATTTTTAATGCTTCATTCTAACATCATAGCTCACTGGAGTATAATCAGCCTGCTCTAGACCCCTATGCTCTACTATACTAGTGCCATCGAGCCAATGGTTACTCTAATATCCCCTTAGTTTGAAGCCTTGTCGACCATGTAGGCCCTAATGTGTGCCCAGTGCGCACGAGTAAGTGTGCTTTAGGCTCATTGTTAACATAAGGCCAAATCTGTAATATAGCACGGACAATTAAGTGCACAATTTTTGTATAAATGCAAAATCCCTCACTGTGAATTATTTAATTCCCTCTCTACAGTTCATTTAATAGAGCCCTTTTGGCGGGCGGTTTGAGTCACAGAAAACTAATTTGATTCTGCTCCTTGATTTAATTAGATTTTATGATGTATGGTATTGCTAATTCGGTGGCTCACCATGCGTTGTCGGCGCCTGTCCCTTGCACTGGCGGTGAGCTGTCAGAGCCCCATTTTTAACAGTATTGAAAAATTCAAGCTTTATTATTGCCCCCTCACTCATTTTCTCCCATCAGGGGGAAAGTAATGAGCTTTTAGTCTCTCCTCTTTTACTCGTCTCCCTCTCCTCTCTCGTATACTAGCTCTTTTTTTCCTCTTTCCTCTATCTTCATCTCTCTTTTATTTTTTTCTAGAGCACTTTTTTTCTTTTCCACCTCTTTGAAAACAATAAGAGAGGATAAAGAGTTAGAGGAGAGCTCAGGGGAAAGAACTGTAAGAGCAGGGAGGCAGAAAGTAGAAATGATGGCACCAACGAATGCAATACAACAGGGGGAACACAGAATGAAATGAACAGAGAACAAAATGAACAAATAAGATAGCAGGACAGGGGAAGGATGATCAAGTAAAAGAGTGAGAGAAAAGAATAAATGTGTCAGAGAAAAGTGGAATGTGAACACAGCGGTGGTAGTGAATATGAGAGATAAGTAGCAGTTAGAGAGGGAGAAGGAGAGAGTGAGAGGAAAAAAGGGAGTCACTGAGGAAAATGAAGGAGATCAAGGAAGCAAGAGGGAGAGAGAGAGTGAAGGGGGGCAATGGAGATTGTGCCATACGCTTACAGCGCTCCAGGCTTGCTGCTCTGGCATTAGCGCACTGATTCATGAGTTAAGTTTCCCCAACTGCCCGCGGCTATTAGCTTTCAGTTCCTTCGGCTGTCATTTAGACTCCAAAGAGTCTTTTGGTTAATGCACTGTTTTAATGAGAGTGCACCACTCGCTAATATATTTGACTGTATGAAAGGTCACAACAGGAAGCTAAACAGATTGAGAGAGAGGGAGCACAATGGCGGCGGCGCTGTCAAGATGCAAGACGGGCTTTTTTTCCCAGCAAACGGATTGGAGCGGAGGGCGTCAGGGGTGGGCGGCGGGTTTTTAGCGTTAACCCGTGAAGGCAGCCTTGCTACGGTGTCGCCGTCGCACGGCTCGTACCCTCTTTACCCAGCATCCAACTGTGCATAATAGGGCCTGGAACTGATGGGTTACTGCTCCCTCTAATAGTTACGCCCCATCCATCACCGGCTTTAACCAGAGAGAGAAAGAAAAGTTAGAGAAAGAGATGGAAAGAGACAGGGGCAGACACCGGGAGGAGGCACATGTTTCATTACCCATATAATCACCAGTCTGATTGCCACACAAGCAATATAAGAGCGTCTTACAGCAGCCTCGGGAAATTTATGGCTGTCTGACGATGAGATTCCCACCAACCCGTTAAATATCCCTGGAATGCTGAGCTGATATGGGATGGTTCCAGATATACGGAATAAGACTCAATAAAAGTTTGCAGATTGAAAAATTTAGAGCATTTCTGTATATCTTTCCTTTTTTGTTTTTTTATTTCTATCTTTCTATACTGTGTCAACCATAACCTTATTATTATTATGTGATATCTCCAACCTCACGATGCTTCATTCCAAGGGTTTTTTTTTCAGAAATTGAAGTTGGCGAGCAGTGGCGTTATCAAACATTTTGACAACTCTGCATAAACAAGCGTGGCCTCCGCCCTCCTCCCTTCTCGCTCTTTGTCAACACGCAGTCGCCGTTCTGTCACGGGACACCCGTAAGGGACCGTCTCACAGTAGCAGAGCCGTGTCTAGGTTTGGGCCCCAAACCCGATAATCTAACAGTAATCCATTCAAAACTAATCAAACATTTACAAAGGTGCCATGATGGGGAGAGAGCTCTATTCATCAGCGTCCTCCATCACCAACACGCAGGCCGACCTCGTTACGCTTGCGGCGTCTCAATCTACCTATGCAAATGAGACAGCGGGGTGAGCAGGGGACTGACAACCAGACTTGTGTACAGAAATTATAAACAAATATTCATCCATTATGGGTGGAGTAGCGTGCGTCGGGAAGTGCCTGGCAGTGAGGCCGCATACTAACTCTTCTTCTGTTGGACAATTATTCACTGAGCAGGAAGTGACAGTGTTGTCAAGGTGAATTAGCAGCATATGTCAAGCTTTTGTTATAAATCCTGGCCTACTGTAACCCTTATTTCCCCCCTCTACGATGTATGTACACGGTTGATGATATATCAACACCGCTCAATGATTAATAATTCAGCAAGGGTGATTCCACAGGGGGAGTTGTGGCGGGACATGGGACAGGCCTCGTTGTGAGGGTTGAGGGGTTCTGGGGGTGAAAAGTGGGCTCCCTTCCCTGTAATCCTCTCCCAGTGCCTGTAGGCCCCGGACCTTTCCCCCCCATTACCCAAACCATTTGTTTATTGTGCAGTAATTACAAACCTTCAAGCCTAAAGGCAAACAGGCAGAGAGGCGCTCTAATGATGGAGACATTTATAACAATATATCATAACAGCAATGGAATCAAACAATGAATTTATGTCACAGGATATCAATATCAACGAGCAGCAAAACAACCAGGTGGTTATTACTTCACAGTGAGTCAGGGCTTGTTGGAAACGGGAATATGCACTTGTTAAGGTGGACTATTATTGATTTGTAATGAACTGCATTCCCCCCCTAAAAGCTCCAGTGTTAGCAGGGTAATATGTTGCATTTTATTTAGCAATTTCATGCATGTTTGCTTCACAAGGTTAAAAACCACAATCTGTTCTGAGACAAAAAAAAAGGAAAATTTTCTCATTTTCAGCACTCCAGAAGCCATTTAATGCTCCCTGTGTAAGAGTGGCAATCCCTATTACCGCTGGATAAAGTGTACCCTTTTTTATTTGAAATGAAAATGTCAGTAATTTCTTTTGAGATTGATGACTCCTTACACGCGGGCCCAATAAATGAAAAATTGATGAGGCTCAGTTCTCTCTTTTAATATTTAAGGCAATATTAAAGTCTCTCTTACATCTCATGGAAATAGTTTTATTTAAAAGGAATAAGACCATTGGGCATTGTTTACTGAACACCTCATGCATGTTTTATAAACCCGGTGGCTCTTGGAGGAATTCAAAGGCCCTTGAAATCGTTACTGTTTTGCAGTAAGTATAAAACGACTTAAGAGGAAGTCGAATGGCATCGGCATTGTTGTGTAGCTGCTCTCGTGTTGTTGGATGTGGGCTGCTTTGATGAGGGTGCCAGTGGTGGATAGCGGTGCCAAAAAAGGGAGGAGGGAGTTGCACAATAAATGGCTGAGATTTTATTTCTTCTATTGGGTCGTAATGTGTGCTCGGTGAGGAAATTGATGTTTAATGTGGCTGAGCGGACGAATGGGATGAATTGCCATTTAAAACAAAGACCCATGGGTTGAAAGCAAGGGAGGAGGGAGAAGTTAGAAGTAGGACAAGGAGAGGAAGCTACTTGAACTGTTCTGATAGTTTAAAAGAAGCCAGAGGCAAGGAGAGTCCCATGCAGGGCGGAAAATGACACCCAGGTATTACCGGCTAAATTGTCTTGGTTCGAATAGTTCTTCAAATGGGTTGAAACGCAGAGCTCGTAGGTATGAAAATACACAATGCAGTAAATCAAGCAAAGGAGTTCATACCTCACAACAAAGCCTGACCTGTGATGACTGCCGTGACTTTTAAGCACAAAGAAAGCAAAATAATACTGCATAAAGCTTTGGCCTCCAGTTAAATTACTGACCTAAAAATATCTTTAAGGCAGATGGTGTGAACTTGAATGAAACAAAACCCTGCCAGGATCATTTATGGCATGTTAACGATGCCACTTTATTCTTATGGCTGCTTATTTGTGGCCAAGTGAGTCATTTGACCAAGATTTAAGTTAAGTAATGTGTTAAGGTATGCATTTTTTATGACAAAAATGGTTGTTTTCATGTGCAAGCATGCTGCGTCTGTGTTTGTGTGTGTGCCTGCAGCATGCTTGCACACGTACACACAGTCAGAAAACAGCCTATAGTGGAAAACCTCCTATACCAGCAGGACACAATCAGCAGCTCCAAGTTGAGGAGCCCATTACATTGTAGTGGTGGTTAACAGGGACATTCGAACTGAGAACCAAGATACTCCAGCTCCCATTTAGACAAATTAAATCAAGTCCCATAATGCTTTATGTATCTGTTGCCTGGGTTACACA
Organism: Centropristis striata; assembly: GCF_030273125.1. NCBI lineage: Eukaryota > Metazoa > Chordata > Actinopteri > Perciformes > Serranidae > Centropristis > Centropristis striata. The sequence continues at coordinate 17,288,219 of NC_081536.1, forward strand.
TCCTAGCACACCAGGCCCCTTGATGGAGGGCGGAATGAAGCCTTTTATATCAGATGCTTCGACAACAGGGGGTGACTACTACCTGCCAACTATTATCAAAGGCACTGGTTTCATAGCCCTGCCATATTTTTTGATTGATCTAAATTACACGTCAGTGAGTGCTGCAGTAACATGATCTATAAAGAGATAGCGACTACTTGTACATTATTAAACTCCCCGAGCGGCTGCTCTGCTTTTGGATTGCTGTAATTATCTGTGCTGGAGGCACAACAAGTGGCCCAAACACAGCTGTTAGCCTGCCTGCGCACCCGAACACTGGTTGGCATTAATTGTTTCTGAACAGAAGCTACATTTGGCAGAGGTTAACATTAAGAGGAGGGGCGGAAACATGCCTTTATGTCTGAATCTAAAAATGAAGCTTGTGTACAATTTTTCACTTTATGCTTTTGTTCAAGTATGAGAAGAACCGAGATGGGATTTTTTAACATGGATACCAATGTTAAAGGGGAACAATTCACTGGTTACTGATATGGCAGCCAATATGATGAATTTTTAAACTGGAATGGAAATGGACTTTTTGCACTCACCGAAATGCCTCTGCAAAGGTTCTCAGAATGCTACTTTGTTCAACAAATAACTTTATTAAACAAAATGTAACATTATTATACATTATAATGCATAATATATGCAATGTAAAGTAAAATAAAGAATAGATAATATAGATATAAAATAAAATAAATAGCTAAATAGTAGTACAAGTTCAATATCGGCTGACCATTTAAATAAGTAATACATAAGAAATAAAATAAGTGGCTATATGACACAATTACTAAATTACCACAAGCATTGTTTTTTGCATTATATGTTCTGTAAAAAAAAGTTTTAATATCAGTGCATATTGTATAATATATATGCCAATACCGATAGAATAAGATATGTCTGTGATAAGCCAATATCGCCTGATAATATTGGTCGACCGATAAATCAGTCAAGCTAATATATTCACATTGCATTGAAAACATTTTTGTTGTTTTTTGGGGAAGGAACAGTTGTATCACTTTGGTCCAAAGGTGAAATCCAAAACACGGTTTCCTAGAGGGAGCTCAGGACGTGCGGCTCAACTGATATTCCTCTCTTCAGCCTCTTTCCAATATCCCTTGAACTGAGATTAATCAGCCATCGGGGCTTTTTTAAAAGCAGAAATTCCAGTAAATCCTCCTGGCTTTAACAGCAGCTGCCTGTGGCCCTTTGACTTCCCATATATCCCATCTTGTAGGAGAGAGAGAGGAAGAGAGAGCAAGAGAGGAGGGCATTCTGGGATACCTGAGGGACCTCTGTGGGACTCTGGTGAGGGTCATGTGACCCATGGTGTCCGACTCTGTGGCACCAGCCAGGGTTTGTGGCCAATTGCTGGTGTTGTGGTGAGAGAGACGGTAAACAGGACGTATCGGTTTTACCGCAGCGCCTTTCTTTACCTCAGAGCAGATATCTCTGTCTGTGTTGTGCATGCTGTAGATTGCAACTATAGCTGGAGAGAGTATAAAAAAGTGAGAACTTATCGGTCGCAGAGGAGGCAGTAATAGTTCTATTAAGAATCATGGAAATCGCACAATCACCTTGCTATAAGGTTGTTCTGCTGCAGTTTTATGTAAAAGCAGAACATGCATGTAAAAGGATTTTTTATTAAAGGAAATCCATATACAAGCCCCCATAATGTGTTTGTCTTGGTTTACATCATCACACACCATCAATGTCTTTTGCCTGCAAGCCTTATTTCACGTTTTCACCTTTTACGAGGACTGCTTGGGAGTGGAACAGCAGATGCAGACATTGAATTCGAATTCATACAAGGCAGACATAATATCAGGCAATATAGAGGCAGACAGAGAGGCTATTGAAATGCAAATAGACTGCTGGGGCCGCGGCAGCAGGGAAAAGAAATTGGCCAGGATGACAATGCAAGTAAACCACTCCAGTTTGTCAAGAAGGCCACGCTTTGTCACAAAACTGGGAATGGATTTCAGTACAAGTGCTGCTACAGCACTAAAAAGAATAATATTCAAAAATAGGAGGAAAGGAGAAATAAAATAGTTGCCCACTGCACAACTCTCATGTTAAGATTGAGAAATGCCTGTAAAGTTAGCGTTTTTCAGTTTATTGCCGTGTGTTTTCCAAGGGACCCTCTTATGTGTGCCGGTTTTATGGTGGACCATGAATGTGAGCGATGTTGAGGGTGAGAGTGCGCGTGCATGTGCGCGCTAGGTGCTCGTGTGCGTACACACTTTCTTCATGCTTCATTCTCCTCATGAGTGGCCTTTCAGTGCACGGTGTGTTTTGTTAGTCAGGTTGGCACGCTCCATCAGGAGGAGGGACACAGAACTGGGAGGCCTCACCGGACCCTCAGCCATAATAAATTACCTACAAGTGCTGCAGAACAATAACACAAAAAAGTGCGAGCCATCCATTTCGCTACCATTTACAAGAAATCAATATCAATACTTAATGCAATGCGGATGAAAAATGAGCAGAGATACAGGGGCATAATACAAGCTCAAATGAAAGACCTTGGAGTGCTGCTTCCCAAGGGTTTGGGGGATGAGGAGGGAGGCATGATGTGAAAAAAATGCAGGTATAAGAAAGATTGCATTATGGTTTTGTTTTTGTCCCTCATCTATTTTTGTAGTTTAAGTTTCATAATAATCTCTTTTCTCAGCTCAGTTGTTTAATTGTTAATCAATGCGCAATTTTGTCTCGCCAACAACCTGGAACAGAACATGTGCAAACATCTATTTAAAATATTAGAAAAAAAGAAGGTAACATTTAATGCTGAACTTCTTTGAACTTACTGTAGCAGCGGTGGAGGTGACCATCCAGCAGTAGATCAGTCCAAAGCGCTGACATTTCCTTAACAGTCAGCGGAGATCTCTTTACCATGTCACAAATGAATCATCTGTTAAAGATAAACATGATCTATATTTGTCCTCGAGGCTCGCTGCATGATGTCATCACAGCCTTAACGTCCCATTTCATTGTGCTGGTCAGTGATGTATTGCAGATCTTTGCACGCTGGGTAGAAAACGCTTGAGCCTTTATGACTGAAGGATGATAAACATACTGAAGTAGGAAAAAAATGCAGGTAAATAACAGAGCTTAAGGTATTTTTCTTGCATATTTTGTTAAGGAATATGTCACCAGTCTTTCTGAAACCAAATGTTGTTGTTTTTTTGGGTGATATACATTATTATTATGCATACAAAGAGCATGAAAACACAATTCATCACCCAAAAAAAACCCCCCAAAAAAACACATTTGCACAGTCCCAGGATGGTTGTCACATGACTGAAGTTCTTTTTACTGCCAGGTGCATCACCGGTCTCAATTAGACTTGTCATCTGCAGTGAAAGGCCTTTTTAAATGGTGCTTTTGTGCTGAAGTTCCTGATGTCTTGTGGTTTAGTGAAGTTTAAACTTCTCTGGTTCCCCGGAGGGCTAGCCAGCAGTTTAGTCAAAGTTTATATCCTTTTGTTGCTCTCCTATCTCCACCGCAGCCCCTCCCTTTACTCCCTGATGGCATAGGCACTATTATAGCATAACCAAAGCTGTGTGGGTGAGATATGGTTTTGCCCACGCGACTCTAAAATGACATTTCAGCTTTGGAAAATGCTTTTTGCTTTTGAATGAGTGCTACCTTTTTATGCAGGTTAACCATGAGAGAAAAAAAAGACAGATATGACATTGTAAAATCTGAAACTTGTTCACCTAAAGTATGAATCCTTTTCCAGTTGTTGTTTCCATCCACCTCCTGCCTCCCCGAGTGTGGTCGTCTCAGCCCCCGCCAGTTGTCACCAGTAGATGGCACTGCAGCCAAGTCATCTGGCTGCACAGCCACCAATTTCACCTGCCAGCTCCGGCTGCCAAAGAAAAAAGTGCAAATGTATTTGTTTCACCCGGGCTCTGAGGGCTTTTTCAGCCGTTGTGTTCAGAGGCCAGATGCAGTGTGTGTGACACAGAGAGAGAATATCAATAACCAATATGCTCACAGGCCAGTGGCCGACGGTTCCAAGTCCTCTAAGCACAACGCGGCGATTCCCCTTTTAAAGTCTGTCCCTATTCAAATTACACTCTTGTTGCCCTGAAAACACAAATGATCACAGCTTTGGTGATAAGCAACCAAAAACTGAGCATTTTTGTTGTCTCTCCCGCTTTGTACTCCAGTTACTCAGGTTACAGGCCATCAAAAGCAGTGCGTATATTCTTTACTATTACGTCTGCCTACCTCTGACTTATCAAAAGGCGAATAACATCAATTAGTCTTTGGAGGATAGAGTATTTTTGTATTGTTAAAGGTCTGGTGTCGAGTTCTGAAGGGAGCCATTGTCCCTTCTTGAGCTTGAGTCCTTTAGAGTACATAAGTGTTTATTGAACTCAATAGAAAGCGCCGGGACAAAGGGACCTGATATTCCTTACTCACTTGCTGCATAGTTTGTATCATAATTTCACTATAAGCTGTTGCAATCGGTGCTGTGTGAGCAATATTGGCAGCCGTTCAGTGTGGCTCTTTGAACCCCGTCCGGCCCGGTTGTATTGCGAGTTCCACCTGGTTACTCTCGAAGACGGATTTAACCTGAACAGTGGTGTTGACTTTGAGGGTGTTTGGGATTTCATGTGTGGAATTAGGAGGTTATGCGGTGGGGTTGTGACGGGGTTTACCACTGAAAGGATTGTGGTTAAACATGACATGTGAAGGTCCATTGTTGAGATGTGGAGCTGCAGGCTAAGAACAGGAGAATGTTTGGATTTCTTAAGATTTTTGGGCAAAAAAATGCTCTTCAGTAAAAGGTTTTTTTACCTGAAATATGGGAGAGGCTCATGCTTTTCATCTGTTAGCGTACTATAATGCACTTTAGGAATGTAGACTTGTAATCAATAGCAGGAAAAGTATTCCTAATATGTATTCTACTGCAAATATTCAACTCTATTTATACCTTTTTTTGATGAGGAGCACACCTGGAATCAAACATATCCATACATTTCTCTCCCAGACAGATAAGTAAGTGATATATTAGAGCAGAGTGTGACAAAGTTCACTCTCTTGTCCCCCTTGTTGCCCCGGGCTGGATGAGCTCATGGCTGTGCAGTATGGAATAAAAGAAAAGTGTTTGGTTGAACTGAGGGTGGACCTCGGTGTCACAGTGTCATCGCTAACATCAGTGAAACACACACACTTGTCATTCACCATTGTTTTTTGAATGACTGTATCGCTATAACAGGTCGTGCAAAACACACCTCACTTGAATTCTTGGAGGTATAGTTGAATATTTTGGGAAAATATTGTATTCATGCCAAGAGTTGACTGAGAAGACTGTCATATCTGTCAGTTTAATATAATGCGGGAGTCGTGATACAGTTAGCTTAGCTTAGCATAAAGACAGAAATTGCCTGCCTCTAACTAATCTTTAATCTAACTGTTTGTTGCCACAGCATAATTTGGAAATTACAACAAGAAAAGACAGTCAGAGTTTGATGCTGTGAAGTAGTGTGGAATCATGGGAATTGTTGTCTTCACCATCATTGTTCTCATTGCATTCAGCTTCTCTTGATCAGAAGCTGAATTCTCCACAGAGTTCTCCTTTTCTTCCTTCCACAACAAATGAGCAAAAACACTGATTAAAGCAATTTAATATAAAAATCTGTGTTTCCTTCTTTCCAGAGGAGATGTGAGCCGAGCTGCCACTACATTTGCTCAGCTTGTCCAGACATCTGATGAGTAAAATCCTTCATCCGGTTAAAATATATAATTAAAACTAAGTGTATCGAAAAAATGTAACTTCTAACTGGAAAAAAAGTTCATTTATGACAGCTTCCAGCCGACAAACACAACGCTGAGGCCTGTGCAAATGAATAAGATGCCATTGACAGGTGACCACATGAACACTAATAAATCATTGAATGATTAAAATTACACAGACCTTAAAAATTTAAATACATTTTGGTATGTTCACAATTTAACAAAAGTCGTTTTGGGACATTTTAATGCTACAAATTATGTATTATACCTTTAAGGAGCAGGCTCAGGCAGTCAAACGATAATTTCTAAAGTAATTATTTTTATTTATTTTATTCTCACCTTTTTGACCTCAAACAGTGAATGCAGCACAAGGCATCAGTACTTAAAGTCTGTTTGTTTGTGTTGCAATTTGAGATTAAGCGTTAAGGTTCAGCTTGTTTGCTCATCCTGAAGTAGTTGGTGCAGCGTATTACAACTTAATTGCAAAAATGTAGCTCCACGTTGAGTGATATTAATTTCAGTGGTGCTGAAATTTGGGGTCATCAAACCAAAAAATGTAATGACTACACCCACTCAGCTCCATTAATATGATAAATTCTGAAGCTTCCTTTCTGCCTCACCTTTCCTGATCTGTTCCTCCTTTCCTTTCCTTCCCCCTCTCGCCCCCCCTGTCTCTCTCTGGCGATGATTTTTTAGATCACTTCCATTAACACCGGCATGCTGAGCTCTAATTACTCACTCACTCAGCGTTCTGGGCTGCCCGCCGCTCGTTTGGGTAAGCAATGTGGCCCGTTAGCAAGATGCTTGTTAACTGAATGCACTTAATTATATAAGAAGATAATTACATGTAAACGTTGCATCTAAAAGCAGCCATCCAGCCCCGCTTTCTGATTTAATAGGCGCATGTTTAGGATCCCTGTTTTGTTTATTTTAGAGTGAGGTGATTAATTGCCTGCTCTGATGAATCTGCCGGATGTTGTCTCCATGGTGGCAGAGACCCAGTCACACAAGGTTTATGAATACATGTTTATTTGCCTTTGTGGATGATTACAAGTTGGAATGTGCTGAACTTAGCCCACAATTTTAATTGATATTCAAGTCTTTTACCCCCAGCTGGTGATTATTAATGCATGTTACTGTTAGAATGATTCTCAATGTGCATACTAGGTAGCAGCAAAATCATATGACAAAATACTATTTCTTTTTAATAATCACGTGATCTACTCAGAAAAACCTGCATCTTCCTCCTATCTGTGAAAAAAAAAAGAAAGAAAATATCCAGCATGACAATGATTCATTTATCAATATTCTATGGTCCAGGGCAAATGATGCGGCTCTAAGCTGAATTTCATTCAAGCCCCTGTCAAATGAAAGATTATTTAGTGTGTTTTAAGAAGGCGGAGTGCAGGGTGGAGATAGGGGTCAGAGTTGGAGGGCTCCCTCGGGAGGTCCTGAGGGTCTCGGGGACATCAGTCGTCCATTATGAGCTAATCAGAGGGGGGGAGTGTGTGGCTGTGTGTGTGTGAGACCATGTGTGTCCATGTGTGTTCAGAAGGAGGAAAGGATGGAAAGAAAGAGAGCCGCCACGTGTTGTGTGTGTATAATGTGTGTGTATATGAGTCCATGTGGTGGCAGGTGTGTGTATGTGTGTGTTGGGGGGAAAAGAGGTCTTGCTCGCATCTCTTAATCTCTTTAAGCAGCAGAAGGCAGGATCCCCCAGGACGTTATCCACGGAGGCCCTCATGAACATAGGACAGACACCTCCAGCCTCCAGATGCTTGCAGTTCGATATAGTCCCCAAGTATGACATCCACCCATACTCTCCCAGGGCTCTTTGCACGGCCCAGGGGACCTGCTGTGTTAAGAACATGATATGGTATTTACAAAAAAATATTTGTAAATGGAGGCCGTTTGGCTGTCCGTAATGGGCCCGTCCATGCTGCTGTTTCCCATCCTGCCATCTCTAGTAGGAGGGCTGGAAATGCAAGCCAGGAGGGATGAATATCAGGAGATGTATGCCCCAGACGCCTGGGCCGGACTGCTACTGTCTCATCCAGTCAGCCAACACGTCTACTCCGCGACTTTAAATCACTCAACTAGAGACAAGCTAACAGCTCCTTCACTTACCGCCACAGAAATGAAATCCCTGAGAACTTTGATGAGCGAAAGTGCATCGAAAACATTAAGTCATATTTCATTTCAGGCAGCTTGTTGGAGCAACGCCGCAGCGGATGTGAGGCTGTGAAATTTCCAGTAAAAAGTGTAACCTTTTTTCTTTTTTTTCTTTGAACAAGCACTTTCAGATAATAAATTGATGTTTCGATTAGATGGGCTTTATTCGTGACCACTCAGGAAACAAATACACCACAAGAAACAAAATATTGAAAGGAAAAACTCTACAGAAAACCTCCATTGATTTCCTTTTTTTTCTTCATAGAATGAGTGGAAAAAGCCCATAGCTATGATGCACTAAAAGGACTCATAGAGCTGCATATGATAAACTGATATGCCCTGTTTGTGTTACTGTAGTTTAAAATGTCATAGCTGGTAAACCCGGAAATCTTCCAGGTTCAGTCGATTATGCTTTCGCAATATCCAGGGTGGTTATTGAGAAATCATAACTGGTGTTGAGCCAGAATCAGTTATGATTTTAATAAGACAGGAATGCAACAAGCACACTCTCCAGTTGTGCTGACCGGGAAGCCATTTTTAAGATTACTTGAAAAGATAACACGCTTTATTCTAGAGAACACTTAATTATACTGCTTGTTTGCAGTGTTCATTTGGAGGATACATGGATTGGTAGCCTGTAAGTAGAGGCTGCTCTGGGAGGATTGGGTGTATCAGAGACACCTGATCCATCCCTAGGCGCACTTTTACAGCCTCTGAAATGAGACGCATCTTTGATTTGCTTGCCCTGTAAACAGACAGAGACATGAAGGAGCTCTGGTCTCAGCCTCACTCAGAGCTGCCAAATATTCACTGGCTGAAAAATGGACGCAGTCACCCTCCTGACTCTGACACATTTTTTGTTCTACGCCACATATTGGATTGCTAATGAAACAGTGGTTTTGCAAGTGTGGTAATCGAAAACATTGTTAAAACAGTCATTATTATTGAGGAAATATATTAATAACAGCGAGCTGCCGTATTAACGATGTTCAGATGTACTTAATTAGTTTCTTTGTCATGATGACAAACCATTTTTTTCCTCATAGGTTTATAAAAACACATAGTCAGTGAGACATTACAGATTCTTCTTGTTTGGGCTCCCTCATCCCCTGGGGCCTCCTCTTGGCCTGTCAACATGAGGGCCACGACAGGTCTGTGAACAGGCTGACAGTCTATTGCTGGAGGGTGCCACCACTGGAAGTCTTATTAGATTGTACAATGTATTTAGAGGGAAGATAAAACCACAAAATAGTTAGCTTTAGATGGAGCGATAGGGAAGCGTCAAGGGTATGTTGTAATCTAGAAAGGTTACAGATTTGTTGTGTAGGTGCAGGATCTAATAACTTCTGTTACAGTTGGTGCCTTGAGCAGAGCGAACAGGTTCTGCAGTGTGTTGAGATGTCAAATACAATACAGCTTTGTGTGGACTGCTTATTGCTCTTAAGGTCTTGGCTGTGTTGCATGAGTGCTTTCACAATTATTACGCAGCAAAACAGTATAACTATTTGTTTTTTTGCACCACAAATAACACCATCATCCAATTACATTGTGCAGAACAGACGTATTGAAATTATACATTATAGTGAAGATTAGGGTTATGGGTGGCACCTATACTCATGAAGATTATAAAGCTCTGTAGTCCAAACCAAGATGGCAAACTTTATTACAAAGGCAGCAAAGATCCACTCCTTCAGTTCTTCTTTTTCACAAATAAAACCTTAGAAATATAAACTGTCCATCAGAGGAAACTCAAATTTACTCAGAGCATTTTGATGAAAAGAAATACAACAACTTACCCCAGACAGACAGCCAAGCACTGCCTGCACAAAGATGTTGATTTAACCTTTTGTTTAACAAGGGCTGCAACTGTTGCAAATTTGTATCCCTGCCAGTAAGAAAAGTTTAATGCAAAATATTACAGCTGAGTATTTTGATATTGTTGGCTTTTTGTTTGTCACACCCCTGATGTGTTAAAGGTGTGTTAACAGCTCTCCAAAAATGCAAGAAAATACATGAAATAGTTTTTTTTTTAAACCACAGAGATTAATTATTCAGCATTTGGCGTATGCATTGATTACTCCAAGTGTAAGAATGAAATGAGGTCTTATTATTTCATTATTGACCACTAATGTAACCCTGCCCATGATAAATAGCAATGTATAAGTAGAGCTTAAAGAGATTAATATTGCAGTTAATTTATAACAAAGAAGTAAGTTAGCTGCAGTTAATTAATATTAATTAACATGATTAATATTAATTAATGAATTAAGTATATTTAAGGATACCTCTTCAGTGAAATATTGCAGCTACACTCAGAACAAGTTCTGTTTAAAAAAAATGTTATATATGAATATTAATTTAGTTTTAGTAGTTGCACATGAAGACATAACTTTACTGTGTTTATGACTTCATTTAAAAACCGTTTGGCTTGTACAAATGTTACTTAATTATAATATTCATGTTGGCTGTGTGTTTTATAGCCTATGCAACAATATCAGACTATTTTAATACAAGATATAATATATCCTCCTATTATCACCCCCCATGTTGGAAACAAGAACACAGCAGATATATGAATATATGCTGTTACTTATTCAGAATATTTACTGAAAACTCCGATCATGACATGTTTCATAAGTTGTATTAAGTCTTGCTACTCCATGCAAAGGTAAATATATCTGTTTTACCTAGTGTGTGTGTGTGTGTGTGTGTGTGTGTGTGTGTGTGTGTGTGTGTTGCAGTCTAAACAGACTGTTTATCACATTAATGCCATGCCACCGCTGTTTATCTAGACAGATGAATCATGACTTAATTGGCTGTAATGAGCTCAGTTGTTTTTAATAAACTATTCCTGGCAAAGTGAATGAGTGGAGTGGTGGGAGTGAGTATTCCGAGTTGAAAAATCCTGTTGATGTTTATCATTTAAATGTAGCATAATCTTTTATTGCATAGAGTAGCAGTTATGCATTCACCTCTTTAGATCTGTAAAGTGAAATTTAACATGAATTCTCTCTCTAAACCAAGAGAGAAATGTCATGGTTTTGGTCCGCTGTGACCTTTCCTGTTGTGGGCTGAGAGTCAGAGGAGCAGTGATGAGTCAGGAAGGAGGATGGAGGGATGGTGAGTGTTGCTCCTCCTCCAGACAGTCTGCCTCCACTCTGTGAACATGAAGCGGTGCGGTCGGCTAATGTGGCCGGGGAGAGAGCAGCGGAGCTAAGATGTCATGTCTGTCTGTTGGCTAACAATTAAATGTGGCACCTCAAGCAGATCAATTTGACTTTGAGGCTTCAGGTTTTAACTCCTCACTCATCTCTCACTCACTCTTTCTCTTCGGCTCACTTTCACTCTGCTGCAGTTTTTTTCCAGTTCTCCCTTTTGGCACATAAACACCTCTCATTTCCTCTAACGCACCATGTGCTTAACCATGTTTCCCTCTTTAGTTTTTCTTGTCTTCTCCCTTTATTAGACATGTTATCTGTCTGCTTTTAAAAAAATGACAGACAGCTGAAAAGTTGGAGCTTTGAACAGGAACAGATTTGAATAGAAACAGAGCTAAAAAAGCAGAAAACGGCAAACGCGCCAGACAGACTCCTACTCCAGGACGGAGACGAGCGACGCTGTGGGGAAACACAACACCAGCACAAACCAGCACTTGAAATATCAACGCTCCAGCCTTCTAATTAAAGCCAAGACTAATGGGCCCTAATTGCATCGCTAAAATGTACCAGTTCTCTTCTCTCTAGTGTAACTTGACTACACTTCTCCCCATATGGATTAATGGGGACCGGAGCTGCAAACTAAAAAGCAGTTAATTTATCGGAAGATCTGTTAGGGAGGATAAAAAGGGGGGAAGGAGGATAAAAACAGCAGAGGTGGAGGAGGGGGTTGGCAGAGAAAGAGAAGTACATTATCAGCCTCTTGTTATTGAAAATGCATTTCATATCTGTCTCCAGAGGTTTGTATTTCAGATTAAGCTTGTTAATTTTACTTATTCTTCACATTGGCCAGCAGCCAAACCAGTTTACGGTGTTGCAAAGGAAGACAGGCTGAACAGGACAACAGTTGCATTAACTACTTGTGCTTTTAATTATATAACGAGAGTGGTTACTTAGTGGAAAGAAAGGGGAGACAAGGGGTTGGGGAAATGGTGGGAAAGGAGGGGAGAAGAGGGGCTTGTTGATGGTGTAGATATGATGCGGGGTTTTAAAATGTTTCGCTTCTTTTGTGCGGTTTCTTTTGTTTATCAAGGTATAAAGAAAGAAGGCTGGAGCCATTTTCTGTGGTGAGCGAGACAAAAATGTACTCAATAAGGCTACAATATACGTGTTTAAATTACTCTTTCCCCCAGGTGGAAAACCATTAAGCTTGGTGCACCAATCTGTTTTTCTCTCTGTCTCTGCTCCATCCTGATCTTTCTTTGTTGTTGGTTTACTCTTCATAATAGCTTTTTATCAAATCTTGCTATTAATCCATTAGAGGGTGATATTCGTTTGGGGTAATTTCAGTGCACATTTCAGGCATAGGAGGCATGAGCAAGAAGCTTCTGCACCGCATTTAAACTAATGTGCCTTCAATTCTGATGTGATACCCATTACAATGCTACACACAGGCCAGCATATTGAGAAATGTGTTTTTAATATTGGCCTCGTTAACATGCCAGTTGACTGAATAAAAAGAAGAAGAAAAAGAATGGTGAAAGCACTCTCTGCATGTATCTTCCGCATTCACACTTCATTACTTTTGTGCAAGCAGAGAAAAATAAGTCGAAATTGAGAGTGGTCTTTGGATTTGGAAAGTAATTTGCCTGCAAGATCTGTACTTTGGAGAGCTTCAGTGAGTTTTACTACAGCAATGAGTTGTGCTGTGTATAATCTGGTTACTTATTAGGCCTCTCTGCCGGGGACAGCCATGGCCGGAGGCATTATGTTTTCAGGTTGTCTGTCCGCAATATATCAGGAAGGAAATTCTTAAAGGTTGGCACAAACAGACTCAAGGATGGACTTGGTGGTCATAGGTCAAGATCACTGTGACGTCAAAAACAACTAGAAAAGTGCACTCAATGGAGTGTAGATCTCTGCCATGTGTGTCTCCGTCTCCCATGCCAAAACAAGAAGAGTTGAATCTCACTCAGTTGTGCCTCCGAGCTCCCTTATCTAGTTTAGATAAGAAAAAAACTTGGGATTTATACATCTCATATTTTGCTTAACGTTGGTGCAATATAACATATGTAGTATGGAATTAATCTGCAGATGCTCCCGTTCAAAATAGTTCAAACCTTTCTATGGTTGTCAGTTTTTAAGCCTTGACAAAGGCCCAAAAGTGGCCTGCAACAGACTAGGGAATTGCTGTTTTAGCCTGGCTGATTGCTGTTAAATGCCATTTGCTACTGAAGCTGTTTTTATTCATGGGCAGCCACTAGGAGGAAGTGAAGGAGTTAGGATGAGTCAGCAGGTAATGACAGTATAAAACATCACTAAAATAGGTTTTGTGAATAAACACAACCAAATGAGGTCCTTAAGAAGCAGTCATGAATGTGCACAAAAAATATACTGCTAATAGGTCAAGTAATATGCGAGATTAGGTGTGGACAGACAAACAAACACACATGAGCCCCTCAAGGCTTCACCTTGTGTAGATAATCATGACAAACTCTCACACAAATGTCTAATATGATAAAATGATGAAGGGTTGGACCTTTTATATCCAAGGTCAACTCTGCAAAAACACTGTGCTGGTCATTTTACCAAGCCATATCTCAGAAACAGAAGAATCAGCTTTAATGACAAAGCATGTCAACACATACAAGTAACTTGACTCTGTTTTTTGTTTCTCTCAGTGAAAATGGAGCTTAACAAAATCAAGTTAAATCAGTGTATTTATATATTCTGATCTGATTCCAAGGTGGGCACTTAATATTTGTTTTCATAAACAAAAAAAACAACTGAAAAACGTGCAAAAAACTGTGACATGCACACTGAGCACCTAGTCTTCTAGGTTCAAAGTCCAACGTTTTGTTGACGCATCCAACCACCCTAACCTCCTTCCTCTGCAGAATTTGTGGCTCTAAAACAACATCTGACTACTTCCTTGTTTGCTTGTGACTGACAACAGTCAAAATTTCTACAAGGCTTCGTCACTTTAACATATTGTTTTTGGGCCATTTTGTGACTGATGCCATCAGTCACAAAATTCCTGCTTTATATGAAATATTTAGTGCAGTTTTACACTAAATTCAACAACAAGTCCCTATAATAGATAAAGACATGCAGCATACACTGTGGCAGTAACAGAAAGTCACATGGCTGACATGTTGCAGTAACTTGCAAATATGTACAAGAGATTTGCATATCCAAATGTGTGCTGAGGGAAGGATTTGCGATAAGCTGTCAATGAATGTGATACTGGTTATTTACATCAAATGATTTATATATATATAAATATAGGCTGCTTTGTAACAGTTACTGTAATTGTACGTTTATTTCAGCCGGTATAGAAAACAGATGGCATACTGGATAAAAGCCATGCAAACACTTGTAGGTTTGAACTAAATTGAACAGACTGCTAATTTGAATTAAGTCAGATAGTCTTAAGTTCCATAAAAACATTAGATTTAGAAAGAAAAAATGAAGGTTTTTGAGTGCACTCCATTTAATCTATTTATATATACCTACTGACCGATTTGAATCCCTCAGGCGTTGAGCAAGTTCTTCGAATCAGGCCTCACATTCAATATATTACCATGCAAAGCTTATCTAATTTTGACAAAAAGTAAAATAAAGTTGGAAGTTCACTGTGACACCTGTCATACACTTGCATCTCTCAAGTCAAGTTGACACAAGAACCTGCTGCAACAAAAGGCTTTCTGAAAGGCTGTCGTGTGGAAGCAAAGAGAAGGCAGAAAAAGCTTTGTTGGTAGAGAAAAAATTACTGATATATGATTTATGTTTTGTAATACAATTATGGTTCCAAACTTAAAAAATAGGATTTATTACTGCTTGAAGATTTCTGTTGTATACAAATACTCATCCAATTTCTGCATACAGTTTCTGCACACAATGGAAATGAAATGACTGAAAATAAAAGCTTGATACACATTTTATAACTTAATGTGCATTTAAACTTCAACAAAGATTGGGTTTGAGCGTCTATGTATTGTGCTTCCCGACTGGCATTGGTGTCAGTAGCAGCAAAACATTTATTTCAAGACATTCCGCACCCAAAATAGGTGTTATCATTATTAATTTATTTTTCGTTTGCTGTTAGGCAGTCACCTCTAGTGGCTGTAGTAATTATGATAAAGGAGGAAGTCTGGTGATGAAGTATAAAGAGCAACAAAGTCCACATAGCGAGGGAGCTTTGGATTGATGGGTTAAACAAACACAGGATTTACCCGGGAGACTGCTGTTCATGGCCTGTGTGAAACCAAAAGTCAACGTTCATAAAAGGTATATTAGTTATGTAGATAACTGGTTTATCACGTAACCGCATCATTTATGTAACTACATCAAGTAACATAACCATTTCAAATCCTTGTTTTTGCTGAAACCTGGATCTCTTCCTAAACATAACCTTGTAGTTCTTTTGCCTTACCCTAACCAAGTTAACATTAATCATGAGTTTGACCCTAGGACCATAACACAACATTAAAAAAGGCCCCTGATGGACATATGCTTAAAACTGCCACCGTCTGGATTTACAAGCCCTTGTGAGAATTTCTTGGATTATTGACTTATTTTAACCCCAACCACAAACTTTTTCTAAACCTAACCAAGTAGTTTTCTGAATGTCATGTAGTAGGCTTATGTTGTAATATATACTGTTCAGTGACTGATAGAACTGCTTGGTTTTGCAATGTTGACCAATATTTGTTTATTTGTTTTGGAAATTAATTGGCAGAAGACTTTTTCTGTCTGTAAGTATGTGTTTCTTATTTCCCGCTGTTAGTTGCTTACATCCTATTTAAAATTCATTAGATTAAATGTTTAGTTCAGTGACACAGTGGCAGTGTCTGAGTATCTCCAGCTGTGATTCTAGTCAATTGACAGTTTGACTCTGTCCTTCTGCCTGACCAAACCTTTTATCTTTAATTGTGCTCGCATTGGACTTCCAATCAGACCAATTTTGCCCTCAGCAATAGCTCAATCTGGCTAATTGGTTTCAGCATTTTTTTAAATTGTAAGGTATTGATTACACGAGGTCATCTGTGTTTCACAAAGACGAAAGTCTGTCTTGCTTTTGTTTGGAAACTTCTATAGCCCTTACCCATTTAGATTTGTGAGAGGGGAGCAGTAGATCTACTCATTAGTCCACAGACCAGCTGGGCAGTGAATTACACACACACACACACACACACACACACACACACACACACAGCCACATGTGCACACATACAAGAGTGTGAGCGACACAAACTTACACATGATACCATCACTAATGCTGTTTGTGCTTCGAGCGATCATCTCTTAGTTTTTTAATTAAACAGTCCAGTACAATGTAGAACCTGGATGGGCAGAGCTGCACTTTTAACTCCCGTTTATTTCAGGCCTGTGGATGTTTTAGGGAGACCAATAGCAAATAAAGGGAGAATCAATGGGGCTTCATTAAAAGCAGCAGGCAGTCTTTTGCCTGGACACGGCTTAATTACAGTTTCACTGGCGTTTGCTTTAATTGGGGGAAATAAAGGGAGTGAAGTGGAGTGAATGGAGAGTATTAGCATATCTATCACTGGAAGAGGCCACAAGGTCCTGTCCAACCTGCGGCTGTACACCTCACCTCTAACCCCACATGCACACACACACACACACACACAGCCACACACAATATTGTCTTTTTTGTCTCTTTCTTTGATATCTTACAGTAAATACACTCGGATGCTCATGCACATTACTTTTTACTGGTGTCTGGTTCACAGACTTATTGGAATGAGGTAGTATTTCAGAAAACAGAGACAGAAACATTGTTTTTTAAAGGTATTTACAGGCAGCCAGTAGTGTATCAGGAAAATAGAAGCACTTTTTGTATCATTCTTTTTAAGGCAGCTTTGATCTGTACAGTGGTATATTAAGCTTAAGAAAAGAGATGTCAAGAAGACATTTAGGGGTTGTAGCACATTACATTTTCATGGGTTAGCTGATAAATAACAACTAAACCTACATCATTTTAAGTAATGATTCATTTTAATTCATTCCTTCACAGTAAAAGTTCCTTATCCACAGCTTACCTTCAAACTGTGTTGTCTCATATTGTGTCTAACTCTCGAAAGCATCTTGTGTTGCTATATGTGACCTGTATAAGAAGGTTATATGACAACAATAATAATAATGACACCACATAATGGGAAATATATACATGTTTAACATAAACAGCATAACACATCTTCATGAACAAGCAGTTCTAAAACAGGAACATCTTGTTTAACTAGCTACTATTGGGGTGCGGCCTTAAGGGGTCATTTGTTAACAAGCAGTAGCATGACAGTTATAGATAGATACTATAGGATGACAAGAAGATTTATTTAACAGTTACATTGAAATCCAAAGTTTGTATTTTTAGTAGGGTTGTCAATTAATTAAAATTAATTAAATAATTAATTGCACAATTTTCTGTCATTTTCTTTGTATTAATACATAGCTTGAAATAATGTCAGTTACCTGTAAAAGGTTGACCCATAGATTGATACTTTGGAGCATTATCCAGACCCCTGGTACCAGTGGATTCTGTAGCTCTTCTGGTATCATATGACACCTGTATCTTCACTGCATCTTTAAAACTCAGGCCGCTAAAACCCGGAACCTTTAGATTTAGATTTGATATTTTTTTGTGTCTTTTTTTTTTTGGACCAGGGTTAGGGTTAGAACATTACAACATGGATGGAGCTAGCTATTTCCTGAAAAGAAAGTGTCTTTCATAGTTTTCGACAGTAACAAAAATGAAGGACAGAAAACACGTTATAGTATTCGCTTTTCTTTTAAAAATAAATGTAACATTTTATTTCTAAACTCACAGCTTTAAGTTTTACTGTTGAACTAAATTGGCACAAAAGGATCCATGTTTCCTTTTGTAAAGACTAAGTTTACCTTCGTTGTTTGTAAAATGCCAAGCATCCCTTTTTGGAGTCTTGCTGGACACACAATAGAGAGTGATGGATACCTATTATACTGCGCCATTAAGAGCAGACAAGAAAAAATGTCTCATCCAGTGAAGGAAAAGTCAATGCAGCACTTGATGAGTCGTACCAAGTGAAGCATTTCGATGACGTGTGTATTATTTCTTGATGTGACAAAATATGAGACACTGAAAACACAATTTCACCAAAACATCCAGTAAAAAGAATTCATCGGGGTATCATCTGTGCGTGGATGTGATCCCTCTCCATCCCAGCTTTGTCTCTGACAATGACTGATAGCCAGCCGGGATCAAACCATCCTCAGCAGCGCTTCGGTGACAGGTGAGCGGAGACAGTTTGAGTCCCATTCTCTCCCTCAGCAGTTAATAACAATTTGAAAAAGGGTTCAGGGTTAATAACACAATCATTACCTGGATGAGGACGGGAGACAGCTGTAAGCATGTATGCAGATGGACTGCCGTCATTAGTCCTTGTCAAACAAGCTGAATAGGCGTGCTCTAAGAGAGCACTTCAGGTTTTAGTCATGAATGAATAACAGCTGAGAAAGGTCCGACATTCAGCTTGTTTTGAAATCACCTTAAACACATGATAGAGGGTGTTATTTTTTGTTCTTGTCCACACAAAGTCAAACCAGAATCCGTTTTGATGTAAAATTCAGGTAAAAATGTTTGAGTACAAACTGTACATGTCTCTTCATGTGACAACAGACGTGACCGAGCGAGCACACGGCGTGGTCCTTCATTATTGAAAAGATTGATTTGTAATTTGTAGTGTTCCCATCTGTCCTGGTTACGCAAAATTATGGCTAAACCAGTTAGTAAACACTTTGCCCCATTGTCTGTTGTTTTGATAATCACCCATAATAGCATCCAGCATCAGTATGGTCTTTAAACCTGATTTAGGAGTTAATGGAATAAGAGGGAGAGGCAGTCAGTATATGCACCGGGCCTAATGTCATTAGAAATGTTTGCGGAGGCTAAATTAAATCAGTCGTAAATTGTGCTCTCAAGTAAGCCAGAAAAACCCTGCCTCGTCGAGGAGAGGAGGGGGCGGCGGGGATTCATATTTTAACCTTGCGTAGAAAATGCACTTAAACAGATTAAAATAAAATAGGGACCGTGTGGATGGATGGGAATGGTAATTGCTGGTGCTTTAATGGTTTCCTGTTAGCCAAGTCGGGCTGAAGGCAGAGCTATTTTAAAGTTAGAAACGGTGATTGAGGTCATAACTTTGCAAATCTGGTGATTAAGCCAAAGGGTGCATGTCACCAAACAGCACGTTACACATCTAATGGGGCTTTTGCTGAAAACAGATGTTTGTGGAGAGACTTTCACTGCTTTACATGCTAAGTCGTGTTGCAGAGCAGGTGTGGGTTGGAGTGGATGGCTTTTGACCAAACAATGCAGTAGAATGTGGACTGTGAGTGATATAGCCTGCCAAAAATGTAGAAATCTGTGTGTGTGTGTGTGTGTGTGTGTGTGTGTGTGTGTGTGTGTGTGTGTGTGTGTGTGTGTGTGTGTGTGTGTGGGTGCACATAAAGCCCACCCATGTGTGTGCCTCATTCAGTTTCCTTAATGCTGTCGGTGCAGGCTCACTGTTTGTCTGGTTGCATCAGGTAGCTCATCACACAACGCAGCCCAGACGGTAATGATAGCCGTAAATACTCTGGGAATTCCCAAACCTGGATTGAATTAGGCCGGTGTCTTTCCCAAAATCTGACAAAAGGCTCGGGGGAAAAAACAAACACAGTGTCCATATCTCGCAGGAAATGTCGTTATATATCATACATTATGGTATTATAATGATAAAGTGCTGGGGATAAATGAATTCTGGGCACTGTTGTGTGACGTATCACCCCTTTCTGTAACATTACCTGCAGATTTCTATCCTGATGCACTGATTGTGAACTTTAATGTCACACCACATACCTTAGATATTATACTACACTGACTTCATAACACACATGAACACATTTCTTTCCTTGAACTCGCTGCTTCTAAGAAGTCGCTGGTGTGACTTTACCTCTCGAACCTGGGTTCACTTGTAACTCTGCACTGTTGGCTCCAGGTAAAACTGCGGCCCCATGCATGCTCATGTTCAGCTATTGTGTAAATTAACAAGGAAAAGGCTGTGTGGATTGAATGGCAAACATGCAGGTGATGACACATCCCCCGGCACACACAAAGTATGTGTCATTACTCAATGCCGGTTAAATTGTCAGTCGAACAACTGTCTGTGATATTGCGCTCCGATCTGTGCATTCACTCATACTTTGACGATGATACTGTCATTTCAAGCACAGCTTTCTAACGGGCAGTCGAATCGGAAGAAGAGCTGTTAAGAAGCATTTAAGTCAGCAATCCCAAGATTAATTTGTTTGGGTGTGGAGGATGAAAATAATGCCAAAGATTACCTATGCCTGAAACTCTATGCACATGGGTTCAGTTTCAGGTCCCGACCTCTTATCGCCGTATCTCCAGAGACCATTGTATTGTCCATCGGTACTATTGAAACTAAATTCAGAGAAGAAGAAAGTGACACCGCTGTCCGGAAAAATCCCTGTGAATTGGGAAGCATCTTTCTGTCAACTGAAGGCCTTTTTAGTTGATTGCAACAAAAAAGTTCATGACGCTTTCTGTTTCCTATAAACACAGTGAGGAATTTTACTAATCAAAGTTTTTGAACTCTTCATAGAAAGTTAAAGAGAGCTCTTGGATGTTTGCTGCTGCTCTGTAAATTGAAACCCAGACTTGGTTGTCAGCGTGCCAGAGGTTGATGTCACTAAGTAGCACAGGGTGACAGAGACAGAGAGTACAAGTGTTGAAAAAGAAGGACAGGAGCATGTGTAGAATCACCTGTGTTGTTCCCTTTGTGTTTAACGCTGCAGGGCACATAGCTCACTGGGTCACAAGTGTGAGCTAAAACTCTTTTGTCCGATGTCTGCGCCCTGAGGGTCCCCATCTCCTGGCAGGGAGAGATATCACTTTTTTTCCTTAACACTTTATTTTACCTCCGCATTGTCTGTGGCCGGGGTGCAATACACTGCAGTGATCTCTGTAACCCTTTAGACTTTAAGGATAATTCTGGTGAGATTGTTTTTCTTGTTGCCAACAAATCCGACTAACAAGCATTTCCTGTGTAGCCAAAGCCTGGTGAAGCTTTTTCCTCTGTGCCAAAACACCTCCATTGTTGTCCAAAAACTATTAAAACACATCAGTGAGCCACACTGTTACACTGAGTGACATGCCTCTTTTGTTACCATGAACATGGGCGCTGTAGTTTATTTTGAGTTGACCCTTTAGACACCATCCTGCTGCCAGACAATGTAGTGCATCAAGTCTGCAGCCCCAAAAAATACACAATTTACTCCTGGATGAGTTATGTTTTCCAAGAACTACAGTGCCCAGCTGTTTCGGGATTTAAAAAAAAAATGGAAATAAATATTTGTGAGACAGGAGATTTTGAAAAGTATCAAGAATTGGACTAACACAATATGTGTTAATCTGTTGACAATGAGACAAATAGCACCAACCTTATCCTTTAATTTGTTGGTTTTTTTTTTTATGTCACCAGGGTTTGTGCCTCTGGTAAAGTCATAATAAAGTTATGAAGATAGCGATCTTTAAGATTTAATTTAATTAAATGTCTGTTAGGTCACCATCTATAGTCAAATGAGGTAACATACAACGTCTTTTCTGGTCTCTGCTGGCACTACAAGTCAATAGTTATTAAAGCTAAACAAGGAAGAAACGAGCGACAACAGATGATAAAACCTCAAAAAGCGAATGGCGAAATTCAGAAACACACCTGCAATTGCCGCCTATCAACATAGCTCATGCCAAGGATAACAAAATTAAGATGAATATCGAGATTGTAATTTTTAAGTATTTGCATATGCATGCTTCAGTTAACAGCAGCTTCCACACCTGGACTAAAAAAAACGTCACTGAACTAAACTGTTTATTTGTAAACCAATGTTTGGAAAATGAATTGCAACAAAAGCAATAATTGTTCCTAAAAAAATGCCCAAATCTAAAATTTGAATGCACTTTCACATGCAGAACAGAAACAGTCTTGTCTTCGACTGAAGTCTCAAAGAAATCTGACTCCACAGTATGCATACATCTGTCTACATCCAGACTTGAGCTCGGTGACGAAGAAGCAGATGTTACTTTCTAAAGAAGGCCTGTGCCATGAGCTGACCATCACTACTGAACGGCTTTCACCTTTCACACTTTGTCACACTCTGTGTTTATGAGTCAAAAATCTCTTTCATGCAAATCATACTGCACAAACACCTTATTCAATAACAACAGCCAAGCTTTGATTGAAGGCTTGGGGAAATCCACAGGTAAGAGTAGTCAGCCTTCTAGTTCATGTCCCTTGGAAGCGACCCAGACAATGTTTAGGCACACAGTCAACAACTCCTGTCCTTGCTTATCTTAAGAATGTAAACCTCTATAACCAAGTGCTTCATCTGTAATTCTATTGTGAGTTGGCCGGTTGTCTCAAAGTGTCTGATTAATCTAATGTAATGCAAAACCAGCTTTGTCTGCGACACCAAATACTTGCGTTAACGCAGGCGTCTTCACTGTTGGCCTGCACTGCGTGGAATTCGCTGGCAGACAGGATGGCTAGACCACACCAAAACCTGCCAGTTACATTCTTTGCGTGATTCAGACGTATCTCTTTCCACCCATTGGGACCGACTTGAGAGGTCTGATCAAAAGAGCCGTCATCCCAAGGAGCCGAGATTTGGATGTGAGGTTGAAGAAAAGAAGGGACGGCGAACTTGTTGGTTGTTGTGTGGTTGTGTGTTATTATTTCCATTTGTTGGGGAAAAGAGAGATGAATGGAGGGATAAATGGATGATGGGGAGGAGGAAATTCCCTTGTCTGGATGGAATTGGATGGCGAGCTTGGAGGGAGGGATGGGGGGCACCTGATGTAGAGGGTGCTGTCAGGCCCGAGACAGCGGGGTCTTTGTCTTCTCAATAATCACTTGCTGTACCTCTTCTTTCCATTCCTTTTCTCCACACTGCCATTCTGCCTTTACTTTTCCAATTCTCTCTGCAACTTTGGCTCATAGGTCAAATGTCTCAGTCCACAAAAATGAAAAAATAATTAAAAGTAAAGCCTAAAAAGTAATCTTAATGCAATTATCTATAATTTATGCATGCAATAAAGGCCCTCTCAGACATGCACCTCATTACATCTGTCAGTTTAGCTTGTTGGTCTAATGTCTGAATAAGCACGTTTTTATGTAAATATTGCTACAGCAATCTTAGCATACTGCATCGGACCTAGTAACATTTCACCAAAACAGTTGTGACGTTGTTTGATACCAAATATATCAGTATCCAAAAGTGCATTGTCTCAGCTTTTTGACTATTTTTATAGGTTGGAAATACATACTTTATTTGATTATAATTTATTTCTTACAGTTTATTTATTGTTTGATATGTGTGAGTGCACCGTGAGTGCATGCTACATATTTTAGTTTTTCTTTCCTGCAATGACTGTAAAGAAGTCTGATTAATGTAAAGGCTGCAGCAACACAGGGTTGAACATGCAGAGATTAAATGTGCGTCTTCTTCTGCTCTTTTTGGATCTTTGTTACAATTGTATTATGTCAATCTTCATCGTGTATGCTTAAAGTAAATTTAATTGGTTTAATAAAATTTGAATCTACTGGAAAGAGATGTTTGAGTTTTAGGTTGTTGAGGAGATTCTTCAGATTGTTCTGCAGAAACAGTATTTCCCTTATGGCACAACCGAGGCAAGAGTGAACAAGCCCTTGTACAATCGGTTATAATCAGACTAGTTGTCTTTATTTTGCACTGTCAGATATCATAAAACAGGCAGCAGAATTTGCTTTCCAATAGCGTTGAATGATAACACACACAGATGCATAACAAATTAAAGAAAAGTATGTTGTTAGTATGGAGTCCGGCTGACATGTTCCTCCTCCTCCAATGCTCTTTGCCAAGTCTCCTGAACTATTGAAGGGATGAACACCATCCCTCCACATGATATCCCCTCATTCATAGGCAAACCTTTATTTAATTAGATAACCTCATTGAGATAAAGATCTCTTCTGCAAGAGAGAGCTGAGTAGAGCAGAGAGAAAGAAAAACAAACAAACATAGCCAGACGTAACAGAAAGACAAATAGCATCAGAGACTAACATCATTAAATAGATTTGAAGATAAAAGTTATATCATGTGGTCTAATAGAGATGTTGCTGGAGATCATTGTCTTACACTTTGTCTAAAACTTCTTCATCTTGGTTGAGATCTGGTGACTGTGTAGGCCGGGGCATTTTATTCACATCATAATTACTAAATCATTTAAAGAGCCATGGTGCACGAAGGCATCTCCATGTGATGTG
Source organism: Centropristis striata (assembly GCF_030273125.1). Lineage (NCBI taxonomy): Eukaryota > Metazoa > Chordata > Actinopteri > Perciformes > Serranidae > Centropristis > Centropristis striata. The sequence continues at coordinate 17,312,694 of NC_081536.1, forward strand.
TTTCTTCACTCTTCCATTCAGGTTTTTCATTATTTAGTCCTGTCTGCATGCCTGAATCCTTGAACATAAATCAGCAATATTGCACATTGAAAAAGTCACATTTAACTTTGCTTTTATGAAGAAACAATAGAAGAAACACAGGCAGTTAAAGCTCTCTTTGCTGTAAAATGATCCATTGTGAAACAAAAGTTCAAACATTCCAGCGTGATATTTGTTACAGTTTGTGAAATATTATAGACACTAATCAAAAAGACTATAAGTAAATTTAAGGCTAAATCCTAATCTAGACTTGTTATTTTTGGCCTTTGAAGGCAAAGATGATACATCCTGCATCAGGTCACTTTATCCAGGTGAGTTCATAGCTGGAAGACTTAGTTACCTTATACTGTACTTTCAATCCCAGACATGCTCTGTACCAGCAGACACAACGTACTGAAATCTGTTCATTCACACTTGCCAAGGACATGACCAGAGAAATCAAAGTCCTTTGATTACATAGAAAAGAAACTTCAACAGCAGAAGGTTATTGTCCGTTTATGAATGTATGTGCGTGGTTGTTTTGCACAGTTGTAGCTTCTTGCAGTTACTCACTGAGGCAAAGGAATAAACAGGTTTACACACCAGATAATATTCTATGTCATGTAATGCCACAGTGGTTTTAAAGTTATTCAAAGAAGTTGTGGTACATCGACAGACATCTCTGGAATCTGGGTTTATCCTCGTCAGGTGAGGTTGTTGGTGGACAGCAGCAGTAGTTAAAATAATCAGACTCCCATTATCGCACAACCCGCAGGAGCCAAGACATAATTCACAGCTCACACGGAGATGACAGGTCCCTCTCCCTCATGAATGGGAAGACTTGTGCTTGATTGAGGAATTCTTTGGGGTTTTGTTTGCACAAATAAAGACTTACTTTATTTCTGAGATGGCTTTTACCTTTGTAATGGTAGTTGTGGTTGGATGTTGTCATAAAAAAATTCCTATTCATGTTAAGAAGGTGTTTGTGATGCAGTTTTTACTTTCTAGGTAATACGTGGGATTAGCGTACATTCTTTCTCGTTTGTTTATTGTCTTGTAGGGCTGCGAGCTTTTGACAAAGAGGCTTTCCACATTTTTTCATGTAATATGATAAAGGTTTAATCTATTACTCTTTTGTTTATTCCAGCTCTTTCTGCTTCTGCTTCCATGCCTCTTTCCTAAATTCACCTGACCCAATCAATTCACCTCAAGCTTCTCAGAGCCAATCATAAATCATGAAAAAAATGGCTGAAAAAGTGACAACAGCGACAGTAAATAAATGTTTGTTGTTTCTTTCCCTTCCTTGTTTCCCACCCTTTTTCTTTCTCTACTCTTTGTAATGGATGGGCTATTGTTGGTGCTGCCCTCTGGGCAGGGAGAGTTGTTTACTTGGGTGTAAGTCCCCCATCCACCAAGGGTCTCTGTAGGGGATGTTCCTGTAGCAGCCTCACTCCTAACCTCTCTATAGCTCCAAAAGTTAATAGCATGGAGGAGACATGATTTATATGAGCCTTGGAACCACCACCAACAGACTGACTTCTCTGTGCTCGTGGCCTGTTATACTAGCCCCGTTCATCAATAAAGATCACATTTAGAATTCACTCCAAACTCAGTGGATGTGATTTAATTTCTGGAGAGTTTTTCTGAATAAGTCACCCACATTTCGGAAGCAGCTCCGGGCCATGTGACTGAATTTTCACTGTTCTTGGTGTAAAACTTTTGCAAGAGAGGATGCAACGTGGTGATATATAAAAATCAATTCATCAGAGCTCAGATAAAACTAATTTCTGTTCATGCAGGCTTTAGATTTTGGAAAGTCAAGCATGAAAAGAAACGGAGCTTTGAGAAGGAATATATGTTCCCTGACCAGTGTTTTGTTTTGTTATAAAATTGCATTGTTATTTTATATATAGCATGGGCTTTTCAAGCAAAAATACTACTTCATATTCAATGTGAACCAGTTTATGATTATTATAAGATTGGGTGGGCGAGTGAAAAATAAACCATAGTTACATACAGAAGTGGTTATTATAACGCAAACTATGATGTTTTTTTCTAACTTTAACCAGATAGTTTTGGTACCTAAATCTAATTGAGTAGTTCCATTTCACAATGTTAATCACTTGTTAAAAACTACTGCCAGTCATGTTTAAAATGGTCATCATGCCACTGTTCCCCAACATTAAAAAGAACAAAATATTTAGTAAAAAAAAAACATATTCATAAGGAAATGTTTATTACTTACTTTTAGCGGTTTTAAGCCCTGTGACCAACAATACATAAGGCATTTCTGCTGCCCATACACACAAAAGGTGATTTTTTTATCTTTTGACTTTCACACAATGAAGCATTGCCAGTTTCACCTTTAGAAGGACTTTAATTCATAGCTTTACACAAAAAACTCTACCCTTTCTACTGCAAGAAATGACCCTTTATTTGCTAGTCTAAAATACAGTTGAGTAAAAATCGACATAAAATCGACATTCACCCAGGACAATAGGGTTTGTGTCCCATGTGAAAACAAAGGTAGATTACCTCTGTGGCTCACGTTACCCTCGTAACTACTTCACTTAGGGCATTCAGTACATTTGTTTACTTTAAAACTGTCTTTTATAATACCTAACCAGGAGGTTTTTTGCCCTAAACCTAGGTCAGTGGTTTTGTAGCATTAATTCACTGAAACTGCAGCCTTTTTTACAACCGCGAACCGTGCATGTATGTATAATAACGTGTTATTTTTAGAAAGCTAACCACAGGCTACTTTTAACAAACAAAAAACAGATACGAGTCGATATGGGTGGTATTGATAAATGGTCTATTCTGACATTTAGGTTGGAGATCTTGTTGTTTCATATATCGGTAAGGTTTCAGAAAACTTTCATAAATATGGACAAAAAGAACATAGAATATCTAAATACACATCTAAAGTTTTAGCATAAATGAGCCTTAAAGGTCACATTTTTGCCATTCTCTTACAGTGTGTACTATTAAGTACACGTCTGAACAATGACACTGTGTAATCTGTCCCGTAACCGTTACCCCTGACTAAGATAAACAAATTAGCACATCATAAGCAGCTCACATAAGGTGCTATTTGGTTATCTATTATGACTGTATTCCACTTGTTCCAACAGGCCTTTTAACTGGATATCTGCAGTCGAGATTACAAGGTGTCTTGTTTAGGAATGAAAAATGAGGAGTTCTTGCTCCTTGGCAGTAATAGTTTTCATATTAGGTTTTTTTGAAAGAAAGAAAGATCTCGGCCCTGACACTAATCCCTGTTGTGTCAGCCTGTGGTTGCCAAATGATAGTATATCATCTCTTTGTACGTGTTTGTGTGTGTGTGATAGAGAGAGAGAGAGCGAGTGAGTGCATTCTTTTCATTTTGGAGTACGCCAGCACATTTTGTCACTGTAACATAAGCTTTACCATAGATAACCATTGCAGGGCTGCAAGATTCAATTTAACCACAACTGTTTACAGCTGTCAATATAGGGACCAACACCACAATAAATGCATTAAATTGCATCTGGCCTCATGTCACGGAAAATAAGGTGAGTGGACGGGCTGTGTAGGTGATGCTGGCTCTCACTATTATTATATGGCTGTGTCTTAAGGGTTGTCTGGGCTGCTGTCCATTGGATTTAATCAGCCTCTATTACCTGCTACCCTTTTCACAGTTAAAATAATCACCCACAATTACTGACATAAAGGGGAGAGCTGACATGAGAGTCAGAGGCAGAGAAATCACACACAAAGTAATTTCTCTCCACCTTGGTTGCTTACGTGGCTTTTGATGTTTTGGGGAGGGGGGTGGTGTAATAAAAGGATTGAGGGGTGTCTGGCAGACCCCCTCAGCTTCAGTGTGAACAGTAGATATGGAAATGCCCTTTAAAACACACACAGGCAAGTAAATGTACAAGATACAAACAGAAAATGCATAACATACAGTACATACTTGTATAAGGACGCACCACAGAATATACAGTACATGTAAACATAACACGCATAAATACAGACACACAAGTATGCATGCTCACACACATTCATGCAGTGCACACACACATACACGGACACCCACTGCCACTTCCACCATTAACTAAAGAGGTCCGTACAATTTATTGTATGTTGCAGATGAAAGAAAAAGTGGAAATAATTCAGTAATTGACCACCTCTAAAATTAAGAAAATAGAACCATGAGAAAGGGGGCATTGTGATCTACTTTAATCCTCGGCACGCTGCTGAAAATTAAGAGACACCATTAAATGTACCTTTGAAATAAATGGGCCCAATTACCGAGATGGCTGGGACTCTCTGATGAAGCTTTTGTAAAGGCAGACAAACACGGTGGAGGGACACTCAGAAGAGGATGAAGAGCAGGGGGTAGACACGAAACGCAAAATCATTCAAAAATGATCTTTTACATGAAAGTTAAATTCACATAAATGCTTGTGGTAGCAGTGTTGTGATGCAGGGTTCAGAGAAAACACTGGAGCTGAAATTTGTCTATTTGCAGAGATAAAGAGGGAATGATGGCAGGCATAGCCACATGAGAGCTAGCGAGCAAAGCATGACCCAAACAATTAAAAAAAACATGCTAAATGTAGACAATATGAACATTAGTAGCAATCATTACCCAGAGGGTTGCTCAGTTACATTAGCTGTTATGTGTTCAGGAAATAAGTCATGTTGAATGGGTTTAGGAGAGTTGTTTTGATAATAGCGTTTTGTTGAATCTCTCCTTTTTAATTATCGGGTCAGAGGGTAGCAGCTCAAACTCCCTCTCTTTCATCCCTCTTCACAACAGTGAGTGCTGCCGACCCTTCTCACAGTAATACAGCACGCTCTGTACCTCCAGTGTAAAACACAGCCTCAATTACTTTCGCTGAAGCTCTTTTCTGACAGCAATTTGAACAAAGAAACACGGTGATAGCATGAAAAGCATATAAATCAGGTGTTACTTGCTGTTATTGTCTGTTTCTCAACCAACAACTTGCCTTTTTTCAGATTTCAAAAACAAGTGTTTATTTAAAGAGCAATGACATTTTCAAATAAAAAAACAAGAGCCAGAATGTGACGTGTCGTCTGATGACCTTGATATGCCGATTCTTTCCTTGCCATAGTTCGTGTTTGATCGATCCAGGAGAAAGCCAGACCTGACACAGGGGGCTCATAGATGGTTTTGGACACAACAGCTTGTCTAAGGGTAAAGGTTAAGGCCACTAGTGTCTGTCAAGGCCCAGACAGAGGCCAGCAGGTCTAAGTCAGGGTCAAGACCCCAGGTGACCCCAAGTCTGCGCTCACATGCATTCATGTTTCTGCAGACTGTGGACAACTGCCACTGCAGCTTTAATAATACCCAAAAAGAAAATAATGATTATTATTGTGACTATTACATAACAATAGGGAAGAAAAGTGAATGTCAATCAACATACGGGTTAAAATGATGTCATAAAATCACCACATTAGCTTAAGAAACCACTTAAAGGGTATCTAGCAGGTTAACAAGTGAGATGTAAGCTGAACGCATCATCTGCAAAGCAGCCATTTCAGTCTCAGCTGGTGCGTTAAACATAACAGAGTGTAATGTGTACTGCCACCCTACTGTACTATTCATTCCTTCATTACTATTTTATATATGCGTATGATTAACACTCATTGCGTGGCTCGGCTCCCAATCTCTCTGTCGGAGGCCCTCCACTAAAGACAGCTCAAGCTTGAGAGATTTTTTTTTCAGTCATTTAAATTTTTGCACTTCCATTTACCCGCCTTTTAATTTAGCGTATAATGATGCCATTAGAACGAAATCCATCTGGAAGTTCTGTTGGGAGCGGTTAATGTTCCATGGCTTTTTGCTGCTAATGCCATTGCGCCTGCATTGGCAACAGATGCTCTGAAAGCAACAGATACATTCTCTCCCAACATCATTACAATCATGCCCATGTCCAGGATAAATGTTGCTGCTTGTTCAGGACTATCATACCTGCAATGGGACTGTAAAACACAAAGGATATACAGCAGACTGTATCACTGCCAATGAATTCCAATTTTTCAAGCCATTTATTCATGAACCAGGGGTGTAAAAATGTGTCTCTTGCCCCATACAAAGGTGACAGGCAGTAACTCTTTAAGAAGTGAAGCTGAGGGAAGTGGATGAGAAAAAGGAAGTAAGTACTCCAGAATTAAAGCTTACTAGTTTTGAGCTTAAACTGTGTTTTGTCACAAGCAAATGTGAACTCCTTTTGCTCCCATTGCAGCTATTTTAGTGACCCTTCTCCCACCCACTAACGAACACCCTTGGACAGTTCATCTTCTGTGATATGAAAGCGAGAGAAAAAAAGAAAAAATTGTTTTCAGTTGCAATTTAGGTGATTAAGTACAGTGGATAATTAATTGGAATAACAAACAATTTCCTCCATGGAGGATTACTGATTAGTCAAGCTCCCCAACGCTGCCATGGCCTTTTTATCCTCTCTGCTTCAATTATGTTAATGCTAACTTTCTCTCCCAGAAATTATTGTGATTAATTTTCTCTTGTTTTGAATTACAATTGCACTGGCTGCTAGCACTTTAAAGCATTCATTAATTCCCAATTAGATTGGTGGGCTCATTTGCTCCAGTGCTGCTCGGTTCTGTAGCACTTTGTGTTTAATGTGCTAATTGGGCGAGATTAAAAACAACTAACCTCTTATGAGAGGAGAAAAGTTATTCAACGGTTACATTAGCATAATTTATCCCAGGATGCTTAATTAGACATTGCCACAATAATCATGACTACTGACTAACAACTGTTGTTAACAGTTGGATACTAAAACTGAAGTAAGTTCAGGGTTCAGTCGTAATGGATGAAGCGCACGTTGGCTTTCTTCAGTTCTGAGCATCTTGCAAATGTGTTGTCTGTGCTTATCTCCAATCATCCAACATGTCTAAGACAGTATGGTGTTTTTTTCGATTTCTGCATTTTATGTCTCTTCAGTGCTTTGTTACAACCACTCGAGCAGCATTAACAGCTCACTACTCCATTAACCCAAGACTTGGATTGTCGCTAACTCATTTACCACCATCAGAGGATCGACGCTTCGGGCAAACATGAGTGGGGTTGGATATAAGGAAAAAAAGAATGCTTTCATGTCCCGATGTGATCTCTTCAAATGGGACCTGGAACCCGGGAGTGAAATATTGTTTAGCCGTGTGTACCGCACAAGCTTTTTCATCCTAAGATGAGAGATGCTGGTGTGTGTAAGCCTGGAAACTGGTCTTGAGAGGTTTGGTAAAGAACTGGGGTTGTCCAGATCAAAGGAATATAAACCTTGATCATTGCATCTATCAGAGCTCCGTATAGGTTTCTGTAGTCTGTACCTTTTTTAGATTAAAGAGGACTTTCACAGATAATTCAGTATGTCTTTTCTTTGGGATTGAGGTTTTTAGTTAAGTGGTTATTTGGTTCTAGTGCTTGCATATTTACAACTTTATCCCTTACTCAGACCTCAAACTCCACTGTTCACACTACTACACATGGATTTCAGGCTATATATGTCCTCTTCACCATTTAGATAAGTCCTCCAAACCACATAACCACATGTCCTCATACATAAATGTGTAACAGGTACCATTTTAAACACATCATTAGCATTGTGAAATAAACGCAGTCTTGTAAGGTTTAGGAAACAAAACTATTTCCTTAAGGATAGGGGAAAGTACATGGTTAGGCCTTCAAATATGGTAATTAAATGGAAGTTTCTACCAAATGTGAAGAATTCATGTAGTTGATGTAAAGTGCGATAAGTGAAAGTTAACTTATGTAACTTCAAGAACAACATTGACTGTGGTTTCACATGGGACACAAACACCGGCTTACAGGGTGAAAGTCCTTTGTTTGATTGACTCATCGGTCATCCCTCTCGCCCGACCTAAGTGAACCTTGTCGTTCTTTATACTCTGTATCCTTGTTTCTCTCTTTGCTTTGACTCTCAGTAACGTCACTTCCACTTTAGAATCCTTCATAATTACTTTGGCCCCTAGACAGCACTGCTAACAAACGTAAAAATGGGCTTTTTAGACTGCTGTACAAACAGCATGTCGGGTCATTTTTAGGGGGAAGAAAGTCTCCCTTTAGGAAAAAAAATTACAAGCATTTTCTGAACTGGGGCCACAGGACTACATCATCTATCAGTGGATGCCAAAACAATTATAAATCACTGTTAGAATAATGTAATCAGTTTTATGTTCAGCTATGGTTAGTTTAGTTTTAAGCGCTACAACAACTTGGTTTCCCTTTGTTCTTTGATAGACAAGGACAGTCTCTGACTTTCTTGGGAGGACAGTCTAGTCTTGGCACGAAATTTGGGGCAATTTCTAATTATCTTAAATTGAAGTTTATAGGTACTGCATGTGTGTCAGGTTCCCACCACTATGATCGGGTTCCCTTCAGTCGTGCAGATATTACGAACGCTAAATGGGTACAAACCGTCCGTGCAGTTTTATAATATGCTCCACAGAATCCATCCTACGTTGCTCATATAACATTACAAGACCCAAAAGGAACAGGATGTGGTCACAAGTGCGGATAAGTGATAATAATGACATCTGGTGTGAATAAGACTGAAGAGGGACACTATCATCTCAGTTCTCTTGTTGCTTTAACCTCTTTCACTCCTCAAGTGCTCGGACACTGGCAAAATCTATTAGCTCCCTTTTAGAATTACAATGCAGTGAATATCATCCTATCGAGTGTTTTGTTCAGGTAATTCATGGAGCACTTTGAACAATACGGAAGCATCAAGATGAACACCATTGTCCCTTGTGTACAAATGGACACTTGCTTATTTCATTGCACACTTTTCATCTATATGGAAATGAAATGATGCGCTCTCAAGCCTTGTTTGCTTGTTTGTCTTGTCTGGCAGGGACAATGAAAGGAAAATAAGAATTGCCTGTGCGCTGGGAACTTTTGTAGAGGCAGCTCCCGTGGTATTATTTCGGGGCAAGAGGGAAGGAGGGCTGGATGAAAGAGATGTCCAGTGTCACAGAAAGCCCAAATTCTCATTTTGGTGAATAGTACACAGTCTTTTGAGAGTATGATTGCACTGTTTGTGCTCATACATGCTCAGTTTAACACAGTTAAGGGGAGGGGGGAAATCAAATACACTTCGACAAAGTAATAGAATTTTTTTCGGTTTAACTTTGTTTTAATATTTTACATATTATATTGTACATACAATACAAAACATATTACAATTAGGGCCGGGACTCGATTAAAAAAAATAATCTAATTAATTAGAGGCTTTGTAATTAATTAATTGAAATTAATCGCATTTTAATCGCATATAAATATTTGACCTGAAAACAGTGAGAAGTATTTTTTTTCACATGGATTTTTAGTATATCATTGAATAATGACTGAATACATAAGCTTAAGCAACAAAAATATTGTTTATTTTTGTTCAAGTCCAACAGACGAGTGCAATTTTTGCCATTAAGTGTAGCAATAGTATATTTAGAAATGCAGTACAATTCATAAATTCAGGTAGGCTATAGGTAGGTAGACCTTCTGTAAACTATAATACTTTGGTTTTGTTAAAATAATTTGAATATTTTGTCTGTCCCTGTGTCTGTCTCTGTTCTCTGTCTCTGTGCGTGACGCAGGTCACTATCAGGTCAGCCTTGGTAAATATCTCTATGCATCTATATTAATCAGGCAATATGATTTTGATATAATGATTATGTTTGTGTGTTAATGTTAATTTAGAGACTGTGATTACTTTGATTACATATATTCCATTTGCTTAAAGTGATTAAGATTCTATAATCACAAAGAATAGTATTGTCTGTTTTATATTTTTTAGACTTTAAAATTACAAGTAGACATTGAAGAATATTTGGGCTCTTGTTATATCTCTGTAAGACATAACAAGGCAGGAGGTTTTTGTTGATTGTTCTGGAGAAGAAACCAGGTCAGGACTTGATGTCAAGGCCTTGTTCCGGGCAGCAAGATTGTTGCCCAGGTGGCATGACGTGCCGTTGTATTGATTAAGACTGGCGAATCAGCGGATGAAGAAGGCAGAACTTCCTGGAAGAAATCAACCAGCATGTTTTGTAAACAAATGTTAGTATTTTAATGGGTTCAAGGAGAAAGACGGGGTTCTGACTTCACAAACTGAAACCCGTCTGTTTGTATTCAGGGACATGGAGAGTGAACCTGGAGATCTCTGTATAATGCACATTTTTTGACGTATTGTAATAAAACTATGTTAAACTGAGAACTTGGACGGCCTCCTGCTCTTCATTCCCCATCAACGATCTGCGCAGAAAAATGGTGAGGGTTTTCTGTTGGTGACAGATTATTCAATATTCCACAGTTTTTTAAGTAAAACACAATCCACGCTAGCTACCACACTAGCCACTAGCTGCTATATGTTTTGCATTGAGGTGATACTTGAGGCTTGATGTGCTGCGGTGATATGCGAATTCCTTGTTGCATAGCAACACAACCATGCTCTTATCGACGCTTCCATCTGTTCGTTTTTTGTAACAAAATTTCCCATCCATGGGGCCAACCAAAGCAGTCTCATCAGCTTCTTCGTTCATGTTCACTGTGGTTTGTTGTTCTCATGATCGCTAGTTGGTGCTCCAGTATAATCGGTCCGCCTGAAACTCATCCAGTGAGAAACGTTCCGCAGTGCAAAAATAAGTGTGATTAAAATGCGTCAATTTTTTAATGCGTTAATTTTTGTGTAATTAATTAATCTTAATTAACGCGTTAAAGTCCCGGCCCTAATTATAATAGAACATATGGCACAAAAGTCCTTTTTTCTATATGATATAGTATAGTGAAATAGTCTAAGATTACATGTGCATGTTTGTTTTGTGTGTATTGGATCGGCTGGGGCATTGCACAGGGGGTCTATGAAACTAATTATCTAGAAAGATAATTTCTTTTTATTACCTCCAATAAGGAGGTCATGTTTTCAGTTTGGTTTGATTGTTTGTCTATGAGGATTACGTAAAAACTACTGGCCTGTTTTTCATGATTTTCGTGGAGAGATCTACATCTCCCTTTTAGTTATCTGTCTTATTTGAATGAAGGTGCTTTGTGATGAGCGCTTGACACAGTGGATGTCATTAATGGAGGTTTGTACCACTTCAAATCTGGTGCAGCTCTTTGTTTGCCTAAAGACACTTGATTTTCAAGATGAGCATATACAATAGTGTGCATTTGTTATGGAACATATTACATATATTTTTAGATATATATTTTTTAATGTATGTTGTTGATCTAGGAAGAGAAGCATCTTCAGACCTTTCAGCTACATCCCTTCCATTTCCTGCCCCAAACAGAGGACAAAGAGACCCTTGTCTGCCGGTGGTGCCCAGTGCCACTGGGAAGTTAAGGCGGGGAGAATTAGGAAGGGGCAGGAACAGGGCTCCCAACTACAAGGTAACAAGGGAAAACCAATCCCTCCTGGAATTATCCTGATACTGGAGACACTGGGCTCACCAGACAGCGGATCAATGGGTCTCTCCGGGGAGGAGAAGGAAGGAGGAGGGGTCGAGAGCAGGATATTGCACCAAAGAAAGTGTGCCACGCTGTGTCCAAATTACCCCCCAAAGTTGTGGAGGATCCTGTTACCTGTTCAGATGTTTTAGTTTGAATGTTCACTTGCCTGCTTTGGCTGAATGCCCGTACCACACCTACCAAGGATCTGGCTTTGGAACTAGTGTTACAGATTACAAGGACACAGAATCATCCAACAAGCCTTGTTCTGTTGAGGATGACCACATAACGTAAAGCTGACACTTCTCTGGACTTGCACAGTGTTCTTAAACATGTATAGTAGTGTTTTACTGTTTGCATATTCAAATCAATCTATGAACCCATCGGCTATCGGTCTGATGGCGATTAAGCTTCTGGAGACAATGGCCAACATTTTGGAGGTTACAGTCTATCTAATGGATAACCAGACCAAGACTTCCTATTCCATGCACTGGTCATTGTTTACACTCCAATAAGCAACTTAAGACTTAAAAAAAAAATCAGGTCCAGACAACATTTTGGCTCTTTGTAAACAGATATCTGTATATGACTGCTGATAGAAAAAAAATCATATAGATTCATGTGGTTGTGCAGGTCAGCCATATATTAAGAAAACACAGAGATTTTGAAACTTCTGAATTGAAGTTGTTCTTGTTCAAAACTATTAGTTTGCACAAACAAAGTTCCCTAATTCTGCTACAGAATAATCGTTTTATGTGGTTATTGCTGGTGCCTTTTATGTTCATGTGAAAAGCACTGTATTGTTTGTATTCAACCTAAAAACCCAAACCGAAAGAGAAGTTAGGGTCTCCATTATGAACAACAACAAGTCGTGTTGGTCAATCAAATTTGTGCAAGTGCATGGTAGATTATTTAGGAACTTGAATGCAGTAGTCTTATTATTTGCACGGTTGTTTGGTTTGAAGATAAAATTATTATCATGGAGATCATTCATAGTTCTATAAATCTGTGTTTTGGTACCAATGGAGCACCTCTCATCTCTATCTAGTAGTTGTCTCACTGATCCATGCTGTTTTCTGTCTGAAGCCCAGCAGGAGGCATCTTCTGGAGTCCATCACTGATCAGCTAACAACCAATATTCTCCAAGTATTACGGAGTACTGCAACTTATGAAAACCTATTCCGCTCCTAACCCTAATCCTAGATAACCAAGTTTTCTTCAACAGTTTCTCCACCACTTCCCTCTCCAGAGACTACCTGTTAACCTCCCAGTACCACCATTCAATAAGACTGAGGCTCTCTTGTTTTCCTTTATCCATCAGCACACATTGCTCTTCCCCTCGCCTGTTGTCTGTCTTTATGAAAGCATTAGGTATCCTCTTTGAGCCAACAGGCATTGGAAATGAAAGAGCAGAACACTCTTGGTCCTCACCCTCCCCGTCCCTTACCACCATCCCACCCCTACAATGCACTCTTGTCTAGTGCCATGTTTCGAGCGAATGTCATCATCCAACATCTATGAATGAGTGGAACACACTGCGTCACATATTGATCCACTCCCTTTGTGAGGCCTTCCAAGCTTGAGATAATTAGCATCGTCCATTAGCGACTTTGCTGAGCTAACGTGCCCATTAAGAGTCAAAGCTTCTGTTCTTTTCTGCGAACATTCATTTGGCCCGTATTTTCTTCTTGAAAGAGAATAATAAGGGAATGGTAAAAATGTGTTGTGGACAGATGAAAAGTGGAAAACATAAAGTGGGTGTTTAAATGCATTAAAAGGCATCTAGATTTAATTAACACCCTGGATATCTGGCAGCTTTGTTCATGTGCTGTAAATGATCATCTTAGCAAAGAGCAGAGCTATAATTTTGAGTATGTTTTTAAAAGGTGTTTTGCAGAGGCATAGCGGAGGCCTTTTTTCTTTTCACAGCCCAAATGTATGACTTCTCTTTGCCCACTTTGATGCCAAAAGTAACCTATTAGAGTCCAACGCAATAAAGCACGTCTTTACTTGTCTTCTTTTTTTGTAATTTGCCTTCATTAGATGAAGAATTTATTTGGTCGTCAGGGATTTTTTAGTAACAAGCACAGAACTTCCTGACTCAAGATGAAGATTTCATAAAAGTGCATGACAACAAATAAAGTAGCAACAATTGCTTATGACACTGTAACACTTTGGTTTGGAGATCCAGCTATGCAGAGCATGAAAGCTCCTAACAGAATATGTTGACACTTCATGGGATTGTTCCTTTGCTGGTCCAGATCTGAGTATTGATTGCAACACAAGAGGTTCACATCTACCTGTTTACTTTCTCTGTTTACTGTTTGCATTCCTCTGGCAGGCAAAGATATTATTTCTCCGTTGAGGACCCTAGAAAAGCGGCAACCCCGCGCTCAGTGTTCGACCCAGGCGCCCGCTGTAGCACTACTGATATAATGAGAGACTGTGGAGAGAAACTATACCGGTGCCAGTAGAGGCTCTTGGTGAGGCATCCAAACAGCGGCTTCCACTCTGTGGATGGCGTTTTGGGATGCATGCATGTCACGTTGACCTTACTGACCATCGGCTGGCTAAGAGGGGAAATGAGCGCAGGGTATGAGAAGGAGGGAGCACCAAAGTAAAGTGCTCACCCTGAGCCATTATGATTAACCATCAGCAGTTTTTGTGTAATCATCGGCAATGTGCACACAGCAGAATCCTGTATGGAAAGAGCTGCAGAGAAAAATCAATCACATTATATTACTGTGGACATGCTTTATTGACCTCTGTTGGTGTTCACACATTTCATACTTGATTTGTATCTACTGGCGGGCGTTTAGAACAATGTGGGCAATTTGGGCAATGAGGAAAAACAGGGCAGCATTTTCAAGCCCGAAGCCGATGCTTATGGATTGAGTGCTACTTTATGAAAAAGAGCAACCTATTTAGATGCACTCCCTGCATACATTTTATGAAATGCCCAGAAGCGTTGGATGGAGCTCTGCCCTTATTCAGGCCCATCAGAGGGTATTTGCAGTTTGGAATGACTTGCAGTATATATATATATATATATGGCTGTATAGGAGCCAGACCGGCAGTACAATGTGTGAAACCTCCTGTAGCTCAGGCAGACAACAGTAAATAAGAGTTGGATGTCTCATTATCTGAACACCAAGCCGTGACAGCAGCATTCATCCAAAATGCATTGTATCCAAAGGTTAAGAGTAGTTATGAGAAAAGTAATGTATTATTAAAATACCTTTCGGAGTGAAGTACCTTCAGATATATTTTCCTTGGTAATGAAAGCAGGATTCGGTGGAAATGTAGTAATTTGGAGACCCATTTCTTCAAGCCTTTATTCCCCTTCTCCCTCTTCAACGATTTATCTGGGGAGAGTGAAGAGCTCACAGCTAGCGAACAGACAGTAAACATTTTGTTATAGTCAGAACCATCTCTTATTACTGGTTTTTCATTAAAAAAGAAAGCCTTTTCTAAGCATTCAAAGCATTTCGGCGGATGAAGATGCTTCACAATTTTCTCCCTCTCACCCTCTTTCTCTCCTCACTATACCTGAATCCTTTCTCTTTTTGATGCTGTTAAGGGAGTAATTGAGTGCAGAAAATGGCTTGGCTTATTTGGACTGAGCCTGATCCAGAAATGATTAAAGCTAAAGGGGTTTGAGGTATTCAAAGAGAGAGAACGACAGAAAGAATATGGTTAATGCTTTTTTTTCTTTCTTTTTCCATTTTGTGAGGAGAGAAGGAGGCGGGAGGGGTGGTCAGCCAGACAGGTTGGTGTTCAAGGGGAGGAGGGGGGAGGAGGGGGGCGCACAGAATAGCCCCTACTCATACCCCTATTAAAAGCATCAGGATTGTCAGGGACGGTAAAAAGACAGGAAATCACTGTAAGAAATGAAGCTTCTTTTACCAATTACTGAATACCGAGTGCACACCTTGGAGCTCTTTGTCCTCTGTAGCACCAGTTCTCTGTCTCTCTACCCTTTTCTCTCTCTTTTTCTTTCTTTCTTCCCGCCTCTCTCTCTCCCGCTCTCCCTCGCCGGCTTAAAGCCTTTGAGTCAGATGCATTAGCACCAAGGCCCGGAGAAGAGGCAGCGTTTTCAAAGCCCAGTTGGACTCACTTCTAGCCTGTCGTTGTGGCTCCTTTTCAGGCTTTTATTCGCAGACAGTAGGGGCAGGTCTGAAAGAGACGCCCTCAACCTCTCCACTCAAACATTTATCTCTCCCTTTTTTCCCTTGCTACAGCAGAGATGATTAGCGAAGGGAGCCATTTACTGATCCGCGGTGCCTTTCCGCACAGCGTGTTAAAAAATAAAAAGGGAGCACATTCAGTTTGTCTGATTAACACACACCTACACAGTTGTGCACATTCAGACACGTACTCTCAGACAAACATGGAGCAAGCATGGACACAGTCTATCTGTAGTTATGGGTGACGGCAGTATTTTTTTAAGTAAAGTCTCTTTTATCTTATCAATAATTGATATGAGTGTGAGCCTTTAGTGGAGGATCTGTCAGGTCATTGAGTTTGGATAGATGAGCTCTGTCGTGCCCTCTCACCCCACCCGTGACTCTTGGGACCTATAAACATCTCACAGACTGGCTCTCCATCCCACCTATTGACCAAGTCAGTTAATTACCTCCCAGTTAAAACAATAGCAGAGAGCTAATGTAGTCAGTAGAGAGCATTTAGCGCCTGTGGTTGTGTGGGTTTGTAGCCAGTTCATGTGTGTAACAGCACAGCAGCAGTCCGATATGAGTCCACAGGAGCCATCTTAACGCGGTTTCACATTATGGGTTTTGTGAGGATTGTTGCTGTGGATGCGGTTATGGTGATAGCCACTGGTAATGGTGTCGTTAAAGAAGATATAGCTGCCAAATTAGAGGTTCACAGAGCATATTTGCTGGGGCAATAGCTGCTTTCAGGATCCATAACGTTGTTAGTGAGTTTTCATAGACCATGCTGACGGATGCTGTCGGCTTGTTCGGGGTTTGCTCTTATCAAGACACATGAGGATATTATTATGTAAGATTACTCATTTTGAGATTTAACTCTCGCTCCCTACACCCCAACCCCACCCCTGCTCCACACCAATCCCTTTACATCGTCCTCACCTCATCTGTCATCCCCACTGGCAGACAGCAGGGGACACTTTTCAAATCACCCAGTGTTTTGCCACGAGCACTGTTATGATGCTAATAAGATTTTCATTTATTTGGAAATACATTACTTCGTCTTAGCGCCCTGCGTCGAGTACAGGTATTTTTAATGGTTTGAGATTTTTAGCTTGGTGTTAATGTCAACCATCAGGAAGTTGCCAGAGTTGACAGCGTGTGTGTGTGTGTCTGTGTGTGTGTGTGTGTGTGGTGTGAGGCATCGCTGCTCTCTGGCAGCCATTTGCAAGGTTAATGTTGTAGAAAACAACATCCATCTCTCCGCTCCCCCCTCTCAAAACAGTTTCATTAGTCCTGGCGCTCTGACCCCTCTTCTTATAGTGTTGTCAAATGTGACATGCTTCATATTATTGGCGAGTGATGCAATCAATAAAATTTCAAAGTCTGTTCTGCTGCCAAGTTGCCCGGCCTGGTGTTCACAGTGTGCATATTTTAAAACACAGGGTCAAATTGGCATCGCATACGCCGCCTGGCCGTCTCCCATTCATCCCCAGTTGGCTAATAAATAAGACAGGCTGAAGGCTCTGACTATCAATAATAATAACAGAGTGAGTTTAGTTTGGGACCCATTGATGAATGAAGCCTGCGCCTTTCTGTACAGCTTTGTTTGGTGCTGACACATTGGTGTTCTGAGCGAGTGAGTCTAAGACAAACACTTTGATTCAGGGGATTACATTAGTTAAACAAATATCCAACTGAATCAGGTGTTCGCCCTCTAAGTCTATCTGTACTGTTCAGTATGCACTTCATATTTTAATCTTGTTGAGATTAAATGATGTATAGCCACGTAAAGTCTTATTTCCTTATAATTAAAAGATGTTATCCTAAAAATGAGAGAAATTAATTATTTAACAACACCTAGTTAATTTTGTTATAAGAAGAAACTTTATAATACAGTGGTATGTTGCTTGTAAAGTGTTTTTAAATATTTGATGTTGAAAATGAGAAAAAAAAATCCAGTGAAGTCTGTATGTCTGCCTATATTGGTGAAATTATTTGTGGCATATTAATATTAGTGTTGGGCAATATGGCCAAAATCTTCTATCCGGATAAAGGTAATTTCATATCTTGATAACCAAATATTTCACAATATAGCATCTTTTCTGATATTTCAATAAATAAATTGTTTTAAGAAATAACTGCCTGTCTTTGTTACAAAAAGTAAAAAAGTATTTTTCATTTAATTAAGAAGTGAAAAATCTCCTTGTCCTTGATTAAAATACACCATTAGTGGGTTTGCTTAACTAAGGATTATTAGAATAAAGTGAAACGTGATCAGGAAACTTCAGGGTTTAATGATAAAAAAATTATAATGTCAAACAAATTCAAGACTATGTCAAAACTAAAAAAAATGAATAGCTGAAAATTTTGGAGAACAGCAAATTTATTTCCTTGACTATGGGTCAACACCGTTTAATCACAATTTGTTCTCTGATCAGTTAAATATTAATAGAAATACCAAAAAGAAAACCTCAATAATAAAACAAATATGAATAAGAGACCACACAAAAACGTCCCTTGTATTAACAATATAAATATTATATATTATAGTTTTGTCATTATACAAAAAAAAGTTTGTTCAACAAAACAATCATCTTGTTTAAAAAAAATACACCCATAACACATAAAATATCTTGTTATCAAACAGTTTTTGTGAGTGGTAGCAATAACATGCCGTACATTAAAGTACAGTAAGTAGTTCTTGATTAAAAATGAATAGATATATTTTAAATTAAAAGAACAAGATTTTTTTGTAATGCAGACATATCTACAAATAAATGAATAAACAAACTTTAAATGGGGCCTTTATAATGGCATCCATCTCTTTAAATATTTAACTGAGAGCTGATTGGCTTCAGTTATTTCCAGCCTTCAAAATATTGCTGCTGTTTTGCGTGTGTGTCAAATGTATTTTTTAAAATGGACAAAACAATGTAGTCAAGGTCTCATGTTCAAACAAAGTTAGAGTCTGACACATTTATAAAATGACCTGTGGGTAATCAGTAAGTAAAATATGCTTAAGCCTCAGCCAACAGAAATGGACAAAAAAGCACTGATAAATTGCTGTGCTCATTGTGAATTCCATACTCAATTGTGGCATTTTCCAGGGTAAATGGAATTGTACATTAAAGTCTGAATATGCCTGACTTTGGGGGAGTGATACATTTTATTTTCCCTCTTTCTCCCACAGATGTGGCCCGTAGAAGCCACAGTATTGCGGTGCTTTCAGGGAAAAGGCCATCTTTAGGACCTCTTGATCAATCTGTGACCTTTAAGTACATAGCCATCTCGTAAATAGGAGGGTGCGCTTACAGAGACTTCAAAAGCAAGGGGACCCGATAATTTCAAAATGGAGCGGTGTGGAGTGGCGCTGGTGGGGAGTCCATAAAAGCCTGCCTTGTTCTCTACACACCTCCTCTTTGCTCCACAACAGCCAGTTAGGGTAATAGCTCAAGGGAGAAAGGGGAAGAGAGAGAGAGAGGGGGGGGAGGGATGGATGGAGGGAGAGAAAAACAGGTAATTACTGGTAATCATTGGTCGAGGAAGAGCTGATGATCACTACAGTATAACAGATTGTACTGTTCCCTGTTGAAAAACACTGAGGAGACCGGATGTGGTGCTGTCGGCAGGTAACGACTGGGAAATTAGTCGGTAACCTTAAACCCCCCTCGCAATCATAGAGAAACTCTCTTTCCCTCTTTCTCTCCTTTTCTCTCTTTCTCTCTCATTGAGAGGAGTTACATAAATCTCAATGTTCCACTCAGTAAGTACTGTATAAGTAGGGACTATGGGTCCTTTATTATATTACAATCTTTTTTATTTAGATTGGACATCAAGTAGAGGCAAGTAGCTGTGGTTCAACAAGGAGACAGGGTGATACAAACAGAAATATTAGAGCACTTGGAGTTGTACCTCAGTCTTGATTTAAAGCTGAAATATATTCATGACATACTTCTGTCAGAAATGTCTGTTTAGTTAAGACAATTTAGTCTGGCTTTGATTTAAACTAAACCACTAAGTCAAATTCAAACTGTGTCCACTAGGCAATAAAAGCCTCACAGTGAAATGTGATTTTTTTTTTTTTTTAATCCATACACTGTAATGAGGTTCCCCTGTAATTCCCCCTACAAATAGCTTTTGTTTTCTGAGCCTGGCTGTCCAGCAACATTATCAATTTTCTGCTAAAACCATGTACGTTAAACACAGACATACAACATTAATTAAATGAAAGTGCCTCGAACCATTTGGTAGAATGTGCCTCAACCTTTTCCAGAAATTACTGAGCATTGATTGCAACCATTTTTTGTGCAGCAAATTTTAGCCTCTTACTATAATAGATGGGAGAATTTGGCTGCAGTGTAGATAAGCCAAGCAGCAGAAATATTAGTGAAGAAGTGGTGACCTTTGTGTGGTCCCGAAAAAAATCTAATTATAGTTGCAGCAGTTACAGCAGGTTTCAAATCTCTTGAAAGCAAATTATGCAATTGAAATCATCAATGCAGCTGTGTTGTATCACTTCTTTTTCAATGATTTCTTGCCTCTCACATTCACAGTGATGAGCTACTAGAAGTGTAGACTTTAGCAGAGCCAGTGTCACAGAAAGACTTATTGATCTGGAGCAGTGTCTTCCTTGGGCCCTGTGTGACTAGACAGTGGACTCATCACAGTTGGAGTCTTTAGTGGATCAATTGGGAGCACTTGCACTGCTTGTACCTGTTTGTAACTGATAAGACAACACTTCAGAGAACTGATAATGATTAGCTGAGGATAAACACCAATCAACAGGAAAATATGAAAGAGGATTAGCTGAGAACATCGATTCTCTGTTGTTTTTTACAGCACTAAATAAAGCTGCAGTGCTGTTTAGTTTTTACTCAACTATTCACAATTATTAATCACATCATACATTAGTGTATTTAAATGCAAATAATTGCCATACATAATCACCAACAACAACCTGAATCCTGGAGCTGAAAATCGCAATGCAAAGTTTTCTTGGAACTGCGTGACAAGGCCTACTAAGTGGCCACATTGTTGTGTCACTTAACACTCATGAGATCATTGCAGTTTGATCCACATCCCATAATGGTAACACGGTGAGCCCATATCCTGATCCGGCCCCAGTTGAAAGGGAACGCATGAGATCATTCAGTCTTGACCTAGATGCTAAAGAACATACCGGAGATGACCCTGCTGAACACAAAAGTTTGATTTTAAACGAAGGAGCAGACCATTTGAATAAAGACGACCTGTTATCGGTTGAATAAAATAAGATGTTGGGACATGAAATATGGATGAAGTCAATGAGGGAGTGGTGATCAAGGCAGATGCCTCTTGTGTTGACATGTGACAGTACTAACTGTTGTCAGGGGAAGCCCCTCACTTAATACAGGTCAGATCAAAATGTGCCGCTGGGAGTCGTGTCTTCCCTCAGTGTTGCCGCACAATGCCACGCCAACTGAGGCGTAATTCTCACTCTCAGTTTGTTTTCAAAATTACAGTATCACTAACACATTGGCCACACCCATGCAGTATCCTGTTGTTTTGAAGTCCTCTTTAGCCAATGCATCGTTTTTGTCATGGCCATTCAAAAGGAATTACCAATAACACTGCTAATAATAAAAGGCTCGTAACGGATACATAGGAGGGTTTGTCATCTTGCTACAGTTTAATCTGGCCTGCAGGTACTCCGGCAGTGAAGGACAGGTAACGTGAGACTCAAAGATTCGCTGCATTAGTTCTGCTTAGCTAACCGTGAATGCTAATTGCAGGAAGAACAAACTACTACTCTCCCCTCCTTTTCCTCTCTCCTCCCCCTTTGGCCAACAGGAGAGCTCGCTGAGAAGCACAGAGAGTGTCATGCAGCTTTGCATGGAGCGGGAACAAAGAAGGTTGTTCTGCAAGTGAGATTCAATATGTAGAGAGAAAACACTGTTGAACATGCAGCCGTTGACTTCCCCATAGCCATCATGCGGTCCTCTCATGGGCACAATAAAAGCGTGCAGGATAAGAGTTCACTTTAGAGTACGACTGTACACTAACTCTTATCTTAATCTGTGGAAATCCTTGCTTTTCTTGAGCTAAGCCATCTATTAAATAATTTATAATTTATTAATAGTTTATTGGGCTCCTTTTAAGCTGCAGCCTTTGGATGTGTTTATGTGCTATTGGTATGTCCTCTTTAAGAAAAAAAATATTTACATTTTAGAACTAGAAGGGCACTCCGAGAGCACAGATGTCCACCAAGGCATGCCCTGACTTGGGGGAAAGTTCACAATAAATTTCTTAGTCTGGAATAAATTTTTCCACTTACTTGGACATATTGATGCTGCAAAAATGTCCTACCTCGCAATGTTAAAGACAGTGAACAATGATATGTGTATCTGGTCTGTGATCCCTTACAGTATTGAATAGGTTCTTCCTTGGCCCATGCTACAACCTTCCACCAAGTTTCATGGAAATTAGGCCAGTTTTTCTATAAACCTGCTGAGAAACCAACAAACAGACAACAGGCAAACAGATGGACAAATGGAGTTGAAAACATGATCTCTTTGGCAATAGTAATTTTACCATTTGACACCAAGCAATTACTGTGCAGATGAGATTCAGTATTGTTAAACTGAAATGTCAAAAACATCACCCAGCATTAGTGCTGTGTTACTAAAGAGCCTCTATTGAAATCAGTATTACACTTTAGCCAAAGATATCATGATCCAAAATCAAGCAGAGGGCTAAAATCTCAATTGAAAGAGTGTGCTACATTCAGAGGAACCCAACCGTGACACACCTTTGTGAGAAAACGAGACAATAAAAGAAAAGGGGGCTAAGAATGGAAGAGGTAAATCCTCCCCTACTAATCTGGGGGCAAGGTCAAAGACCCGGTTACACACCAGAGGCTAAAAAGGCTCAGAGGTGCTGGTCAGCCTGAGCCGCCAAAGCTGTGATCACTCTCTGAGGTTCTGACCTGGGCAACTGAGAGGCCACTACCCTAGTGGCAACCACTATCTCCTATCAGTCTTCTATCCAGACATCTATAGGCTACCTGTAGGCCCTCGGGCGAGAGCTATCATATAGCCACTGTACCAAGCACTCCTGTCTTTACCTTGCAGTGGAGATTTATTGTAATTAGAAGATTCCTTTACAAAAGCTTGGGATCAGCGTTTCTTCAAGGATCTCTGTGAGGTCCCATGGGGGACACCCTTTGATCCCGACCTTCGAACCCTAAGGGTTAAGCCTTCCCTTTGCAAATGAGTTTGACATGATGGGCCACTTCCTAATTGGCCAATTGCTCAGTGCCATTTCTTGGTCCCGCTGGTTTAACAAGTGTATGTTTTGCTTCCAACTCTCCAGTGTTTTAACACATCATTACTCCCGCCATAAATTCCTATGCTTTGCTAAAAAAGCTACAGGATCTTCATGTATGTAAAGGTTCATATGGCAGAACCCTTGCAAGTTTTAGATTACATTTCTGAAAATGCATACAATCTCAGCACTTCAGATTTTAAAACCATCTGAAACCAGTGTTGTTTGTGTACTTCATTGGGATTCCCACATGTTTTCTCTTTTGTCTCTTTCACTCTACCTCCCACTGTTTGATAGCCTGACAATGCTGAAGGCTATAGTAGCTCTTAAACCATCAGAGACATTGGAGGAGAGGACTGGCGGTGTCGAGTCCTACCCTGCAGCATGTGGTTTGTAAGTTTCTGCCCCTCCCCTGCACCTCCATCTTTTTCCCAATCAGATTAGTTTGTCTAATAGTGAGAGGAAAGGTTGTTGCCAGTGGGCCCTGCAGGCTTGGAAGAACAGGTGGCCAAGTGCTGAAATGGTTTCTCTGCATTGATCTTCAAAAGCGATTTGAAGGTTTGCATCTGCTTTTGACTATGAGATCCCAATCATCTGAGCTGTATACAATCAGAGTACCTACAACTTTTGAGCCAATCTTATTCAACAATACAAAAAATGTTGGATTCAATTTGCATCATGTTATGTATTTGGTAACTGTCATTCTACAACAGGATTAATAATCCGTACTGTTTCCTTACATCTCACTACAGTTAGGTTCAACAGTTGCCTGTATTCTGAGACATCTTTCAAAATCTACCTGCAGACCGTTACTCAGATGGATTACCCAGTAACCTTTCCCGATGACCTCTGTAGGGTTTGTTCACCTGCAGGACCATGGGAATCTCCCCTGCTCAAACACCTCCTCCCCAGTACACCGAGAACGTGCCTCACCAGCCGCCTAGCACCAAGACGGATTGTTTAGAGGCGCAGAATTAGTCAGGTCAGGGAATCCTTGGCCTCAGGCCCGGCTAATTACTTTCTAATGTGACGACGATTCTTTTGAAGAGCTGTTTTCTCGCTGACCAAATCCCTTTAAAAGCATCTTGGGGGTGCAAAGGGGGCCGAGAGGGAGTGCGCTGTGGCAGGCCACACCAGGGCCAGGGGGGGGGCTCAGGTTACATTCTGCCTGCCGTGATGCATTGTTGGTGGGACGCCTAGGCTCCAGTGTTCCCCCTCCTCCTCCTCAACCACCTCCATCCTCCTCCTCCTCCTCCTCTCAGTACTGTCCCTCCAAGAGAGGCTGCCGCAGAGCCTCGCAGAAACTCTGACACCAGTGCGGAGGATGCACTCTGCACATGAAACCCTACACTCAACTAATGGTTACAAATGTGTTTTCAAAGAAATCCCAGGTCTCCCGTACAAACCATAGACTCACACTGCTGGATGGGCATATCTGTACACACACACATGCGCACACGTGTGGGCACATTGGCGAACACAATTGGGGACAATTTCTGTTGCTGAACTGGGAGATTTTAAAAAGTACTCCATGCATGTTTAGATGTGAGGTCCGTGAGCTCACTCTTGTGGGAGACAAGAGAGAAAAACTTTATATTTTAACTGACGTCAGGTCGTTAATTATTACCAACTAACATTAATGATTTACTACAATCAGCAAATATTGCAGATTTGCTTTTAGAAATTGCAGGTGGCTTGTGGCTTTGATTGACACATCACACAGATTTCACCGACCTCTTGCTTTCTCTCCCTCATTCCCTCAAAGAGAATGTATTCCCTTCCAGGGGAGTGATCCCTAATTAGCTGTCAGGTGATAGTGTGCTGCTTTGTGCTCCCTGCTGCTGCGCTGCAGGCTATGTGGTCAGCAGTCAGTCTCACACTGAAGTGACAGATCATCTCTCTATACAGCAGACCCCTGCAGCTGAAAGAGACCACTTGGTCCTTACAAAGAGATCCCAACTCTCCATATTAAGAAGAAGTCAATATCGAATCTCATAACAAACAGATCAGTGAGCCAGCAAAGACAAGAGGATCACTTGAGAATCTGTCTGCACTCTCACTAATAAAAACAATATCCAGGGATGTTTGTCTCCCACCAATAGATGACTGATGACTGGATTTGCATCTGAATTATTTAGTGGCCCTTTTGTGTTTGTCAGTTTGTTCAATGTAGGTGATTTTAATGGAGAAAAGATACTTCTTATATCATGTTCCAACATTCAGTGAAACTGACAAAAGCTTTGGAAAATCACAATCACATTTTGCCATATAAGTGCGAAAAATAACTATCCTTTCCTGTATTTCCCAATAAAAGCCATATCTTCTAACTTCACAGGATATGGCAGACAGGTAATTCCTGATATAAAAGATATGATTTCTTCCTGTCTGTCTGTTAGTTTCACTGCAGGTCTCCTCCAGACAGTTCCAGTATCCACCCTGGCAGCAGAGGGACCTTGTTTGAAGGTCATGTCAGCACCGGGGCGTAAACGTTAGACCTTTTTGTGGTCAGGGTAAATGTACAAGGCCGCCCTGCGGGAGCACTCCTTCCCTCTCTTTAATCGGCGTATAACAGGCCCTTGTAGAGCCAAACTGTCTGCGACACATCAGCACTTAGAAATAAAAACCCCTCAGCCAACCCTGCGACGGCTGCGGTTGGAGTACGGCAGCTGGATCATTTCAGAGGGACAACACAGACGGCTCTGCTGTAGACGGGAAACAGGAAAGGGAAAATCCATTCTTAGACTCAGTTCATAGGAGTTCTCTATTTTGAAATCTTACAATTGGAACTTTTAAATAAAAAAATGTTTATCATCCCTAAGATAAAAACATGTTTACCTCTGCAATGAAAATGATGGAACTCCATTGGCCTTGTTGACACTGCAGCAGCGCAGGTGTATTTAATGGTGCTGCTGTTGTCTGTTAGCACAATAAATTAACCTAATTTGTACTGTATGATTGCAGTGATTAGTTCTTTGCAAAAATAATGTTGAGGTTTTGTCCCTAAATGACATTAGATAACAGTTTTAGCTCTCTGGTTTTCAGCTTTTGTCTGTAAAATTATAAAATTGTAAGAAAACATAATTGAAGATAAAGGGGTTGTTTTTATGAATCTATGTATGTTTGTGTTGATCTGCAATCTGGAATACATGTCTCAATCATTGTAAAACTGCCCCTTTTAACAGCTTTTTCTTAATGCTCCAACATTCAGCTCCCCTAACATCTGCTGTATACTGCGTAAATAAACAGTCTACAAAGTTAATAAGACAAAACATAGAATATACAGCCATCTCTCTGTGTCAGTGAAGCCAATAATTTGAAGGAGCCGAGAAAGCAAACTTAACAGTTCTAATGCTCCAGCCGAGAAACTTAATTTACCAATTTGCAGGAAGACAAGATGGCAGGAAACAAGCCAATTTGCCACGTGTGCAGCGCACAACAAACCCCAGCCTTGCTGCCCGGCCTCATGAGAGGTAATTATCCCTAAAAAAGAATGCCATGCTGTATTAAGATGTTGCCGCATCAAAACGAGGGAGACAGCCTCATTACAAGTAATT
The DNA here is from genome assembly GCF_030273125.1 of Centropristis striata. NCBI lineage: Eukaryota > Metazoa > Chordata > Actinopteri > Perciformes > Serranidae > Centropristis > Centropristis striata. The sequence goes on from NC_081536.1 coordinate 17,339,234, forward strand.
ATGAGGGAATTAGAAACATCATTTAACTAAACGAGCAAATAATGTCCAGGATATTGAAGAAGCTGCCTGCACTTCTGCCGACCGCTGCAAGTCCCATTACAAAAATTGTAGGTCTTTAATAGAATAATGACATGCTTTATCTTCCCTGCCTCTCTCTGAGAGGGTCTTGGAGCAGAGGGAAGGGCTGAGGGAGGGAGGGGAGGATGTGAAAACAACTGTTGCAGAGCTCTCTGTCCTCAGTGTGGTCTCACTCTTGAGTGTGTAGCATAAGGCCTTCAAGATAATCCCCCTATTATCCTTACAAATACAAAATGGAGAGCAGAGAATTGTATCTCACATCCATTATTGTGTCAAAGGTAATGCTAATGGACTTATCTCTAGAGTAATAGCCGGGTTCTCTGCACGTACTGTAGCCTGTAATAGTTTGATGCATATTGGACAGAGAATGGCACTTCAAAACAGGCAGTTCAAGAAATGGTTGGTAATTTAACAATGAAGCGTAATGCATTTTGCCATTAAAGCCCTAATGCAGATTTTTGGTTAAATATTTTTCTTGGAAAGTTCAAATAACAGAGCCGCTCATATTTGACCTTGAGTTATACACATCTAAAAACATTTCACAAGTTCAAGAAAACAGCCTGAAAGACTGAAATTATATCCTAGTGGTTTTATGCCTTTTTGTAAGTAAATTATTTCCATTCTGTGATTTTACTAGCAATGCATTGATGTATCAGCTCAACATCGGTATCGGCCGATATCTGTTGACAGATGGCAGTGCCTGATGTTTATCTGAAATGTTCCATCAATTTTGCGCAGGCTAAATGCTGTTCTGGTTATTTGCTGTCGGACTCTGACAAAACAGTTTTGTTTTTTTTAAATAATTCGCTATTTTATATATATGAAAAGATGTGTTTCCCTGGCACATGAGGGTTAATAAATGAAAAAAATATCAGTAATGGCTTCCGCTATCGGCCAAATTGTTATTTTACACATCAGTATCTACACCATTACATTTTTACCATATTTGACTTAATATCCATATGTCTGCTTCGCCTGGTTCAGTAGCATATGCCTCTTCTGTTAAGGAGAAGGGGTCGGGGCTGGGGAGAGGAGGGGGGGACAAACACAATTTCCCTTCAGCTCCTTCATTTCCAGTTGATATAAAACAGAATCATGAAAAATCACTTCTGGTCCAAGCTCTCCTTTTTAACCATTAACCCATAAATACAGAAGCTGGTTAAAGCCAGCGGATGACAGGGCCTGCCTCAAAAACCTTGTTACGCTTCCCTCAAATTCATTTAGGGAGCAAACAGGTCTTGAGAGTTGTCTGGCTTAATGCATTGCGATCGCTTTTAAAACTCTTGTCTTGAGGCAGACCCGGGGCTCTGCATCTGCTCGTGGTGTTATACTTCATATCCTCCCACTATAAAATGAAGCCACACATACCCTCTTTAAATCAAATGGCTGTAAATATGTGAGGTAGTTGAAAAGCCCTCATCCAAATGCATGATGAAGGGATGGAGGGTTGGTGGGGGGTGTTCTTCAAATATTAGACGGGAACATTATAAATAAAAAAGTAAAGTAATGTTGTTGCAGGCTGTTTAAATTTAATGGGGTCTCTATTAAGTTAGTTTAGATCTACATCATTTTATCTCAAGATGTAAAAGAGGTGATATCCGCAGGTTTTAGTATAATTCATTATGATCCTGTAAATATGCTCTAAAAACTATCCTGAGAATCAATTTACCCGGTGCTCTCTGTCTTTGCCTCTTCCTCTGCACACAGTGTGTAGCCCACAGTTTCCATTACTCCCATCATAAATTATACCACAGAGTGAATTACACTTGCTTTTCACCTTACCAGGCAGGTTTGATGAATCCTAAGGCACAACACATCATCTCAACAAATCTTCATCACCATGCCAGTCGCTGTCTCTTTGCAGTTTAAACCACTTCAAATCATTTTCATTGCCCTGCTATTAAAATTTGTAATTCACACCTGCCATTGCAGTGATACATAGTTACATCGAACCCCCTCCTCTACCCCCACCTATTCCTCTCTTTCACTTATTCTCTCCTTTGCTCGTCAACGCATCTCCACACATATCTCTCTCTCCTGTAAATCAAACAACCTCAGGTGACAGGTCATGCAGATTTCGCACAAGTCAGTGGGGTGCAAACATCCATCCAAAAGAGCGGCGCGCTGCCGTCACACCTGATGACATAATGACCACTTGGAAACTAATAAACAGCTTCATTCAACCAAAGCTATTGCTCCTTTTCATAAGCGTTACGGTCCCCCATCCCTCTCTCTATCTCTCTTTTCTCTCGCTCTCCTATCTGTCACAAATTCATCCCCCCTGCGCCTCACCTCTTCGCTGGTGCCGGAGTTACCCATAAATCACTGCTGTTGTCTAACGCTATCCATTTTCCCAGAAACACAGGGCGGCTGTTGCAGAAATTGGGTCAGGCATAATCTGCAGGGCAGCAGAGCCTGGCTAGTCATGATTCTGCTAGGTAATGTAGCCATTAGCACACAGTGAGAGATTGGCGGGATGGGTAGAAGGGGTTGGCTGCTGGTGGGGGTCCCTTGTACATGATGTGACACCCAAGAAAAGCTGGCAAATGACACGGTTTTATCGCTCCCCATCAACCACGAGGCATGCGTGCATGTGCATGTGCATGTGCGTGTGTGTGTGTGTGTGTGTGTGTGTGTGTGCGTGCACGTTGGGAGTGACTGATTCTCTTCAGGCTTGTGTTTATTATTTCCATGTATTGAATTGTTATGAAATTGAACTTTGACAATGTGTGCTGGACCTCTCGAAAAATCCAAACTAGCCACTGAATTAACAAAACATACTGAATATGGTACTCAAAGTGTAGCTGATGCAGTAATTCATTGCACAGATGGAGAAAAGAGAACAGCTTCGATTAATCATTCAAGAGTCTTGAACTTTGACAATATGCCTCTTTATTATGTTTCCCCCTTTCAAGGCCTGATGCTGGAGAGCCACAGGAGGCAGACTTCAAATGAGAGAAGATCCAGCCCAGAGGCATGATTGGCTCGTGATGGCGTGCATCTCTTCTCCACCCTGCAATACACTTCATCTACTTCTTATTTACCTCTGTATGTACTACCTTTACAAGTCAGCTCAACCGGGTCACCCACCTCTTGATTTCCAGCAGTGTTGTAGTTGTTATCTGTCTTTATTAATTTAAAATGAATCTGTAAGTATGGCTCTTTGCATCTTGAAAACACCTGCAGTTGATATTTTATTCTGCTTGTAATTTGCATAGGAGTCAAACAAATATGGAAAGCCAGCGTGAGCCTTGCAGAAGGGTAAATGCATCACATTTCACACTGCAGCCCTACACACATACAAGCTGCAATTAAAATGTCTGTCAAAAAGCTCACAACTCTGTATTTGATATAATGTTTAGAGGTATAAGGTTGGATATGTGAGCCAACAGCTATTTAAACTAGTGTATAAACAGTAATGTCATATAAATGGTAATTAACACCATTTTTTCCCTCACTATAGTCATAGTTAAAACACAGGTGTTCTCAGTTTAAAACATCTGAAATAAAAACCCTCCAGGTGAGAATTACTGCAGCTCTACAGAAATTCACCTTTAATTTCTCATTATATCACAAGCCTTTACCATGTAGAAATAATAACACTGTTTTTACAACAACAAAGAACATCTTGTTGATCACATTTGTTTGTGTACTGTTTGTACACACAGTGTCAGCACAGCTAAGTAGAGCTAAGTTTACAATAGTTTTAGGTGTTTGCTCACCGAGTTAAAAATCTGTGTCAATATTTACAAAAATACTGACACAAACACAGTACATAAAATAAAACCAAACAAGCCCAATTTTCACTGAAATAGAAAATTTATTGAATGAGAAGGTTATTATTGAAGGTCTAAATTACAATAGAAACAATGATATTTTTCCTTGAATGGAATAATTAAGTCTTTCCTGTGTGGTGAAATAAAATGACTGATGCTTTGCAATATATGTAACAAACCAATAATGAATAATAAAAAAAAAAAAGAAAAAGCTTTTTTTGTGGAATGGATTTTTTTTTTCTTGAGTGTGATATGAATGTTAACTTCCATTATTTCATCGGTTAAAAGGAGGAGAAGGAAAATAAAAATACAAAAATTATTGTAATTAATTATACACATGGTGTATTTTATACATTTAGGGAAGCTTGATTGCTTTCATGTGAGACGCTGCATAATAAGAATTTCCTCAACAAATAAAGTGATACAATTAATATACAAGGGTTATGTGGAGACACTTATAAGAATGTATTGTTTTGTTTTTACGTGGACTGCAGTGGTGGACATACAGCAGAGTCTATCAGTACTCAATCTTGTTATACAGGTTGTATAAAGGTAACGCTGGCAGGTTGCTCCCCGGGTAATAAAGGGGCGTCGGGAAGGCGATGGACCGGGGAACCGGAACACGCAGTAAGGAGTTATCTCTGAAAACCAGCGGCATCCCGACTAGAGTCTGTGCGGAGGCGTGGGCCATGTTGGCCGCCTCCAGTTCAGCTGATAGCTGCCGTTTCCATTTGTTCCTCCTGTTCTGAAACCACGTCTTGACCTGAGTCTCCGTCAGCTGCAGGCTGGACGCTAAGCAGGCCCGCTCCGAGCTGCTCAGGTACCGCTTCATGTCGAAGGTGGACTCCAGCTGGTACACCTGACTCCGGGAGAAAACCGTGCGCGTCTTCTTCTTCGCTGAGTTGCCCTGCTTGTCCGCACCGTCTGTCTGTCTCTCCTCGGACAGAGGTGACATCTGATGGCATGGTCTCTCCTGCTCCTCCTTATAATCCTGCAGCAGAGGCTGTGGCAGGTGCGGCCGCCGCGCGAGCCCGTCACTCCCAGACAGCAGTCCTTTAGCGGGACCTGAGCGCGAGCAGGAGGACAAATATGTGGTGAATATCATAACCGAATAATAGGCTACATCTAGGCTTTTTTATTTTATTTTTTCTCCTCCACATACTCAGTTTGAGAGTTCGTCAAGTGTGAACTCTGACTTTCTAAAACGACTTTTTAAATAAACAATTGAGCGTGGAGTACGCTCGCTGTACAGTTAGCTATTAATAAAATCCCGCTCTATTTAACGCTCAATTGACGACGTGTAGTGCAGCCATTTTCGAAACATGTTTCATCAATTAGCAGGCTCAATTAAATTTGAAATGAGAGGAAACACAGAGGGCTAATTATTCGACCTTCCACTCTTCCGCTGCTGCTGCTGCTGCTGATTGTCTGCACACAACAAACAAGTGGATGAGCTGCATGTGAGTGTGACTGTCACAAACACGAGCTAATGAAATGTGAGCTGAAGTGCAAACAAAAACACAAAACAGGAGGACTGGTTATTAAAAAATAAATAAATAAAAAGAAGTATTTAGGCCTACTTTCATGTCATTTTATATAGTAAACAAATGGTGTAATTGTTTAAAATGTGCAATAACATTTAAATTATTTTGCATCCCTTTTCTGTAATAATAAAAAAATAATGATGATAAATATTCCTTACCTATACAGAAGTTGTGGGGTTGGTGCTGGGTGCATGGATCGCTGTGACCCGTGTCGGAGCAGAAGCAGTCCGCTGAGTCCTCCCCGCCGCTGCACTCCTCCTCGGAGGACACCGACAGTGAGCGCCTCCGTGGCGGCGGTGGCGGCGGCCCCTTGGAGAGCTCCTTGTTCCCGGAGCGCGGCGCATCGGACGGCGTGCCTAAAATCGACTGGATGGTAAAGCTGGAAATCGGGCCCGACGAGCACTTGCTCCCGCTGTCTTCTGCGTTACTCATTCTCGCTTCATAACAGTAGTGAAGTATTGCCTGAATCTGTCTGTCCCCCTTGTATTCCGTTATTGGTTTCTATACGCTTGGTGCGTAAAAATTACGAAAGCGGCTTTTGTCTTCTTCTGTTTTTTTCCCCTCTGTTTTTTTCCCTCCTACCCGGTTTTAATTGTGGAGTTTTAACATTGAAGGAGTTGAAGGTGTTTTTTCTAGAGCTCGGGGAACATGAGTGTATTCCTGGTCCTCCTCCTCACGCTCTGGATCAGAGGCAGCAAGGTTGCGTTGCTTCATTTGCATGTAGGTAAGCTCCTCCTGGGCCAATCGCTGCCTCCACAAGAAGCCCGGAAATTTCAAACTCCTGTCAATGTTTTGAGACTGGATGAGGAGAGCGAGAGGGTCGGAGAGGATCAGCAGGGCTCGTTTCTGCATTTAGCTTGACTTGACACTCAGGGTTATTATTTATAAATTATTATTTGAACAAATGCATTATGTGTTGTAATAAACTGCATGTAAATAATGTTATGTAAATAACTAATATTAAAAGTTGGTTATGGTTTTAAGGCAAAACATTTTACACTAAATGTCCATGTCACATTTAAAAAAAATGTTGAATTGGTAGAATATATTTAATTTTTTTTTGATTCCCCCATTTATAAACACACTCTTGTTATGTGATAAATAAATTTAAAAAATATGGAAGATTATCCTACAAGCAACCTGTACAAGCAGGAAACAGCTCAGTCAACAACCCATGATGACCTCATCTTATGCATGCTAAATTGTCCTGGGTGACGTTAACACGCATGCAGCCTTGGAACTAATACAGAGGCCTAACTCATTTTTCCTGAAAATAATAAACTCATTCCGCGTCCATTATCAGCGATTAAGAATTAATTTGATCATTACTGAGCTAATCTGCCTCGTGATGACCGCGCGTGGAGTGGAGGCCGGCTAATTGATTGACTAATTGATTGGAGGTGGTGGGGGCTGAGTGTGCGCACGCGTGTGTGTGTGTGTGAGAGAGAGAGAGAGAGAGAGAGAGAGAGAGAGAGAGAGAGAGAGAGAGAGAGAGAGAGAGAGAGAGAGAGAGAGAGAGAGAGAGAGAGAGAGAGAGAGAGAGAGGAGGAAAGAGGGGCGCGCTTTCCACCACCACCACCACCACCCTCCTCCTCCCACATGCTCTATCCTGTGTGTGTGTGTCTCTGGTTGTGTCTGGCTGCGGGACAGCTGCGGGGCTTGAGCTGGCGGTTCGGGCACATTATCCCTCTTTTACTGCTTTGTAAGGGAGCCCCAGACACATTACAAATGGTCAGCTTTAATCATCATGTCAGCGCCCTTCCCGGTAGCCACACAACCGGTATTCGGTGTTAAAGACAGGGGCTGGAAAAGGGAGAAGAGTGTGGACGCTGATGAGGATGATGATGGTGGTGATCATCATCATAGCAGCCAGACAGAGGCATCTGGATCCACGCGTAAATATCGTCAACTGGCAGCAGCTGCTAAACGATCTTAACAAAACGCTTACGCAGGGAAGGCTTTACTGAAGGGGGCGAATATATGAGGGCAGTCGGGGCGGATGCTGGATTTATGGTGGTTACACATAAGGCGTGAAATCTGCAATGACAGTTAAATGGGTTTATTTTATATGCCGCTCTTTTCAAACAAAGACCTTTGTCAGTGGAGCCGCCTTCATCACTTTCAGACGACTTTTGCAAAGTGAGATTAGTTCATCACAGAGATAGTGGACATAACAGGCTGCTATTGTGGCGCGCAGAGTGAATTACACGCGCTGTTTTTATGTCACACTTGGCGTTTATAGGCCACAGGGCGAGCAGTGTATTAGTATGGAAATGTTCATCCCGTGTTTCTGTGGAGAGGCCCCAAACAGCAAGCAGCGGGCCTAAGTTCGTGCTCTATCACAGTGATAGGTGGTGTATGGCCGCCCTACCGCAATAACAGAACAAGATCTTTAGCAGGAGAGAAAGGTCTGAGAAAGACAGATGAAGTTATGAGGCGCTTTGATCTGGGAATCAAGCTTCGATAAATATTAAACAAAGACCCTTTACACGTGTGTATTATGATATATGGCGTGTCCAACTCTAGAATAAGGAAATTACCAGAGAAAATGATATCAATAAATTTTCTAAGTATAAACGTTGATTACGTTTCGATTTTCATTCAAGAAAGCGGGGCCTGCTCTTTTTTCAGGAGGCGTTTTGTGTGCGTCTGTGCTCGCACACACTGTGCGCGTAAAAGAGAGAGGTGTGTGTGTGTGTGTGTGTGTGTGTGTGTGTAAGAGAGAAAGAGAGAGAGAGTTGTAAACGCAAGCAGAGCGCCCGAGCCCTGGAGGTGTACAATTTATGTAATCTGAGTGTGGAAATGAACTGGGTAATTTATTGGAAAACACAAAGTCAGGAAGATTGGATCAGTACAGCCTATCCACGGGCTCCTATCCATCAAGTTCCAATTAACAACCTAACCATTGAGTTTTAATGGCTTTCCAATCTACTGCCCTGATAGACTCATCAATTCCTCGGGGAGAAATTAAGAAAATCGACCGCCCCTCGGCGTTTCAGTGTCATTCTTCACAGCAACTATATGTCAAATTAAAAACACAATTAAAATTTAAACTGTTCCAATCAGACGGTGCCCCGCAACCTATGTTTCACTTAATAGAACTTTGATGAAAATCTGATGCTCGCATTCAATCAGCAAAGCAAATGGGATGGGCTTAAAACAAGATTTCCTCTTCGAGAAGTGTCAAAAGAGTTGTTGGAGCACACCAGTTTTGACGCGTCAGATCACTTGTGTTTGGCCTCTGATTGTTGAAATTCATCACCAGTTTGTATTAAGAACAGGATGCATTTGTTGACGCACAGGAAGGAAGTGAGAGGTGAAGCCTTTTTACACACGTATTCACGTTTGGCTAATTTTTTTTATCATCAAGGGAGGTACTGTTTGTTATTGTTGTTTAAAGAAAACTTTACAGTTGAGGGTTAAGTTTACATTCACCTCTTGCTAGTTCAATTAAAAATATCCGGACCTAATTTCATGAACCACTAATAGAAATGATCCTCTAGGCGTCTGCCATGACAGAGCCATATCTGGTTATCTAAATAAATGCTTTAATGTTGCATTTATAACTAACTTTAATAATCCAACACACACGTGAGCAGACACCAGTAGCCACAGAGAAGAGACTGGCGTTACGCACGGTGGTCGGGCCACTTGTGTGTTTCCAAACTGGCACTAAAACCTCTGATAGGGCTCAAAATGACCCATTCAGCTCTCCATTTTAATGTGATCCACTGAGCGCAGTCTCCGGTCACGTCCCGTTTGCCCCCGTTCCTGCAAATGTACTTTATCTGATTTTGGCCCCGCTCCCCTTTCCCTCCTTTACATACAGATGTCGCACAAATGGAAATTATCGAGTGGTAATTTTTTCAATTTATGCGCGCAAATCAAGGTCATACGCTGAGCCGAAGCGGTGCGTATGAACGTTGTTCTTCCTTGACGCAATATGATGCAGACGTTCACGGATCAATATGTGCCAGAGGAATAATGCCATAGCAATCTATTAATTTGCGGTAATGGGGCCGTGTTGAGTGTGCGCGGTAGGTGCGCGTCAATACTTGGGTGATCTGACGATATTTGAATGAACCCTTTGTCTCCTGATGAGGTCATCATATAGAGTTTATAGCTGACTGATTCATTTCCAATAACTGCATTAGCCTACAGATGAAAACAGAAAATGACCTTTGAGGCAAAGGTTGTTCTGAGGAATACATGTGCCTCAGAATATGTTGCATTTTAATTTCAACTATTTTCTTTATGGTATATTTTTCAAATCAGTATTGTGTGTTTGTTGATACATTAATGCAGGCACATTGAATGTTAAAACTGACCTCAAAGCTGTCAATAGTTTAGAGGAATCGAGCCTGTGTTGTTGGTGTTTGAATTAAAGGGACCAGAAGCAGGTTGGAGTTTCTCTGCAGATGTCTACAAGTGTCCACCTGGACTCTGTCACCTGATCACAGCCTGGAGGTGGATTCTACTCAGATTCAAAAGGGGGGGGAAAGGAGTAATGTTAAAACTTTTATTTTTATTTTTTTAAATCACCCTGGTGATTATTTTTTATTTGTATTTATTACTGATTATTGATCATTGTCATTTATTGTAACAAATCCAACAGTGTTCGCTCCTTCCACTTGGATCTGTATTTTTTTCCTCCTCTAATTTCAAAATTACACATTTAAAAAATATATTAAGGGTAAACAAAATTAAAAAATATTTATTTTAAAAAGGCTCAGGTTAAGGTTTTGCATGTTGTCTAATCTGGATCCTGTCAGTAGGTTAACTGTGATAACGACATCTGATTTTTTTTTTCATACTAAAGAAATACCATCACCACAAGGTAGGGACAGATATATCCTATTTGTATGCACTTTATTTATTTCCACTGATTTTTTTTCCAAATCACTAACATTAAATGGCATTAAACCATCACGTTCGCTCGACAGTCGTTTTTCCTTATTCATTTTTGGGGGTAATTTGCACGAAAACCAGTATGATTATTATTTTTTATTTTTAATCCATTTGACTTCATTATAATTTAACAAAAAACACAAAAAGCTATACGTGTCTAATAGTCGCATTAGGTATCCAGTGTTACCTGTGGGCGTATTTCTTACAGAGCACCAGTTTAATCGTTTCTCAGATTTAAAATTTTGCACTTTTCTTCGCTATTTTTTAAAGCTACGACAGAGAAATACAGGCTCCAATTGTTGAAACACTGAGATGTTGTTCTCCGGATAACAAACAAACAAAATTAAAAATAAAATAAAAAAGACTAAGGCTCTGATTATGTCCTCTGAAAAAATGCACCATTTCAATAAGTTGCTTCACTAGTAATCCCTGTAAAGAGAGACGTTTCCTCATACAACAGACAGGTATAAAACAAATAAAAAGAAAAAAAGAGACAGAAAATAAATTAAGGGTAAAATTCGCAGCTCTAACAATACTATAGAGATGGAGAAATACTTGTCATAGATGTTGACATCCTTCCACCTCACATCGAACATATAACACACACACCCTCTCTATCTCTCGCTCTCTCTCTCTCTCTCTCTCTAACACACACACACACACACACACACACACTCACACACACTAGGCCATGAGATAGAGAGAGAAAATGTTAAAAGACAGCAGCTCACACTCAGGGAGTAATGTCCTCTTCTGAATACATTACCCATCATTTTGGCAAGATGGTGGCAATTACGCATCTAATTGACCGAACCACTTTTTATGTAAAATAACGTTTTTAAAGTACATAACACCAAGATGATTACAGAAAGCTACCTGCTCAAGCCACGTGTGTGTGTGTGTGTGTGTGTGTGTGTGTGTGTGTGTGTGTGTGTTTTCAAAATAGAAATAATTTAGCCTAATTATTTTTTTTTTTTAAATGCGTGTCTTGGTGCAGCAATTTTTTTATGCAAAAAAAATGAATGTTGCATGACAAAAGCATTTTTGATAATAAAATGGTTCCAATTAACCACATTAAGATTAGTTATATAATTAATACAAACAAGCTAAATGTAAGGAATATTCTCCATTTATTTCACAACATGGTTCAGCAATACAATATCAAAACGTTGTTTTACTGTACAAAGGAGAAGTGGCAGCTCCTCTCCTCGTGCCTCATTAAATATATACATTTACAGATTTTTTTTACACCAGTGTAGTCGATATTTCTGCCGCTCCTGTTCAAAAACACAAAGTAGATTCAGAGACATTGGGAGCTCACACTTGTGCTTGAAAGACGCGTCCAAAGAGGGCACAAGAGTGAGGATCACTAAAACTAAACATAAAGCTACATGGTATTTTACAGCTGACAGTGTCTTGATTGTCTTTTAAAAAAGGGCGAAAAGAGAAATTACAACAAAGCCTCATCAATAATAGATGACAAAACATGTTTCCCGTTTAGTGGAGTCATTCATTCACAGCACACCGTCAGTGTATTGCACATCATCGCGTTATGAGTTCTGGAAAATGTAAATAAAATCAAATAATGGTGTCAAATGATAAGCAGGCCTGCGCCTCGAGGCCGCCGAGTTTTGTAAACAAGGTTAAAAAGAGAGAGAGAAAATAGAGCAGTTGGCTTGTCCAGAAACAGTGTAAAAAAAAGTATATGGAAAAAAATAAGACACTCATCAGGCAGTGTAAGCAGGTGGACTCCTGAGGTGATAATAATAATATTAATAATAATATAAAAATGCGATTTGAATTGGATCACGTGTAAACGGCACCCTTTTGTAAAATGACACAATATATTTGCCAAAATAGGTCCATGTAGGCCTGACAGTGTGTCTCTTTTCTTTCTTTTTTTTCTTCATTCAGTCAGTTTAAAAAAATATTAAGTTCTTTTTTTTTTCTTCTTTTTTTTTTTTACTTTTCAGATGATTTTTCAGCTATTTTCAAACCGGTCTGAGCAGCGGCACGGATGTGACGATGGGATGGGAGTAGTAGACGCCCGGGTGCGGGAAGGTGAGCAGCGGCTGGCTCACGGGCACGTTGGCACCGGCGCCTCCGCCCTCCGAGGCCGAGTTCTCGTGGTACAGGATGGGCACCCGGACTATCCTCTGCGCCGCGGCGTGGCTCAGGTTGGCGGCCTCCAGCTCCGCGGCCAGCTGCCTTTTCCACTTGTTCCTCCTGTTCTGGAACCAGATCTTCACCTGCGTCTCCGTCAAATGCAGGGACGCGGCCAGGCCGGCCCGCTCCGAGCTGCTCAGGTACCGCTTCATGTCGAAGGTGGACTCCAGCTGGAACACCTGGCTCCGGGAGAAAACCGTGCGCGTCTTCTTTTTGCGGCACGGCTTCTTGTCGTCGTCCCTCTTCTTCCACTCCTCCAGCTCGTCTTTTTTGGCTTCGTCTGTGTCACTCTCCTCCAGGATTATCTCGTCGCCACTTTTGCTGTTGTTGTGCTCGTCGTCCTCGTCCTCGTCTTTGACGTCCGGCTCGGATTTGAGAACCAGGTCTGGCGAGTCTCTGTCCGTGCCCGAGGTTGGAGAGGAGTCTCTGGCTGCTAGTTTGTCGGCGACTGAAACGAGGACAGAGGGAGATGTGGTCATAAACACTGGAGCTGATGTTGTTTGGAGTTTTATTACAGCCTGTTGATACTGGACAGCCTCAGACTAAACTGCCTAGAACAATGCCAGAAAAAAAATACATGTGCTATAAACATACACCATTTTATAGATAGAAATGACTGAAAACATCGTATTTATATAGACATATATCCACATTATAATTTACCCTCCTAAAATATAAAATATTCTCAATATGTACAGCTGCTTCATTTATTTAAAAAAAAACCCTCAGATAATTACTGCCCTAATTGAACATGCTTTCCAAATTCTTTGCACGATATAGTGCCATTCATATAATTTTAAATCCCACGTGAATAAATCACACAAACAGGGAGGTAAAGACGCTGTCAGTGACCAAGCCTCTGGGGGAAGATGTTCCTACTGAGCGCCAATAGACAAATCAAAAGCACGCTGCGCATCGTCACCCTCATCCGATGATTTGACGATGTCTACTTCATTTTATGCACAACGTGTCACTTTATTGATCTATTATCGCGCGTCGTGGCATAACAAAATAGGCCTACACAGAGGACAAGGTGTCAAATCACTACACACCCTGTGGTGTGGTAAAGACAATGCATGTCATAATATCTCCCACATCACCAAAACGCACAAAATCCACTTTTATCGAGTGCGTTTATGAAGAGGAAGTGCAGAAAATGTCACAAAATATGATGTCACAAAACCTACAGGGGGCATGGTCCTGACAGGTCCTATGTTGTGATTATTATTTTTGAAAAATAATTAAGTTTCCTTTCTTTATTCTAATGAAAAAGAAAAAGACTACAGCATCAAAATAGAAGTGCGATAAATACAGGAGTATCTGCGCCTAAAATATATGATAAATCGTGTTGTTTTGTGTCTGTCAGTCTTACCTTCGGTTCTGTGCAGGTGGGCGGAGGAGCTGAGGGTGTAGGGGTACCACCACGCCGAGGTGCGCTCCAAGTAGTGAGCCGGTAGACTGAACCTCTGTGCCGGCAGGTCAAAGCGGGGAAAGTTGAAGTCTCCGACCTGGGAAAGGGAAAATCCTCCCTCCAGGGCGGCCTTGGTGGCAGCCAGCACGGGCTTGGGTTTGGACGGTTTGCTATCACAGTTCAGCAGGTTCTTAATGAAGAAAGGAGAGTCCTTGGCCGAAGCGCACGTCTCTTGCGTTGTCTCTGGCATCGCTGTGTTTGTGGTCTGAGCGCAGAGGACCACGGAAGCAGGAATTAAAAAGAGAAAACAAAGCGAAGCTGACTTACGCACAGTCGATATCCTCCTCTGCGAGGAGTCCCTGGTTTATTCTTCTCGGTGATTTTACGCGGAGACTGGATTTCACTCGTGCGTCAAAACACGCGTCCTTCTAGACTACAAAAATAATAAAATAAAATATTTGAGCGGTGAAGGAAAACGCGCATAAACACGGAGATGTCTCATTCCGGGCTCTTTTCGTCAAAACGCAAACTGTGTCCACCCTGTCAGTCAGTCTGGCGTCTGATGCTAATGATGAAATAAAAATGTCATCCAAGTTAAATGCGGAAAGTATAGGCGATTGGGCATGTACAATGGCAAATGGGATTAAGGGAGAGACGGTGTGGAGAGAGAGAGAGAGAGAGAGAGAGAGAGAGAGAGAGAGAGAGAGAGAGAGCGAGAGAGAGAGAGAGAGAGAGAGACCGTCCCCTCTCTGTGCGCTCTGGCTGCAGGCTGTGTGCGCTCGCCTGTTATTGGTCTCATACAGTCTCCAATTAGGCAGCAAATGAACACAGTGGCTGTTAGCGCCAAAAAGGAAGGTTTGGGATAAGCGCCTCATCACACAGCTAACATTACAGTCAGCACGAGGTTACTCATGATCCAGCGTGGGGTTGTTTTTTATATCGAGATGTATTTTTGAACCACTTTCACTCAGGCTGCAGGTGCCTGGTGGATTTATTAAATTCGGCAATTTATGAAAACATTTTTGGAGATGTTACACTATATTCAACTTCTAAAAATATCACCAAAAGCTATTTATTTTAAAGAATAAGTGGCCTATATAACCGTTAAGTATATATTCCAAAGCATGCATTGATCATAAGGCCTAAATGTGATGATTTTATATCGTGAGCCCGTTCAAACAACATTGCATTGAATAAAAACATGAACAAGCCGTGATCTCTTAAAATAACAGTACTCAAAAAGTGCAAAAGTGTCAGAATCATGGTTACTTTTTATGTTGGTTTTTTTTTTCAGCAATAAAACACCTCCTTGCGCAGAATTGTTCCTAATTAATATCCTAACTTAAAAAAAAATACAATTAAATATAAGTGTGTGGTCCCCATGCCAGTCCTCTAACCTTCAAATACTCCCCAAAAAATTCTGCCTCTCAGACACAACATGAAAAAGGCCTGAGATCAGGCTGCAGCTACTCCACGTGTCACCAATGGGCGATTAGATTCATATTTCTAATTCATTGATTTTCAGCGAGGGCCACTTCCACAATGTCTGCGGGTCGCACAGTCATTTATTCCTCCCTAATCGATTAGGTTAATTCATCCCTCAGATTGCACTCTTTGTAAATGTGGTATGTATATTCACTCATTGATATTAATTGACTTGTTAAAAAGCAGTCCATTGGTTGGAAGCTGCTGTGGGAGAAGGACGGGGAGACAGCGCCCTCTGTGGGTCGAGAGGAGGAAATGCAAGTGTGGGGGGAGAGTGTGCGTGTGTTGGGTGTTTGTACTAATACGTTGTGGGGACAAATATCTCATCCCACTCACATTATAGGGACTCACCTACAATTTGGTTCCCACAAGGCAGACCTCTAAATTTTAGGGTAAAGATTAGGGTTGGGGGTAGGCATAATACATAAACAAGTTATCAAAATCACAATATAGACTAATGTAATATTCAAATCACAAGAGGCACAATATTTGTTTGTATTTGTTTGATAACATTGTGAATGAAGTACTGTGGTGCTGCAGAAATGTCCCAGCCTACAAATCATATTCTATATCTTTAAGAAAAATATATGTTTGGTATAGATCCTCCAAGAATATATAACTATTAAGTCATGATAATTCAAAGATATTTTTTAGTGAAAATGTGGATAAAAATGCAAAACAATTGTCATTACCTCTGATGTTGTAAATCATATCAGAGTCTCAATATCTGTCAAAATATTCACAATTTGATGTTTCTTCCAAATCGAGCAGACCTAAAGCAAGTCAACACGTCCTCCAAAGTAACAAAAACAAGTTTGTTTGAGACCCAGACAAATAGAAGAAAAATGTCTCCTCTCTCAGTACATTTGTCCAGCAGTTTGATCACACGTGACCTGTTCTCATTTCAGTTATGAATCATCCCATTATCACCTCCCTGCAGACATTCATTAGCCATGTGATATGCAGCCATAACAGAGGGTGTCAGTGACGAGGTAAAGGTTGCACTGGGTGCCACAGAGCTTTTTTTCCATCATTTCTAGAGTTCTTACAAGCTCTGGCGTGTTCGTGTAATTAACACGTATTATTCATTTAGTGTGCTGCTCAAGTGGAGATATCTTGTTACTCCGATGTAATTACCGCCTTTTCTTACATGGTCATCATCACAGGTGTTTGATGGCGCGCTCAGACTGCAAAATGTGTGCATTTGGTTCAGAGTAAAAAATCAAAAGAATTCACATTATTCCAATATGATTGTCGGTATTTGTGAATATGGACAAGAAGGTCTAATCCAATGTATGTTATATTATTTTCATAGCAGCAGAGCTACTGAATCAGTTACTTTTGTACCCCTAAAGAGAATTTGGATATGGTCATTGTGTCCACATAAGCTCTATTCACACTGGGACAGCATTAAAGTAACTCAAGCTCTTGGAAACTCCTACTGGCTGCAATTTCACCCATTTCTGTCTGGCTATTCTCATGAATGCTTTGTAGTATTTCCTATGAAAAGTAATGCACATCTCACAAAGTTTTGTCTGTTTTTGCAGCACAAAGAGCGTGAACATTTTAAGGGCAGGCGGGAGGAGAAGTGGATGGCTCAAACCCAGGACTTTGTCCCTGAGGACAGATTATTGTCTCCCATTGGAAACTTTACTTTTTACTCATGTTCAACGTCACAACATAACTTTTTTTCACTAACCTGAAACAAGTGGTTTTGTTACTTAACCTTCAGTAGTTTTTTTATCATGTTACCAACATGATACAATACAGCGACCTTGATGTCTTTAAAACAGCAACATTTATTTTGTAGGACATCATATGAGCTCTGATAAGTTTTGATAAGAAATCAAACTTGTTAATTATAATATGTTGTTTGGTAATACTTATATGCATTACTGAGCACAGAGAAGAAACTGCTTATCATTCTGAATAGTGGACATTGGTTCAATGATTTTTCAAAAATAATTAATTTATAAAAGCTTAAAATCCTGAACTAAATTCAAGTGAAGATTAACGTCCTGATTCTCACATATCTGATACTTTTTTCACAAGTGGCCAATTTTGGACTCCAGAATTATTGTTGCATTATACTGTATATATGACTTATATAAGACTTTAAAATTGGAAAATTAAAAACTTTTTTTTATCACAGCTGACAGATATAAATGTGACATTCTTGTTAAAAATGATTGAGTCACATGGTCCAAAAAGAAATACTGGCCTTCGTGCAGCCTCCTATATTTCATACTGTAAATAGCATAATACTAATCCCACATTGTATAGGCCTACCTATCTTTAGAGAAATAAATTATTGTGCTTTCATACTAACACAAAATTGTTTGAGATTATTGATATTTCAAAAAGACAATGGAGGATGTACAGTAGGAAATTAAACAGAGAAAGAAGCTGATAAAATAAATAAATATATAATTTGGGCGCTCTTCAGTGCGCAGATATCATTACTCTCCTCTCTGTATTATTATTTTAACCCTTGGATAAAAGTGACTCTTGTAGGCTGTTATCATATTGGCCTGATTCCCAGGTTGTGTTTTTGAATAGTCCAATAGAGATTGTTGAAGGGCCCAGCAATATTTATCACATGATAATAATAAATTACCACACTGTTTCACATATTATAATAGCAGTCTATAACTGGGGACAGAAAGAACACAATTGTTGCTTAAACAGAAAAAAAAACGTACAGACTAAGATCCTGTACTTTAAAAAAATACATTTCATATTATGCATTGATTAGAAACATGCAGTAGACATTGCCCGGAGGCTATATAGGCCTTCTGAATGCTCCATAAGTCTATTTTTGTTGCTCCTCGGGTAGGTTACTATGACTTTTATATTATTTATTTCAAAGCGCCCAGATATTGATTATTTCACAAGGAAAAATGACAAATGGCAGGAGGGAATGACACGGTCAGCAGGTTCTATTAGAGAAATGATAGTGTTGCTCGTGGTTTGTTAAAAGGTCCAGTTTAGATACTTTATAGGTTTACATCCATCATCGTCTAATGACCTATTTGATGAAAAACACGCGCTCTGGTGACAACGGCCCTGTGCAGCCAACTTCGCTTTGTAATTGCTCCCATATTAAATATAGATTTTTGTTTTGATATCTTGTGAGAATTCCTTTCGGTGGGTCAAAATTGTGATAAAAGACATGGATGCAATGGCAAAAGCTCAGAGGGAGAAAACTGGTCGGAAAATGGGAAAAATGGGTGGTGTAGAGGTGTAGACGCTGGAACTGTGAGTCCTGAGCAGTGGTGGAGGAAGTGTTCAGATTTGTTATTCAAGTCAAAGAAGCAATGAAAAAATACTCTGTTACAAGTTAAAGTAATTAAGTAATTATTGGAAAAACATACTTAAAGGCATACTATGCAGGAATTGCCGCTTACTGTCTGTAAATTCCTCCCTGGCTGAACAAAAGTAAAAGCAAACCCAAGAAAAAATGGGGAGAAAGGGTAAATACAGGAAGAGGAAGTGTCTCTTCAAATATAGACATTACTACACCCTTTTAGTGGGTTAATGCGTAATTTTTTGTCAGCTCGGCAAGTTTGCATGAAGTTTCCCAGTCGAGAAATTCATTTTTCTCATAATTTCACTAAAATAACAAAATCCTCTGATTATTCCCACACAACATGAATACAGAACTTATGTCATGTCTTGTAATTTTAACAAAAGTGTAAAATAACTTGTCTTCCTTGGCCCATGTTACACCCTTCCAACAGTGTCATGAAAATCGGTGAAATCATGAAAACCTATAGTTTTTCCAAATTCCTGAAATTTAAAAAAAACAAAACAAACCAAAAGCACAACCTTCTTTGTGGAGGTAATAATACTCTATTGCCGGTAAAAGTCTCTGCATTTAAAACGATACTTAAAAGTATTAAAAGAGTATTGTGTGTGGAGAAAACAAGCATTTATCACAGTAACCTGTCCACTCTGTGTCCTTCTTGCACTTTTAACTGGACGCTCCTGTTGGCACGAGCCATTAAACCATTGAAGGCCACACTGAGATTGCTTTAGATTTAAGTATTGCATTTAACTTGTAAAGGAATTGGTGGCCCTCCACTGACCCGGCAAGCTTTAATTGGGATTGTGCGAGTATTGATTGTAAGTGGCCGGGCGAATCTTGAATTACAGCCTGATTAGCTTTTACTCGGCCTCTTGCGCCAGCCAGTCGAAGGAGCTCAATGTCATTCAGGTTGGAACACTTCAGTGGCCACTTGACTAAAGGGAATCTTGTTACTTCCTGTGTAAACAGGAAAAAACATGTATTTAAGGAGGAGAATGACAGCTCTTCTGGCAAATGTACTTTAGTCACACAAGGCTGTAATCTTCCCATAGTGTATGGTGCCTTTCAGAAATAATGTCACATGTACCTGAGTAGATATGGGCACATAGAAGATGTATTCTCCTTTTTATCTCTCCTGCTCTCATTTTATCCACATTTTATCACTCCTTCTCCTCCTTTATTGTTTCTCGGCAGAGATGATGACCTCTGTAAGGTTTGGATGGAAACAGTCATAGGAGCGATGTAGCCCTTTTTCTCTATTATGAGCAGCTTCGCCTGAGCCCTCCGGGCACCCAGCCTCGATATCCACCCTCTGTACCTCCAAAAACTCTGCCGTGGATCGTCAGCTTTTACCCGGCCTGCCTGTATGTGTCATTACAACTCGGTAATCTGGAGAGGGCAACAGAAAAGTTCTCATCAGTGTCAGCCTGAGATATAGATATGGGCCGGGTAACAAATGGCCAAATGCACAGGCAGCAGAGCAGACCATCAATAAAGCAATTTCTTGTGTCATAACAGCCGCGCTTTTCCTAAAGCCAACCTTTCAAAACTTTTCCCTCTGCAAATCGCTGCAGCCCCACCATTAGAGTCCTGCCTTGTGAATTTAATGGATTCCGTACAAATAATATTCCACCATAATGGAAAAGGTTGAAGTCACTGAAGACAGATGAAGTCATAAACACGTATAATTGAGAATCAAAGACCGATAAATTTTAAACTGCTATCCATTTTCTCTTTTTAGATGATGATCTATGTCAGCACGGCTGCAGGAAAATGGAAGAGATTATGGGGGGAAATTATAACAATAAATTTTCTAAACATACACCTTGATTATGCTTCGATTTTTTGGAAGGGTAGAGGGAGAGGGAGGGGGGTTAGAAAGAAGGCTGGGATTGCTGAAAGCTTGCTGGCTAAATGGCACCATAAAATAGGTTCCCTGCTCTTTTGCCTGCAGAGCGTAGGCATGCCTGGAGGTGTGATTTTCCCCCTCCTCTAAATGGGGGAAATGAATTGTGTAATTTATTGCAAACGTGCACACAGTGAGATTAGATCAGCATATCCCATCAAAGGAACAACAATCAATCAGCCTCTAGTTAACAGCTTGAAACACATAAACCAGGGCACCTAATGGCTTTCCAATTTAACAGATTGATAGACTTATCCGGTCCTAAGGGATGAATTAAGAAAACCGGGTACTTTCACACAGGCACTGGCACTTTTGACAGGACCTTTTCCCCCCTCTAGCTTTCCAACCATCTTTACTCCAGAATATAGAGATAAGGTTAACCTGAAAATAAAGAGAAAGTCGGTTTTCTCTCTTTTCTTTTTTTTCTCCCTTTTCTGTTTGAGAAAGCACTCCAGAGCTGATTTGTTATTCAGATGAGGCGGGAGTGGAAGTGTGTCAGATGTGGAGAATGGGCTCATTTTAATGACCTGATTATCGCGGGTCATTTGGAACTGTGAAATCAAGGGAGCTATTCAAAGCCACTTAACAATATCTAAATGTGACCCGGGTGACCCATTCAACCAAGAATGTAGTTTAAAAAAAAGGAACTTGTTTATTTCATATCTTATTAATCCAATGATTGATTCATGTTAACTCATTGGTGCAAAAAATATTAAAGGAATAGTTGACATTATAACGAGTTCTCATAATTGCCAAGAGAGAAAATTGAAACCACTTTTATGTTTGTATAGTAACATGTAGCTGGAGCCTGCAGCTAGTTAGCTTAGCTTAGCATAATGACAGGGGGCTATGGCTAGCATGGCTCAATCTAAAGAAATTGTAACATGATATATACATTTAATCAGGACAAAACAAACTTTGCTTCTTATTGGGAGAAATGATCCACTCCAGGAGGTTAATGGTTCAGGTCAATAAATAGTCTGACACATATTCCCTCTGTAAAATGACAAATTCTCATTTTTACCTCCCCCAAGGAGGTTATGTTTTCTCTTTTGGTTTGTTTGCATGTCTGTTTTTTTCATGACACTGCTAAGCACTGCTTAGCTAAACTAAGCTAAGCTAACTAGCTGCTGGCACAAGCTACATATTTACCATACGGAAATAAGAGTGGTATGAATTTTTCCATCTAACTCCGGGCAAGAACACAAATAAGCATATCCCAAATTGATGTACTATTCCTCTTATTACTATTCTTTTAAGAGATGCAGCATGGAGCATTTTGTGTGGGCCCTACTTTAACTTTTCCAGATGAGTGCAGGTTCAGTTACCTCCAAATATAAGTGGCCACATTGTGTTTAGAACATGTACAAATGGATCTTTAAACACCAAATCAAACTAAACTGACTATACTGAATCATCAGTAGCTTTTATCAGTGGGGCTCCCCTCACTGGTGACTGAGAGCACTGTTGCAGCTCAGCTCAGCCTGGTTAAAAGCTTTCTGAATTATGATACAATAACTCAAAAACTTGGACAGCGATAGGCTGCTTTTCATTGTGAATGGGACCTGGCATTGCAGCCCGGCGTTGTCCGCTGAGCTACAGAGACTCGGCCAGTGGCATTACAGGGGAAAGTTGGGAAAGGCTCAACTTTACTCGAATGTCCTCTGATGCAGTTCAAGTGACAACCAGGCAAGAGCCAATAACGCCTCCAGCTTCACAGCTTCACAGCTTCCAGCGCTATGGCAGGACCACCATGCTGAACAGCTTTAACAATGTGAAATAAGAGGTAAAATATATATGCTTATTGTTGTTTGAGGAAACTATGCAACAGGAAATAGCCTACTTCCTTATCTCAAAAACTTTCATGGGGTTTATGTGAGGCGATGCACTCATTAGAAATAGTTTTTTTTTATTGTTTATGTACAGGCTTAGTTTTGTACTGTTTGAACTGAACATAAATACAACTCAGAATAAACCACTATTTGTTACATATCTTACATGTGAACTACTAATTAAAAACCTAAAGCGTTTTTAAGAATTGATACTATATCTGAAAACATAATATTGTGAAACTCAAGTCTATTGATATTTTCTTACATCCCTAAGCACCGTTCATATGCACTTCAGTCTTAAGTAATACATTCAGTATTTTGGGAACCACTGCACAAAAAGTAGTAAATGTTAGAGACTGAGCTTAATGCAAATGCAGATTCCACTGTTCTGATTGCATAATAAAAAACATTTGTTTACTCATATTGTATGCAGAGGATGTTGTGTTCTTGAGAATACAAGTTCTTAAAATTGAATAATGTTAATGTATTGCCTTGCTTACAGTATCAGAATATGTCAGAATATATTGAATCGTATCACATATACCCAGATTCTTGGTAATACACAGCCCCAAAAATGACACTATTATTAGAAGATGTGAAATAACTACTAAGTCAGTGACCACGAAACTTCATCAACAGTCAGCACCAAATACCAGCCTCAAAGAACAGCAAAATAAGGTTAAATGTCTGTGCTGTCCTCTTGAGATCTTAGCTACAAACCCAGAGAACGAGCGTAATGCACACTCTGTGTCACACTATTATCTTGTCCACATCCACAGAGACAGCTGATCTCTCTGTGTCACTGCATAATTGAGGAGCTGTTGGTATCAAGGATGTGACCCTGAGAAGGATGAGAAAGTGTTACCCTAGACCCCCGAGATCAAACCAGAGGAACCATCTTGAGTGGGAACCACAGACGGGGTGCATCTAAAGGCCAGAGACAGAAGACAGTCTCCCCCGATGCCTCTGCCCCATAATATATACATGTGACTGACGTTTGAGCTCCACTTTAATGTGACTGAACTCCACTGTAAAGAGAAACTGGATCTTCTTGTCAGAATAAAGCATGTCAAGGTCCGGGGTCAATTTTGTCTCATCTGAGACACTTTAGGAAATGGATTGAGATTCGGGTCATTGGTTGGGGATGAGGCAAAATTGATTACTGATGGATCAATAGATTGGCTAAAGAATAAGAGCCCATTACCAACCGATCAAAACTAATAGCACTTAAGCTGCCTCTTTGTTTCTGCTTTTCCATCAGCTTAGCAGGAACCCTGCAGCTATCTGACACATGGAGGGGACGATTCATGCTCCAAAACTGAAGAGGACAACAGAGGAAATACCCCAAACACAAAACAGGAACAAGACTATTAAACTCAACAAGAGTCTCACTCTACAGGTCAGAGAACAAAAATTGTGTTTTCCTACTTGACACTAATACTTGTATCCTCCCCGTGGACACAACTCCGCTGACCCTCTTGTTCGGTCTGTGAGTGCAGCAAGGAGCACATGATCACAAAGAGCGCCCAAACATGATTGCTCCCCCTCCTTGTGACGGACAGTAATTGGTGTTTGTTTGCTCTCTCTTCTCCCTCTCTTGTGTCGCGGGGTGGTAAAGAGTGCTATTACTGTCAGCTGATTAGTATGGCTCTTCCAGCAGCTGTCAGGACTGCCTAATGAGAGGAAACTTGAGCAGAGTGACAAGAGAGGCCAGTGCACACACACAGACACGCATATTATACGTGCATTTAAACGTGTACTGATGTTAGATAAATAGAGATTCAATGTATTTATTTCTTCCAAAATTTTGTATTTAGTCAAATAAATAAAGATACTGTCTTTGGATACAAAAACAACTTTGTTGCAGCAGTTTGGGGAACACCCTTTTTCTGTTTCAACATGAAAAAGTTTCCATGCACAACGTGACAGGACACAATGCACGCCCACATATACTGTCAACCTGACTGCACCTTTGAAAAATTGGGTAATTCGAAGAAAGCCAAAAACATGATCATGTCTATTTGTAAAGTGCCATGGATACACATTGCTATGCCTCTATCCTGATTGACAGGTCGCGGTGGTACTGACTTGTCAATCTCAAGGTAGCCAGACCTAAAGCCCTGGAACTAGCAATTGAGATGACTGAGACTCATAAGAAAATGTTTCCAGAGGTAATAAATCAAGTGATAAGTAGGGTAATTTTCTCATGGACTTCCATACAATCTGATTTTTTTTCACAGCAGGTAAAGTCGCCCCCTGCTGGCAATTAGATTCATATACACCAGCATCACTCCCATTGTTCATTTTTGAGAGAAATCCTAACATTTCTTTTTTATATTCTGCAAAAACATTTGCATTTCTTTCCCAGTTCACTCAAGTACTGTCTTAATATTTGCAGGAACAATTAACACCTGAAATATACAAGAACAGCCTACAAACAAAGTAATAATAAATATTTACAATCTAAACCTGGTGTCTACATAGTTTTGGCCATGAATATACAGACATAACTAGATGCAAAACCTGAATATGCAATGTACTTTACATGGAAGCTGGAGGCTATATCAAATATTCCGCAAACATAAAATTAAATAAAAATCACCTGAGTCATATCATCATTTTCCTTCTGTTTAAGTAAAAATGGGGAACACAAAAGGCCCCAGCATCAGTTGCTAATGGATCTTTCAGAATTGCTCTCCTAATACATCAAGCATTCACAGCAACCCTTGACAACTCTATCTTCCACACATCTTAACGCACCCCAGAGTCCTCAGGGCATCCAGGAAAATTAACCATTTAATAGCAATAAATAACAGATTCTGACTCAAGGGGACTTCAAATCAGCCTCACACACACACCCACACACACATAAAGAGTAGCCTTACATAGCTGGATTAACACCAAGCAGCCCCAATCAAATGTTTTATGACTGAGATATGTTACACCTATTTTTCCCCCCATTCACATACACACCAGCCTTATAGGTTGTGACAGCTTTATAGAAACTCTAACACACCTCATGCATGCAAGTTTGTTTTGGGGGGAATTATTAAGCATTCGATCAAACTAGAGAAAGATACTGAAAGCAGATGTGATAATATACCAGGGTTACCTTCACTAACAGAATGTAAGTAAGTACATTTACTCAAGTACACATTCATATTGCTTTATACATCTTTCCCACTACATTTCACCGGGAAATACTATTATTAGTATTATTCTTGACCACATTTAATAAAACATATTTACTTATTTTATAGATTAAGTTCAAATTTGCTCCACCTCAATTAACTACAACCATAAAATCCAGGAAGAACTTTTACTTTTTATACTCTAAGAACATTTTGCGAATAATTCTCAAATAGACTTAATACATTTACTTTCAAAGGAGTAATATCATATTGTAATACTGCTACTTTTAAATAAGTAATTAAGCAGTTTACCACTATACAGGGCTGCATGCTTTGGAAAAATACTCAAGTGCACACTATTTTGACTGATATAGATATTGTGATATGATTCATGATATTGGAGGGAATTATAATTTTTGCATCAATATTACATTTTATTTTGAAAATATATTAAAAAGATCATGGCGTGATTTTTTTTTTTTTTTTTGAGGATTACGACCACACAGACTTTTTTTCTTTACAAGTAATGCAGCTCCATTTAATTTTCATTAAATGTGCAGCCCTAATTACCACTGTTTTCTGAGTATTGCTAACATGATTCTGTGCCGTTTTAGACTTTGTGAAATCATGAATGATTGTACATCCTGGCATTTATCTTTTCTGTCAATGGTATTCCCATTAATACCTCTTTCCTTGTTTCTCTCCTTTTCCCCCACTGATGACGTATGCTGTTACAGGCCCTTGCATTAGTCAAAATGGAGAATTGATTATTTGTAAAAACATGAGTGCAAATCAAATCAACCTTGTGTGGGGACAGATGAGAGCTGCCTACCTGTGCACACGCAGGAAAAGGAGCCAGTTATTGACCAATTGATTTGATATGAAGGAGGGGCATTTTTTTTCCTGCAGTGGAAAGACCTTCGATGTAAGGCTAGCAATCACTCCACCACCTTACCTCCAACTACAACTACCTCTAACAGCCAACTGTGTCCTCAATCTCCTCTCCAACGGGCCCAGGTATGCAACTTTTCCGTCAGCACTGTTATGTATTTGGCTTTCTATTTCACTTTAATAGGGGAGAAATTGGCAACATATTCTTTTACAGCCCCCTGGCACCATTAGAAAGCCTGCTGTCATTTGGATTATTTATGAAAAACTATTTCATGCTTACTTACATTTGCCGCTTATTTTCCCCCAGTGTGACCTGCAGCAGATTTAGCTCCATTTCGAAAGCCTTAAAGCCAATTCTTTATATCTGCAGGTCAGCCTTCTCGATTGAGTCGAGATTGAAATACCAGTGTGTAGTGGGAAAGGTATGGCAAGAGGAAACCAATGGTCTTTTATTGTGTTGAGGGCTATAGTAAAGAGAAAAGGGAGGGGGGGTACTAAAAGAGGAGAAATGTTAGAGGGGTGAAGGCGGGGGAACGGGGGTGATTTTTAGGTGGATATAGAATTGGAGACACCTGCAGAAATAAGAGGCAATGCAAAGGCAGCAACAAAAGTTGAGGAATGAATAGGCCACAAACATACAGCTGCTCGCGAGCACCAAAGACAACAAAGACCGGCCAAGAACTGAGTCAGCAAATTGGCATAGAAAGTAAAAACAGAAAGGACATAAAAAAGAAAGCGGCCTTAAATCTGCAAGATTTTATATTTCATCCAAAAACATGTCAAATAGCGGTGCTTTCAAGGTGTTTTACAAGGTCTACAATGATAAACTTTTCTTGAGGGGGGAGGGGGGTGTTTGTGAATTTTTTTCTCCCTGTGTTTTTTAGAATCTATACTCATATTCTTGTCTGTACAAGAAAATTGGCAATCTTTGTCTTTCAACATATCAAATAAATCAAAATAAACTTCCCCACTAAGGAGCTCGACAGGCCAGGACAAAGCAGTCACACTCCCCTCTGCAGCATGCATCTATACTCATAATCCCATACTGTATGAGATGGGGTCTTTCACTCCCCATTGCACACACATACACACACTTTTGATCTGGGTTTGGCCTGGGCTTTATACAGTGACCCTAATAAACTGCGGCGTGGCCGGGCAGGTTTGTCACTGTCACAGGTAAATGATGTAATTAATGAGCGTTCAGCGGAGTGAATGGGAGCCGGGGTGTTAGCTTTTAAACACCTCTCCAGCTGACTGGGTTTGGGGAGGCCCAGCTGGACACAGCCAGCGGATCGATAGGAGGTCAGGGGTCAGTCAACCCTCCCATTATGGCCCTGGTAGCTCCCATCATCGTCTGGCTAACGATGCCTGCAGGAGAGCCAGAGAGGGAGCCACAGCAGGAGAAGAAGCAGCTTCTGGAGCTTCAAGCTGAGGCAGCTGGTTTCTGGGGCTGAAGCCTGAAACTCACATCTATTGTGTTTATTATTGTTGATGCGCAAATCTGTATGACTATACGAGTGTACAACCGGCTTTACCATGATTGGTTTTACTAAGAAATTAATGTTCATCTTGTTGATAAGGCCGGTTTCTGCACAAGTACCATGAAAATGTTACTTAATTGAATAATTGGAATAATAATAATAATAATAACCTATATCAAGAAAACCCTAAAATGAAGAGCTGTTTATTGTCCACATCTCAGGCTAAATGGCTTTGCAGAGCTCCAGACTTCTGTGAAATTTGACAGTATTTTCATGTTTCTGCTGTCTATTATCATTTGTCATCTGTATCTTGTAAAAAAAAATGTAAAAATAAATAAGCGACGGCCTGTAGATAATGTCAGTATAAGCATTGAATACAAGAGGACAACAAGAACAGCAGGAGACTGTGGGAAATTGTTCCTAGTCAGAGTGTTTTAATCATTAACGGTGAGTCCATTGATAATGTTGTTTTGTAATGACGTTAACAAAGGTTAAAGTATACAGCAAAAAATATACTTCGAAGCCATACAATAAATTTCTCCTTTATGAAAGAGAGACATTTTGTTGTATTTATTTCTCAACATTAATGGTCTATCTGTAATTCATGGGTTGTCTGATTGCATTAAAAAAAAAGGAAAATGAATATATGAATTCAAAGCATTCATTCATCACCACTCTTTACTCATTCAATAGCCATTCGGAGTGATCCAAACAAGGATCAAAATCACAGACTGCATAAAAGTAGACGACATAGCCAGCTAACCAAGCTAAAAAAAAAAGCTAGCATTGTGTTTTAAGTACAACTAAACACTGAACAAGACATTTTACACAACCAAAAAAAAAATTAACCTGAACTGCAGTTGTGTGTCAAAATTCTAAGACAAAAAAAAGGCAAAAACACCCCGACTGGACACAACGTAGCGCCAGGTCCCAAAGCATACCCTGTTTTATTGTCTTTTACTCTTACTCTAAATGGCACCATCATTTACAAAATCAACATCATGCTGTAATGAAGAAGACTTTAAACTAGCAAACAATGGAGTCGCCCCCTGCTGGCCATTAGAAAGAATGCCCAGAAGTTGTCCCTTGATCAAAACTAAACAGCTAATTTGTGTGTGCCTCACATCTTTTGATGCTTTGAGTGTTTTTTTTATCCTCTATGTGCCTCAAGGAATACTGCTACCAGTTATATTCGTGTTGTTGACACATTATTATTAGTATAGCAGGGGGACAGTGGGGGTCATTTCTGGTCCGTTTGGATTGATCAATATCCTTAAAAGGGCAGAAGCGTAATCTAAAACTTCCCTCATATTAGCAGAATTGTCCCATTCAGACCACTCTTTACTCAGACTCAACAGCCACTCCAGCAGATCCATACAGAGATCAAAACTCAACAGCTAATTTAGAGTGTGCTAGAGTTTTTAATGCTGTGAGCTCCCAAAGGAATACTGGGACCAGTTTTGTTCACGGTGTTGATACATTATTAATATTACAGCAGGGGAGCAAAGCATTCCTGGCCAGATTGGGTTTGATCAATATCCTCAAAAAGGCAGAAGCCTCATTAATCTAAAACTTCCCTCACATTAGCAGGACTGTCCGATTCAGGACAATCTTTACTCCTGCAGATCTGTACAGAGACCAATACTCAGAAGCTAATTTTGAGTTTTTAAAGCTGCATCTCCCAATGGGATGCTAGCAGCAGTTTTGTTCATGATGTTGATACATTATTAATAATACAGCAGGGGAGCCAATTGTCCCTGGCCAGATTGATCAATATCCTCAAAGGGCAGATGCCTCATTAATCTAAAACTTCCCTCACATTAGCAGGACTGTCCAATTCAGAGCACTTTACTCCTGCAGATCCATACAGAGATCAAAACTCAATTTAGAGTTGTTAAAAGCTGTGAGCTTCCCATGGGGACCAGTTTTGTTCATGATATTGATGTTGATGCATTATTATTTTTATTCAAGGAAAGTTATTTTTTATGTTTCATAAAACATCCCTATGATGATGATATTTTACAATTTAAAACCACAAAAAAAATATTTTTCTTTCACTTAACTTGAAATCTAGACGAAGCCATAATGTGTGTTTATTTGTGTACTGCAGCACCTTTCAAAAACAAGGCAACTTAAACTGCTTAACTTAAGACATAAAACAGCATTAGGACGAGATATAAAAGAAAGCCAAGTCAATACGTACGTAGATAGTTCTTTAAAGTTACACAATAAAACGGATTATAAGAATGAGCTTAAATTTAATCAAGTGCTCTCTGTCATATAATTCATTTAAGAATTTACTTTGAATTGATCATATCTAAGGTGACAGAGAAAGAAATAAAATGAGTAGAACTAAAAGTATTAGTTTATTAATAAATAATAATATTTAAAGCAAAAATGCAGGGTTGCTGCATTTCACTGACAATAAAAGAGCAAGCTGAAAACACTTAAATGTTTTTTTTAACCATTTTTGAAACATGTCATAAACTAAATGATCAACTGATTACCCAATTAATTGAGAAAACTATCAACAGAATAATCAATAAAGAGAATTGCTACTTGCAGCACTAAAAAAAAGATCTTTGTTTTGTTTGAGTCAGAAGTATGAAGAGGATGACTAAGATAAGTGCTAGATGTGAGCAGACATGCTGAGAGTTGATATTCTACCTGTGACCCATTGGTTTAAAGATGTGCCAGTGGACGCACTATATTATCTTCCTATGGACAGGCTAATCTATTATCAGCCTTCTTGCGGTGCGAGTGAAATGCTCGTATTAGGGCAACTGTGCGTTCAGAGGCATCATTCAGGACAATGAGCTATAGCCAGAGAGTGACAAGCTAGAAAAATGTCCCCACTTTTCAGGCTGTACAAATGACGTTTGGCCACGATAACTCACAACTGGACACTTCATTTCGAGTCGGGAGCTCGCTGGCCAGTCAAAAGCTATCATACCATCTTCTTTATTTGTGGCCCATGGTTTTGGTAGTGGGACCATCAAATAAATACTGCTAAAATGCCACTTCAGTCAAAAATATTGGCCAATTCTTTCTCCGCCGTGACTGGGTCCGGATGGCAACCTGTTTCTGATGGTATAAACCTTTAAGAGTCAGGTGGTCGGGCAGCCGGCATCCATCAGGCCCAACAGCACCATAAGTTAGTGTTGGATATATATGCACGCGAATAAGAGTGACCATTGCTGCTGATCCCTTGGAGCCATTCACAAAGCATGATAGTCAAATGAATTGATTACCAATTTATCACTGGGGAACTGCTTGCTTAGAGGAGTAATCACTCACCAATAAAGCAGAAATGGCTATGAATACATTTCAAGGATGACAATCTTTGAGGAGTAATAGTATAATTTGTCACTTGTGACAGTCTATTTGATTGTCCTCGATATTTCAGCCAGGTGGAATATTGGACAGAATCACGCCGGGTTGTCACAGGCAAGCCGAGGTGCGTGTGGATTCGTCGAGTGGTGCTTTAATACGGTAATAAGGCAGTCAGAAGAACACTTAGACTTCCTGAGGTGACAGCAGCTTTATCGCGCATCGCCTCATAAAGTCCCATCATATCTGTTCGCCACTATTATCAAATGGGTGTTTAGCGTGCTTCTGTGTGTCCGTATGTGGGTGTGTGAAAGACACAGAGAGACGATGAGTGAACAACCTCTGCCCGTGTGTGCGTGTGAGTGTGAGTGTGTGTGTGTGTGTGTGTGTGTGTGTGCGTGCGTGCGTGCGTGCGTGCGCTGAGGGTAATGACATGAGAGCACAAAAAGATCAGCATGAAAAGTGAGTTGATCCTGGCTGAGGGCAGAAAAACCACAAAGATTTTGAGCTTTTTATAAGAAAAATAAGCCCATCCTCCTACGCTGAAGTGAAACATTTCTCTTTTTCTCTCCTATTCCTTCCTGAAGCCCAGGCAGCTGTGGTCAA
Organism: Centropristis striata; assembly: GCF_030273125.1. Classification (NCBI taxonomy): domain Eukaryota; kingdom Metazoa; phylum Chordata; class Actinopteri; order Perciformes; family Serranidae; genus Centropristis; species Centropristis striata. Next base: position 17,371,086 of record NC_081536.1, read on the forward strand.
ACTTGGGTCAATAAAATGTCTGTCTGTCCATTGAGTTGCCACATCTATCAAAAGATGAAAGTTTGTCTTTAAAGGAGAGATAGAATTCAGCAGCGAGAGAGTGGGTCCATTCTGTGAGGCATGCAGGAAATTAATCAAGGAAATGGGGTTTTTGGTGTGCCTATATCACATCTAATCTATCCTTTGTCCACATGTAGCCGTCTCCAAGCCTCACCAATCAAGAGCGACACGCTGGCTTTATGAAAAGCCACTTGTTCCCTGCATAATTGGGGGGTCTCATTGCTGAGTTAAATGGGAGGGTGGAGGTGGAGGGAGGGGCAGTCTTGTTTGCCCATGTAAAGTGTGATCCAGATAATAGCATTCTCATCAAAGGCGGCAATTACATTCATTACAACAGCGCAAGGCGCGCCTGCAAGGAAATTAAGTGGTGAGAGGAAAGAAAAGCTTAATATATACCTCCTTTATCCTATCCCCCACCTCTCAGTTCTTTTTCAAATGCTCCTCGTGGAGCGGGAGACCTCAAGAAAGAAACAGTCTCAGTAGGAGAAGAATAAATCTTGTCAAAGTCCCCCTTCACCTTTTTGCCTCCAAGAGGCTCCTGTCTACCGTTACTATGGCTGCACTTGTCTCGGATTAAAAAGCTTTTTCCAGGAGGGTAATCTCTAATGCAGCTTTTACACAAGCCCAACAAATGACACAGAGTCTTTAAAAACTGCTTAAGACCTTCTCTAAATTAAATTCCAATTTCTTTCAGGAAAGGAGGAGCGAATCAATTGTCTTGTGTGGCGTTAAACCACAAACAGCCTGTAAATCAAGCAGTTAAGAGGAGAAGGGAACCTTTTCATTCAGGCCTTTTAAATGTGAATCAGAGCAAGTGGATAACACTGCAACCTTCTCAAAGACAGGTGTTGTCCCAGAGCCTATTCTGCACGAGCCACTGTGTATACTCAAACTCGATCATATTATTTAGATTAGTCTTGTGGAGGTGTTGAGTTCAAGTCAGCCTTTACAAAATGTTAAGTATATGTGTAATTGTATCAGAATTGTACCAGAAAGACAGACATTTCGGATTAGCAGGCTTTAATTATATCACATTAGATATTACACGGGCTGCAATTAAAACATTTTTCCATATCAATTAGTCTGCAGATTATTTTCTAGATCAATCGATAAATCCTTTGAGAAACTGTGATGGACAGCTGACATTTTATAGACCAAAGTCCAAGGTGATGTCTTTAAATGTTTAAAAAGATATTCAGTTTAATATAATATAAAACACAAAAAAAGCAGAAAATGTTGATATTTTTGCATTTTTGCATGAAGAATTATTTAAACAATAAATCAAATGATCAAAATAGCTGGTGATTACTATCAATTAATCAATCATCTCTAGATATTATGTAATTTTATCCGTGGCTAAAGGTAAACCATTCAAAATCAAACACAGTTTTTTGACAAAACTTAAGTCATTTCTACGCAAGTACTGTGACCACAGCATTACTGGGAGTAAATGCCAGCCCCAGTAAGCCCTATTAGAGTATTACCTACTCTCAGGCTCATTAATAAATGCTCACTGCCCTTTAAAAGAACAGCCTAATATATTGTGCAGTGGACATGTCATTAATGCAAAATTAAGTTTGACCAATTATTCCCCTTAAGTATTTTTAGTCTTAATAAATCTCTCCTTCAAACCAGCGGCTGCAGGAAATGTTTAGTATGAAAAACAACATAAGATTATTGTTTTATTGATTTATATTATAGGAATTAAAAGCAAAAACATTGAAAGAAATGAGAGCGCTGAGAAGTGCACACTTTGTCTTTTTGAGCCGACAAATCATTGTGGCTTTGTGTAAATTATTCAACAGGATCTGGCCCTGGTGGAAACCTGAGCATAATTAAATTGCAATAAAATAACATTAGTGTGGACAGGCTGTTAGAAGGTGATGTAATTGGCTACTCGCTGCGGTCATGGTTCAACTGATGAGGTCGACTGTCATGTCTTCCCCTGGTCCGGTACATGCTGTCCCCCCTGGGACTGACAGCTGACACAGAAAGAGCTCACTAGCTGACTGTACACTGAATTTTACATGCCTGTACAGTGACAACCAGGACCTGAGTAATCTTGATGAGTCAATCTGTTCCTGTAAGCTTAGGACTTTTGAACAATACTAGCCTACATGTCATTTTTTATCTTGTGGTCTGTGAAGTACACAACAGTGTGTGGTAGAGTGGGGAGTACCTCTTTCACCACTGAGACATGTGCGCCATCTAGTGTCCAGATGTTGAAATGTAGTCACATGTGACCAAACAACAGCAGGTCCAGGATTATGTTTACCTGTCAAAAAATGATAAAATAGTATGATTAAACAGTTAAAATACTCTAAAATGACACACATACAAATCATACACAAGCACAGTTATTGTACAGAGCATAGTGCAGCTTGGTAGATATATTTAAAATACTAAATGAGTGACTCATGTTGCAAAGTAAAGAATTACAGGTTTACATTACTGCTGTAATACTACTGCTCTGACAGTAGCAGTAAACGCGGTAAAAAGACACCGCAGCATCACTCAACTTGGTCGTTTATCATCTTCTCCTCAGTGGTTTTCCTACAACTTTGACACAAATGGGGCAATGCGATCTTCACCAAGCGCTTACTGGTAAATTATTGATTGTGATAAAACATGAATGAGTCAATAGCTTTTGAAAGTAATGCAATTGTTGTGCCTCATTTGCCACTTGCGCATAATTGCAAGCTGAACATCTGAAAGTGTGTCATGTCACTGATGTGAATGGATATGCTATCAGTTAACTTCATTAGCTTGGTGGCTAGAGATGGGTGCTCAAAATCAAAAAAATGCTCCTGTGCTTGGATGACAAAGTGCATTGTTTAAAGTGTGTATGATAGTGTGTTTGTTTTTTTTCATATACATAAAACTATATAAAAATCCAGACTAGGAGAAAAAAAGGAAGAAGCCACAGGTTTATACAATTGGCATGCCCTCTATTTAAGTAGAAAACAAAAAATAAAAAAGGGGGAGAATAAAGTATAACTAACTAACCCTAACCAGACAGGAGACAAACAATCCACTGAATACAAATAAATACATGAACAACTCACTGATAAGACCTCATTAGTTGTGTGCTAATCAAAACCTTTAAAATATATTTTTTAAATTAAAAACGTTTAATATGTAAGAGACAATATGCAGAAGATACTTCATGTTTTATCAAAGGGTCAATAACACACTGAAACTTACATTTGTCTCCTCTGACAACGGTGCTTTTTTTAGATGGTTGGATAATGTTTGTTTGTAAATGTTTGCCAAGCACTTCTTCACACATTTATTTGTGAAGGCATACATTTAAACAAGTGACCTAGCTTTATTCGACGCCTAACAACATGTCATAAAGGGTCATACAGTGTTTTGTTGTTGTCAACAATACATTACGTTAAATAAAAAATGAGTCAAGCGATTATTTTAACAGGGTGACGACGATTATTTATAAATGTATAAACTTTATCTTACCTGATCCTCTCTAAAAGGTTCTTGGTCTTGTCAACTCTCCAAATTGATAACTTCGCCAGAAACATAAAACATGGCGGATAGGTGCGTTTTCGATTCATTATGTACTTAACAAATGTCGAATGATAATGTTTTGTCGATTTCATGCTATGTAGGCAACTGTTTGTTTTATTTGTATATTGAGCACAGCGTTACTGGTGGGAACCTTCCTACGCGGGAACGTTGAATTTTTGGCGGGACGGGTTTTACTGGTGCACAAGTGAACTTTCACCCCTCCAACTGCTTTATTGTTTTGATTTTAACAGGTTGTCGTTTCGTGTGAATTGTAACAAGTGTCTCGACGGGGAGAAAATTTTAAAACAAGAAGTGCTCTTGAGGATTTACTAAAACGCGTACAGCCGATGTAAATAATGACCGTGTCGTTTAGATACCAGCGCTGTTGTTGACAAAGATGCTTTCTCCAAGTTAAGCTAACGTTAGCTGTTGGCTAACGTAGCAGCGTACGTAGCTTTGGTAACAACATGACGGTGATGAGGAGCGGTGTGTAGGAGCGACCCACCACACATCGAATCGCGCCGATTTCCTGCTTGTCAATCATATATTTCCAGGATTATCCAGTCTTTGTGTCTGGATAGCCCCAAAGCGGCTTTCTCAACCAAACAAACAAAACAGGTTACATTCAACCGGCAAGTTATCATTAAAGAGGTAGGTGTGTATTTCTGTAAGTCAGTTAGCTAACGATGGCGTTGTGATACTTTGGCTTTTTAAAAGCTGGTTGATTGTATGTTTGTTTTCTTATTTTAGTCATATAGCAGTTCATTTGCTCTGACCTCATGCCAATTCATCCACAAACGTCTTTGTAGTGTTGGACATTTGCATCACTTTCTTTCAATGGGTGAGGAAAAGCCAGACACGCTCGACTTTGTGAAGGATTTCCAGGAGTATCTGAGCCAGCAGACTCAACATGTCAACATGATATCAGGCTCCGTCAGCGGCGTTAAGGAGGCAGACGAGCTGCCACCAGGTAACTAATAAGCTGTGTGTCATTGACTGTTTACAACCCTTCCATAGAAATAAACTGGTTTGGAGTGTGGCAGGATTTGGTACAAATTTGATGCTGTTGCTGTATTATCTGATATCTGACTTCAGATCTAGTCATGCTAATCCTTATCAACAGGATCCCATGCCATTAATCAGTTTGTGAATGCATTAATGTTCAACACAAAATGGGATTAAAATGGGTTTGTAATCAAATGACTATCAAAAGGCAGCTGTGTAAATCATCTATAATAGCCATGAAGAAAATATATCCCACCTGAAGAATTGTTTAAATAAATAATTAAGTACAATCAGAGTTTGTATAGTATATCCTTTTAGGTTTTTTTGTACAAGTTGTAATTCCTGCTAATGTTCGTGTGTGCAGATGGCAGTCAGAATGGACTGGATCACCCCTCAGTGGACATGTCCCTGGAGGACACCTCAGGGATCCTGGTGGATGGTTTTGAGAGAACCTATGACGGAAAGCTCAAGTGCCGCTACTGTAACTATGCCACCAGAGGTACAGCAAGACTTATTGAGCACATCCGAATCCACACAGGTAAGTGTTAATAGTTAATTATTTAGGTTATAAGGCAGCAACAAGACAATTCAAAGTGCTTTACACAAATTATTCAACTAGACTAGAGTAAGACAAATATATATTTAAGAATAGGTTTACACACTGACATGGTGTCGTTATTTAGCCTTTTTTTCTCAATGAAACAGGAGAGAAACCTCACCGCTGCCACCTCTGCCCATTTGCTTCGGCCTACGAGCGCCACCTGGAGGCCCACATGCGATCGCACACAGGCGAGAAGCCGTATAAGTGTGAGCTGTGCTCCTTCCGCTGCAGTGATCGTAGCAACTTGTCGCACCATCGACGTCGACGCCACAAACTTCTTCCAATGAAAGGTGCTCGCTCACTTTCCCACAAGAAGATGCTGAGTGTTTTACAGAAGAAAGCCAGCTCACTGGGCTACGGCCGCCGACTCCTCATCAACTTCAGCCCTCCTTCTATGGTGGTGCACAAGGCTGACAATGTCAACGACTTCTCCCATGAGCTGCCTCACTTACGTCAGGAGACGTATGATAGTCAGGGTCGTGCAGTCGAGGACGGGCACACCACAAATCAAAATCACCATCACCATGATATGGTTATGGATAACCCCCTGAACCAGCTGTCCACCCTAGCAGGCCAGTTGGCCAGTCTCCCTTCAGATTCCCAGGCCCAGACTCAACCTCCCATGTCTCCAGGAGCAGAGTCTATAGTTGATGAGAAGCCCTTCCTCATCCAGCAGCCCCACCCTGCCACAGCTCCTGTGGCCGTCACCAGCATGGCCCATGCCTCCTCCTCTTCCCCAATCACCCCAGAGCCCCGGGCTCCTCCTCACAGCAACTGCAGCCCTGGAGGGGGACCCTGCAGTGAGCACAGTGGGCGCACCAGTACCCCTAGTATCTCCAACAGCCAACCCAGCACACCGGCCCCAGGCCTGTCCGTCCCTCTCCAGGATCCCCACATGCTGCATCACTGCCAGCACTGTGACATCTACTTCCCCGACAACATCCTCTACACAATCCACATGGGCTGCCATGGCTACGAGAACCCATTCCAGTGCAACATCTGCGGCCACAAGTGCAAGAGCAAGTACGATTTTGCTTGCCACTTTGCCCGCGGGCAGCACAAGTAATGGATGAGTTAGGAAAGCTCTGAAAGAACATTTAATGGACAGCCTTGTTTTATTAATTCCATAGTAATTTTATTTATTGGTCTTTTACTTGGCCTTGATGTAGCCTAGCCTTTGGAAGTTGTACTCATAAAATGTCAACATTCAGATGGTTTCATTTTGTACAATTTAAAGGTGCCCCTTCAAATGTATTATTAAGGGATGATCAGTGTTTTCAACAGGTTGAGAATTTATTTGTGGTGGAAGAGTGAATTACATTCACATGCTGTCGTAAATCAGAGAACAATAACTCTCCTACTAAGTCAAACTAATTAACCCTATTTATTATTGTAGTTTACTGAATTCACAATACTCCTTCAATTGTTTTTGCCTTTTGGGGTTTTTAAAGAGATATAGCTCAATAATGAAATGCTGTTCATATGTTGGCGCATCTCTTCAGTATGTGTTAAACCTTTCAAAGTGGTCTTTCAGAAACAATACCACTCAACACAGCCAAAATCTAGTCCATACCATTTCATACTGTTTATATGGCCTCATAATAGTGTGAGGTAAATTACAGCCAGTGGCTACTGGAAGGAATTCATTCAGTAATCTGAAAAAACATGAATAACCTTGCATGGTAATAATGTTTACAAAATATGCATTTACACACTGACACAGATTCTTAGCATTATGTCCCTTTACAAAAATGCAAAAAGAAGAAGACCCAATAAGTTCTCAACCCTCCTGGAGCTGTATCTAAAGATTTCCTTGATGATGCTGACACAGGAGTGTAAATGTTGGCCTTGAGTGATCCTACTTAAGCCTTGTTGAAATTATTTAAGTGCTTGGTGCATTAATACTTTTTCTTTGCAGTGCCTGACATAGTCATTTTCTTGTGTGTCCAAGATAGAGAGGATTGTTACTTCAAAGATTAAAGGTGGAGTCAGTGATTTTAATCCAATATTTGGGCTTGGCGATGTGGTCGAAATTTTATATCCAGATAAGATATACATCACGATAGAGCATGTATTCTGGTAGTTCAGTAAATAAATAGTCTATATGAAAAACCACATGGTAAAGCCAACTTCTATATAATTCATACTCCAAGTAAGCAAAACAGCACGTCAATGGTTTGTTTCTGCCTCGATTCCAGTTTTTTTAACATCACTATCGAAACGATTTAGAAAAATTTTTATAATTTTGATGATATATACGGTACATTGTCATACCGCCCAGTCTTATCCTATACATTTTTGTCAAATTTAGCAAATATCTCCTCGTGTTCCGCTTGCTGTCTGTTATCAGTGAGAGAGGGACAGTAAACAAGCACTCATAACAGACTTAGGATATTTAGCGTCTTTTTCAGAAATTGTTGACTCCACCTTTAGTATATATTATTACAATATCCTCTTCCAACTGTAATGAATAGACCCAGAACCTTAGAAAAAGAGTTTGGCCATTGTAGTTTTCTATGGTAGCCATGATTTTTATTTTTTTTATTTTTATTTTTTGCCAAAATTTTGCTCCATGAATGCTGCTAAGAAACTGTTGGAATCAGAACTCTCCAGCTGGCATCCACGGTAAAACCTGGCCAAACTTCATCAGGGGTTTTTAGTCGTCCAGATCAGTTGTCAAAGATTTTGTCTAGTTGTTTTGAAGTTCCTTCACACAGTGCCCTTCCGTGACCAGCATCCTGGTAACTCCACTTGTTCTGTTAAAATGGTTCTGCCTATCCTTTGAACTACATCCTGTCACATTCTGATGTTTTAATATTGTATGAAGTCACTTTGATATCCAGTATCTCCGTGTTTAGGACAGAATCGCCAAGTCTTGTGTCTCATGTGAACACTTTTTTTCAGAATTGCCACGTAGCACCGGGGATACCACGTTTTAGCCTTTGTGATAACACACACTGAGATCCCCATTTTATCATATGGATCCCAGTGTTTTCCTGAATATTTACTGAGTATTGTATTCTGAGTCGTTGGATAGATGTTCAGTGTCAAAAAAACATCATGTTGCAGTCAAACTGCGTTAGCGAGGTTGTTCTTTGTCTTGGGTACTGTTGTCTGTTGCTAAGCGACATGCGTGGAGAACATAGTTACTGTTTTTAGAGCCACCTCCTTGTCGCCTTGCTTACCAGTAATAGGGGCATCCAGTAATGACTGCCTTATGTTCTCTCAGTGTGTCGTAGGTTCATAGGTAATGATGAATGTTGAAGCCTGTTGGCGATCACCCTCTCCCTCTGGGATGGCAAATCATTTTATTGTGAGACGGATTAATCTTACTAATTTATAAGTAAAGTGTTTTCTAACTGAACTGCACTTTGTTTTTTGTCTTTCTTTTCTCCATCGACCATCCACCATATGATTATTATTAATGATACAATGATATACAAATTCATTGGTACAATGTGATATTTACTAGGGATGCAAGAATAAATCGATAAAGATCGATATATTGATTAGACTCCGCACGAAATTGGATTTTTGAGACCGGTGCCGATACTAATTTTAGAGAGGGAAAATTAATTGATAACTGATATATTTTTTTGAGGTAGAAGGAAAATTTTATTTTATTTGTTTTATTTTCACCACTCTGCAAAGATACTTAATACAAAGGTATTTAACATTAAAATACAAAAATGATTGGTAATACCATTTCTAAATCACACCAAGCAACGTTTTCTGCATTGTGTTAACATCTTTATAATGGTACATATTGGACAGCATGTAAACTGATATATTTGCTTTTGATCAGCCAATAATATCAACTGATACACTTGTCGGGCTGCCTGCCTGCTTGGCAATGATGTTATTTTAACATAGGATATCAACCTTAGATAATATGCTGCTCAGTTGGAAAGAAGTGGAATGTAAGCCCATTTTGCATAGAAAGGTGTTTTAGCATATTGCTGGTTTCCAGCCTTACTTGATATGATCATTTTACAGACATTACAAGCAGCACTGTTGTCCTCTTTCTTGTGAACAGGTCACACTTTGAGCCCTTTCTTCCTCTCTACCATGTCTCCTTCTTATTGCAAACCTGCCAGTATTGATAAAAGGAATTAGTAAGCTCAGAGGCCTATGAGTTTAATGGAGGGGACAATTCAGAACCAGTTGTCAATGCCCATCCCTATCTAAGAATATGACGTAATGAAATAAAGTAAAACAGATTGTCTTTTGATGATGCTTTTAATCAGGTATTGTGATAAATGGTGAATATAATTCAATGTCACAATGAACAGAATATGCTGTAATGATTAGTAAAGATAATTAAAGCTGCTCATTGGAGAATCAAGTCAAGCCTCGTCCTGCTCCTGAGTCTCTTCCTCCTTTTGCTCAGGGTCTGGAGAAGAGAAATAATGAAATTAGTTTAATGTAATGCTCTCTTTATATCATGAGATTACAGTGGATTCTATCACTGCTAACCTAATATCACTCTTCAATTGATGTACTATTGCTATCAGAACCAGGTACAAATGTCTACAGACCTTCAAGTTGGATTGGACCCAGGACCAGAGTTTCACTGTCGTGTTCTGACCCCAGGTCTCTGGCCACACGTTTGTTACAGCCTTGGCGGCAGCGCGAATTGTAGTCAGAGGCTTGGCATATCAGGACCTTGCACTGGATGTACACTGTATCCGAGGCACGCAAAAACTGGAAAGCCTGAAATCTGAAACGGGCATAGGGACGAGTGCCAGTGCTGTAGGCCGCGTAGGTGTCATCCACAGGACAGCTAAGGATCAAAACGAGACAGTGTTACTGGACAATGCTATGAATATGTGCGGTAAACTGCAGAGATGAGTCCTTTTTGGTTGTCCTCTGAAATTTATAAACTATTCATACATCTTCTGTTCAAAATTTAGAAGTGTAAAAAAGAAAATATTCAAGTACCTTAAAATTATATCTAAATTGGGCAAAAAAATCTAGCCTGGCTAACACCAGACTATTCTCAAATGAGGTCTAGTCTGGCAACGAGCAATGGATTTCTCCGTAGAGGAGGTGTGGTTTACGATCCTCCAGAGCCGTTTATTGGGCGCTTAGAATGTCTATCAAAATCGTCTGTAGGTAGCTCTTAGCCAATCAGATCAGTTATACCAGATGACGTAGTAGAGCAACAGAAATGGATGTTTGTTGTGTGTGTGTCTGTGAGAGGGTGTTGTTTGCTGCTTTGCTCCTCCAGTTCTCGCTTTCTGCAAGATTATTTATTTTCACGCTTTATTCCCCCTCATGTCATTCAGCCACACACATCCACTGATTTTATGGGCAATAAACAAGCTGCTGCTTGTCTCTCGGCGGCTCCGCTGTCCGCGGTAGCGGGGCTATTAGCCGCTAGCGCTAATAGCCTAAGTAATAGCCTAAGTATTAGCGCTAACGCTAATACCATAACGCCGGTGATCTCAGCGGAGCCGCCGAGAGACCTTTCGCCTTTCAACTTTCGCTCTAAACTATTTAAAACACCATCTACAGCTAAAGAGAGTTTCGCGTCTGCAGCAGCCATGTTGGATCCGGAAAACTACAAGCTTCCAAGTGCCGAGTAGTACGCATCATCGTCTTGCCGTCCCTCCCCGCTCTGTGATTGGATCCCTAAAACAGGGCTAAGAATCCTTCCTGGTTTCCAGACTGGATGGAGGTTCGAAATTAAATTCGAGCGCGCAAGGCAGTCTGGGTATACCCAGGCTACAAAAAATCCATAGTTTCACAATTATTTTTATTCTTCCTGCTGGTTCCTAATGTCTTATTGTCTCAATACACTTTTTTTCTCTTACAGGCTCAGTTTTTCTTTGGCTTGGCAGCTTATAAGAACTTAGTTATAGGTTCTTTACCTTGTTAGTAATTCATCCCACCACACAAAAGCTTTTAGGCATCTTTCTGTTGTTGCTAGCAGATGGAACTGACAAGGAGGGGCCTCCGCGAAAAACAAAGTCAGTGAAGAGCGTTTTCTTACCCGTTGCGGACCAGGTCGTAAGATCTGCTCTGGAAGTCATGGGGTGATGGTGAAGTCACACAGGTGTCAAGAAAGAGAACCAGGGAACTGTCACTTCTCCTCAGGTTCACTTGGACGTACAATCGCTGGTTAAGTTTCACCTTATATGGAACTTCAGTCACCTGAGAGTGTAAAAGCAAAACGTCAGTATGATGTTATTCAAAACATTACATTTCTGTACCAATACAAACGCACCTTGTAGAAGAAGCTGCTGGATGTGTAGAAATCCATGCTGGTGTTGAATCTGCCTGTGCCTGTAATGCTGGTGTTGTCATGATCATGGACAACGTACATGATCTGAGACACTGAGTCCTGCTCCATTCGACAGCTCACGTTCATCTTAAGGTGAGACTGCCGTGTGATCTCTCCAGAGTTGGAGCTGTAGGCACGGATAGTGTTGGTGTACACAACTCTGCCGTTCTGAAACTGTTCAAGATTGGAAAATATAAGAAAAATTTAGCCACACTCTTTCTCTATTTGCCATCACAGTCATTTGTTGGAGAATTATCAGAAAGTACTGTTAATGTCGTCAGGATGGGGATTTGTTGTGTACCTCTCGAACATTGCCACAAGTATTAATGGGGAAGCTGAAGACCACCGAATAGCTGGAAATCTGGGGTCTGCAATGTGGGTCACTCAGGTACAGATTGTGGGCATCGTAGCCGAGAGAGTTCAGGTAACTCTTATCGATCACAATGTTCATGTTGTCTGAGGAACAGTCCACTCGACCTGCCAAAGGGCCGTGTTCACAACAGCTTGAATTAATTTAAATAATAAGGTGTAAGATTACAGGTTCATAATGCATTATACTAACTTTGGTCATGTCTTCACTTTCCACACAGAATCAGGTAAACTTGTTATTTTGTTGAATAACTTTGTTTTTGACCAGGAAAACTAATCACATCCCAATCAGCCTTAGCTGTAAGTGGTTTTTTTGTGATGTGCTTAATTTAGATGGTGAACGTGGTAGCATTCAAAATATCCTCATGTAAATATTCTTATGATGTCTTACAAAAAGTTTAAAGGTTTGTGTACATTATCCTATGTATGTCTATCCACCTAAGCAATAGCTGTGCCTACACAAGCCCCTGCATTATCCACAATGCAACCAATATCATTTTATTATTATTATTATTATTAGACCCTCCCTGCCTGGTAATGTCCATCTCTTTCCCCCAGTTTGTTATACAGGTTTTCAGCCCAAATTAACACAATTTCCTTTATCTACTTACAGTAGATGTTATACATTATTTTCACAGGAGCTAAATCAGTCCACAATAATAATTTAACACAAACACGATAACAAAATCAAAACCAGATGTCTTAAACCCCATATGAAATCTATTATAATTCTACCTGAGCTTGGTGGCAGTGAACTTATGAACTCAGCATTGAACCCTCGGGCAACCACAGACATATCAGTCCTGAAGAGCACAGTCATGTAGTTGGAAGTGGAGTAGAAAGTACTGAGACTGTCGTTGCACACTTTCCCCAGATATCTAGAGCCGACAGATGGCCCATCGTAGATGGAAACGTAGTCACAGTCGCAGCAGTTCTCCAATCTGTTTGTTTTAAAGATGATAAAAGCTACAACTGAGTAGTTGTTTATCACAATTTTACAATATGCATTAGATCTCTGTGTAATTCATATAATAACTTGACTAATTTATACAAATCGTCTCCCAAAAGCAGCTATTGTTCACTCACTGGAGGTATGTGAATGACAGGAAGATTCTCTGGTCGAACGAAGTCCTGAGCTGCCAGACACAGTAGGCATTGTCGTGGTAGTGGTCGGGGTGGTTGGGGCTGGAGAAGGTACCAGAGCCAAACAGAGAGCCTCCACAGGGCGGTGCTGAAGGAGGACAAGACAACAGGAGTGTCATTGCAGCGAAATACATTTACAGCAGGCTCATGTTGCACACTGAGGGTCATAACTGTGGTTGGCATGACAGAAAACATTTACTTCATAGCAAGATCACCTCAAATTAAATTGATCTGTTTTCTTCAGTGGAGCATTTACTGAGATAATGAAATTACCTGTTGCAGTTTCTGGTCCTACAGTACTGTGGTAGTAGTAGCAGTAATCTGTAAAACACACAGATTACATTGGTTGATACATGAACACTAGCACTCAAAAGTCTGGTGTTGTTTTCAATAAAAATAATCTGTTTTATTCATGAAATGAGTTACAAAATGAATCGAAAATATAGTTAAGACATTGACAAGGGTAGAAATAATCATTTTAACCTGTACAAAACCTGTACAAAAACCGTTTTCAGCTGTGCTAACATAATGCACAGGTGTTTTAATGATCAATGAGCCTTTCAAGACTATAAACGTGGATGTGCCACTGGAACACATGAGTGATGGTTGCTGACAATATATAATAGATATTTCATATGAAAATCAGCCGTTTGCAGCTTTAATAGTCATTTGCCACATTAAAAATGTCTAGACTGTATGTCTGTTATTTATTTATTTTTTTTAAATTGTGCTTTTCTTTCAAAAATAAGGACATTTCTAAGTGACCCCAAACTTTTGAGCAATAGTGAACATTGGAATCACAATCAGCAACAAATTACTTAATAGCAAATAAAAGACAAAACACCAGGCTTAAAATGCACACATCAAGCTAAAACATAAAATACACCTGCATTAATAATAATTATACACACACACACACACACACACACACACACACACACACACATCCAAATGGCTATAATTTAATGGTTTGATTCTGCAAACTGTCTTTTTAATTTAGAATGGGCCTGTTTTGAGCAATGTTCCTCAGATGGTAAAAACAGGAGCCTTAAGACTTAAAGCCTTTTAAACATCAAGGTTAGAGTTTAGGTTTACATAAGAGGAAGGAGAAACAAGACATGGTACTTACCGTAGTAGTCATTGCAGCAGTTGCCATAGTATACACAAGAGCTTGCACAGGAGCAGCTTCCCATGTCCGAGCCACAGTACCAACCACATGAGGGCTGACCTGGGAGACAACATTACTTCATAGTCAGATCACCTCAAATTAAATAGTTCTGTTTTCTTCAATGGAGCTTTTACTGAGAGAGAATAGAATTACTTATTGCAGTTTCTGGTTCTTCAGTAGTGTGGTAGTTGTAGCAGTAACCTGTAAAACACACAGATTAGATTGGCTGAAACATGAACATTAGCGCTCAAAAGTTTGGTGTCGTTTTCAATGAAAACAATCAGTTTCATTCATGAAATGAGTTACAAAATGAATTGTAAATATAGTAAAGACATTGACAAGGGTAGAAATAATAATTTTAACCTGTACAAATCTGCAGCTTTATCTCTAGATTCTCAACCAGTCTGAGCAAGGATCATTTTATTGCACAAAACAGTTTTCAACTGAGCTAACATAATGCACCGGTGTTTTAATGATCAATCTGCCTGTCAACTCTATAAACGTGGATTAACACAATGTGCCACTGGAATACATGAGTGATGGTTGCTGACAATATATAAAGCCTTTTAAACATCGAGGTTACAGAGGTTAGGTTTACATAAGAGGAAGGAGAAACAAGACTTGGTACTTACCGTAGTAGTCATTGCAGCAGTTGTGATTTTTCACACAAGACCTTGTGCAGGAGCAGCTTCCCATGTCCCAGCCACATTTCCCATGACATGAGGGGTTATCTGGGAGACACCATTATTTCATAGTCAGATCACCTCAAATTAAATAGTTCTATTTTCTTCAATGGAGCTTTTACAGAGAGAGAATGGAATTACCTGTTATCAATGATCCTTCAGTAGTAGAGTAGTCACAGTAACCTATAAAACACACAGATTAGATTGGCTCTAAAGAGAGGAGAAAAAAATGATTACAATCTTTTACACCTCTTATTATTGACACCTGTTGTTTTTTCTGTAACTATGAACACAAATTATTGTTATTATGATAACAATTATAATTCTATGTATATAGCACCTGGCTTGAAATGCAGACACCAAGCTAAAAATATAAAAGTCACTTAATAATAATAATAATCATATTCATAATTGTAATAAACAAATCAAACTTGAGCTGCTTTTTAGAAGATCTGTGTCCAGTTATTACGCCCAATGGGAGAGAGTTCCAAAGTTTGGGAGCAACAAAACCATAGTCAGTTTTTGGTCTTGGCCTGGTAACAAACCCTAATAGGAGAACCTCAGAGACCTGCTGCTGATGTATGGCTGCAGCATTTTGGATGACTGTAGGTGATTGAGGGAAGTCTCACTAAGGCAGGTGAAAAGGGTCGTCCTGATGGGAGGATGCATTAATAATCATTTTCACCTCAGCTGCGAACATAGGGCCTATTTTAGCAATGATCTTCAGCTGGTAGAATCAGGAGTAATCCTAATAAGTGGTCCTTATGAACACCGAGGTTACAGAGGCTATATTTAACACAAGAGGACAGAGAAACAAGACATCGTACTTACTGTAGAAGTCATCACAACAGTTGCCATAGTTTAGACAAGAGCTTCTGCAGGAGCAGCTTCCCATGTCCCAGCCACAGTTGTAACGACACGAGGGCTGACCTGGGAATCAACATTTAGTTCATAGTAAGATCACTTCAAACTCAATTGTACCGTTTGCTTTAATGGAGCTTTTACTGAGAGAGAATTAACTTACCTGTTGTCCATAGATCGGCTGTGGTGTCGAGGCAGTAATCTGTAAAACACACAGATAAGATTGACACATGTATCAGAATCAGAATCTTCACTGCTTCACTATTAGGTATTATTATTACACATACACAAGCTGAACAAGGTATTTTCTGACTGCTATATATATGTATGAATCTGTCGATTTCTCCTAAATACACCAAAAGTTGGCATTAGATAATACCTAATTTGCATGAAATGTAATGGTGATAATTATTAATTTTTTACCCTGTTTGTCTGTAGTGTAGTGTTATACCTTTAAAGGCCATTCTTTCAAAATTAGTTATTAAGCCAAAAATTTCCACTTCAGTAGCACTTATATACACCAAACTTTCATTCTTATCTATATTCTGAAGGTTTTTACAGACATGTTTGTTTGTATATATCATTCATAGCATGATTTTGAGAACATTTTATTCCTAAAAAATATGGTGATTTTTTTTTTAATTTAATGGTTCTTGGCAGTATTTTCTAATTTAAGGACTCATTAAAATAGATATCCCAAATTCCCCTCTGCAAAAAAAATGACAAAAAGAAATAATCTTCAGATTTCATTTGCTGGAAATATATGCAAATTAGCATTTTGTTATTTTAAAAATTCAGATTTATTCCTTTTTTTTTACTATTTCTGAAACTATGAACAGAGAATTTTTTTTAAATCCCACAATGTCTGTATAGGCACTGAGGAATTTGATGGACTGATTCCTTCAGAAAGAGAGGGATGCAGAAACCTGTTAATCCTATTGATTTGTTGGACTTGGCACTTACCTCTGTAGTGATAGCAACAGTTTCCACGGTATTCACAAGAGCTGGTGCAGGAGCAGATACCCATGTCTATGCCGCAGTTGCCTTGACACGTATACCAATCTGGGAGACACAGATTGATATTACAGTATGTAGGAACCATTACATATCAAGTACTTTAAGATAAGGTGTAATTCAAAGGGTTTTCATACGCGTGATGTCTGTGTCAGTTGTATCAGGTTGCAGTGTTGTGGTCGGCATTGGGCAGTAATCTACATGACAGAGAGAGATAATTAAAATTTAATCCATGTCTTACTGCATAAATACTTATAAAAAACACACTATTCTTTGATCTTTGAAGCTCTGTTAGACTATCATAGTTCTTCTCTGACCCCACACAGCCGAGACACAACAGGCAAAAACATTTTTCATGCACTTGTCAATTTTGAGGTTTTGGGATATTTATCTCCCATAGCATGTCTTCTTTCAGATGCGTGGAAAGAAAACATCCAAAACAAACATTTAGGTGTATATTTTATTATATATTTGATCAATTCACATCTGTAGATTTCTACTAATTTCACTAAAAGTTAGTGTTCTAGTGTTCTTGTGTTCTAGTGTAGTCTAAACCTTGTTAGAAAGCTCTCACTCTCTTGCACAATATTATGTGTTTCACATGTTTGGTATTGTTGTTGCTATGAATTAGATTCAATATTTTTTCTTCAAACAGTCATTTCCTTTAAAAATGTATGAAATCTTTGAAGGCTGTTTTCTCAAAAAGAGTTTTTTTCTCATGCTCTGAGACATTAATTGAACTTCAGCTCCACTTACAGACACCAAACTTTCCAGTTTTATTTCTAACTATTTAGAAATATGATAACATTTTGTTCCTAAAAATACATGACAAAAATGTATGTTTTATAGCTTTTGACAGTATTTCTAAATTTATGAAATGATGAATGGATTTATCCCACTTTCCTTATGTAAAAAACATTGAATCTAATATATCAACAAAATAAAATAATAACTTTGAAATATGCTTTATCCAATGTTCAGATTTGATGTCCCGGAAAGATATGCAAATTAGCATATTTAATGAGTCCATGCCTCATTTGTATATCTAAACATCAAATTTCAGAAAAATTGTAATGCAAAAAATATTGTCTTAATGTAAATAACAAACTGGGGAACTTTCATGGTGATATCTTTAAGTTGTGTCTCGAAGGGAAAAAAAAGCAGAGTATTTGTTTTTCATTCTCAAATAAAAAGGGTCACACGTCATTCTCAGCACAACATTTCACTGGAATCTGGCAGTCTGATTGCTCCTGCAGCAGCGGGCTGCAGAGGTTGTTCATACTGTTGATTTGTTAGACTTGGCACTTACAGTTGTAGTCAGGGCAACAGCTGCCATAGTAATGACAAGAGCTCTCGCAGGAGCAGCTTCCCAGGTAACTGCCGCAGTTGTAAAGACATGAGGGCAGATCTGGGAGACAACATTTACTTCATTGTAAGGTTACTTCAAATTAAAATGTACTTCATTCTTTAATGATGAGAGATAATTAAATTACCTGTTGTTGTTTCTGGCATGTAAGTGGTGTCCATGCAGTAATCTGTTAAACACAGAGATACAGTTAGTTCATATATCAGAATCAGCTTTATTGATCAAGTTTGTTAATACATACAAGAAACCCGTTGTGGAGTATAACTAAGTGCATATACTCAAGTGCTGTACTTTACTTGAGTATTTCCACATATGTAACTTTATACTTCTACTTCACCAAAAGGACAATGTTTTACAGAAACAGCATGTTTATCCGAACGTTTTGTAGACTGCAAGCTACAACATGATTTTCATCAATGTCATAAAATGTGCAATAACCACATAGTTAAGGGTGTAGTAGTACTAAAATCCCCCGACACATAAATGAGCTATTCTTGGTAGTACCAAAAAATCTGCTTCTATGTGAATTTATGTGAATTTTGAAGACATACACTTGGAAAATGTGTGTGTGTTTTTTCCATGAAAACAATCTGTTTTATTCATGAAATGAGTTACAAAATGAATCGATAATATAATAAAGACACAGACAAGGGTAGAAATAATAATTTTAGCCTGTACAAATCTCCAACTCTACCTCTAGATTCTCAACTAACCTGAGGAAGGATCATTTTATTGCTTCTCAAATCAGCACTAAACAGTTTTCAGCTGTGCTAAAATAACGCACAGGTGTTTTAATGATCAATGAGCCTTTCAACACTATAAACATGGATTAACAAAATGTGCCACTGTAACACATGAGTGATGGTTGCTGACAATATATAATAGATATTTCATAAGAAAATCAGCAGTTTGCTTAAATAGTCATTTAATACATTACCAATGTCCAGACTGTATGTCTGTTATCTTAATTTAAACATTTTTTTTCTTTTCTTTCAAAAATAATTTTAAAAAATTCTTAGTGACCCCAAACTTTTGAGCAGTAGTGTAAATTAGACAAATTGAGGAAAATCAGATTGAAAATTGGCTGTACCGACCTCAAAAAGTTTACTTTATACTCTACATTTTGACTTTTTTCAACATTCAACATTATATTACTACTTTAGTCTCATCCTTTCAACTTTTTCCTCAACATGCATAATGAATTCCATAGCATAGAAAGGAAACACAGATTAAATGTCTCCCAAAATTGTAATTAAGAGCATATTTGAGTAAATGTTATTTTGCACCACAGCTTACCTCTATAGTCTGAGCAGCAGGACCCCCGCCATTCACAGTCATAATCGCACGAGCAGGAACCAAGATCCCAGCCACAGTTGTATCTGCAAGAACCTACAGATGCAGAAAGAACAAACAAAACAATTTCCATCACTGAAAGCACACAGTTTAAATCACTCTCCACATGATGCAATAAGAGTTCATGTGTTTTGATGCTATAGTGCCTTTTGGCATGCGACAGTATGAAAATCCCAGATGTAAATAAAAAAATTTAAAAAATCAACTATGACTGAATTCCATTCAGCTGCTTAGCTTTCGGTGTCCTGGTATTTTGCATACGACAATTTTACTGGGACACATTAAATGTTTTTATTCACACTTCCTATAGAAATCCTCAAAATCCTTCAAATGGGGACAGTAACGTGGATTACCTGGTGTTGTTCCCCAAGGGTATCCTGATGTATTAAGAGGAAAAGAAACAGGATAAATGGTCAAGTAAGCCACTTCAATTCCAAAACCAAAGAGACAGACATAACAATAAGAAAATAGTGGTCAGTACCTTGACCTCCATGTGAGGCGATCACGCTGCAAAGAACCAAGAGAGTCCACATGGTGAATCTGTTCACCTTCCAACCTGCTTCAAGTGCAGAACATCGCAGCTTATATAGCCAGACACCCATAAAGTTTCTGTTGTCTGATGGATAACTTATTAATTATGGTGTATGAGAAAAAACACACTTGGTTAACTATCGTAAAGCATACACAAAGATTGTATAGCTTCAGGATGTGTTTTAAGATATTTGCTTAAGGCATACGGTAGAACTTCAGGAGGGTTTTTGGGCAAATGAATCGATAATAAAACATGCACTATGATGAGCTTAGCTGAGTAACTGACATCTGCTGCAGTTATTGTGTGACGCACTTCTGTTGCTGCGCGAATCCTGCTGCATCAGTTGCATTGGTTTTATAGTAAATAGTTTAAAAATCCAATACATTTTTATTTTCAAACTAATAGAACAATGCAGTTGCATGTGTGTTAAATCCTAAAAAAAAAAATCAAATAAAAACTCAGCATATAGTAGCTTATCATTGTTCTGTAAACACATTATGTATAAATCAGGTTAATTGGTTTGCTGATTCACACATTCATCACATTTCTTTGCAAATAATGTCATAATTATCACAGTGAAATAACAAAAAAAAAGGTTTTTAACTGCCGTTTATGGTGCCATGGTCAAGTTTTCAATATATTATTTATATTTACATTTTGTGTATGGTGGTTTTGTATATACTTGTATATAATAATATTCACTGCTCAAGGTGTACGGTCATTTAACAAAGTACTTTTTTTTTTTTTCACCAACTAGCATTGGCACAACTCTTGGAAAACCAAATGTCATTATTGTCAAAATGTCCATTAATGTTTAGTTCCTCCATCTTTTTTAAGCAGGAGTATTGGACAATATTTAAATATTGTGTAAGTGTAAAAACTAGTGTCTCATTGGTTGATAAGAGATTAGAAAAGACACATCAAGTTTGCTTTTTTCGTTACATTATTAACATTCAGATGAGTGACTTTGGATACCAATTGGTCTGTCAACATTACGTAAAGTGTTTTTTTTATCTTTGCCTTTCAGACTCCTAACTTCCTGTTATCAGTTTTTATTAATGTAGCAATGTTTATAAAGGATAAAACTATTGCTGTATAACACTTAACCAAGCACGTTTCTCTTTCTGATGAGAAAATCTAGTGCACTCTGTCCTGTTGATCCAGCTGTGTGTAAAGGATTTTACTCATTAAAGTCACGGATGTCACTATTTAATAGCAAATATGAGCCATGTTGCTGAACAAACTTGTTTACCTGCCTGTCAAGAACACTTGTTCTTTTCCTAGTAGACATTGGGTTTGGTATCTCTCGAGATCAGTTTGACATTAAGTAAAGATAAAATGAGGATGAAAGATACAGTTTTGGTTTATTTTATACATTTTTCTTTTCTTTGTTCTCACTTTTCTCAGTAAGTTAGAAAGGCAAGTCAGCAGGATGCCTGCAGAATTGATCTTAATGTCAGTTAACATGGTTAAATAATGTTATTGTAAATTTATAGTAAAGAGTAAATTTGCACTAATGACATGGAATTAAAAATGTGGATGATGATTCATATGGGTTAACAGAAGTCAGAGAAAGTGTTTGGAGCTGAAGACATTAGTATAGAGAACAATAATAGCAAAAATAATATAATACAAATGCCTGAAATGGGTCAGTATCACCAGTACTCACCAGGCTGAGTACCAGCACTTCTGATTTTGTCCATGAGGTCCCTTACTTCTAATTTTTGTTGACAGTATTAATAATAGGCTATTATTTAGGGATATTTATAGCAAAATTGACTATATACAATGATTTATTGGGAGAAAATTAGCAATTATGTGTAAAATAAGCCCACACACTTCATATAGCCTGAATGTAATGATCCTTTGTTTCATAACCACATGTTCCACAACTGTGACCATTTGATTGGGAGATTTTAGATTTTAGATTGAATCATTGAATATTTAGGGTCATCCTTGCAACATATACATATAAATATAAAAACATATGTCATGCAACTGCTGAATTAGAGGAATGGTAAATGGTAAAATGGACCTGCACTTATATAGCGCTTTTCTAGTCGATTTGCGACCACTCAAAACGCTTTACACTACAGACTGCGCTCATTCACCCGTTCACACACACATTCATACTGGTGGCAGAGGCTACCCTGAATGGTGCCACCTGCCACCATTGGGAATGAATTTGATGAACACAGCACATCGGGAGCAATTTGGGGTTCAGTATCTTGCTCAAGGATACTTCGACATGTAGGCTGCGATGGTCAGGGATCGAACCACCAACCCTTCGGTTGGGGGCCAACCAACTCTCCCAACTGAGCCACAGCCGCCCGAATGGCACATCCTTTGCTCTAGTTGAAGCTCTGTATGATACATTACAACGGATTAATGCTGGACTCTGTTTTTTCTTACATACATTAAGTGATTCAGAGACTTGTTCGACCCCGAGGTTGAGCAAAATTTCAAAGAACATGCGTAATTTATCAAGAGGACCATTCATTCTTTACAAATAAACATCCCCACAATATGGTGACATTTCAGTGAGTCACTCTCAAACAAAAACATGCCTGGCTGTCCCTCTGCTTCCCACTCGTCCTTTGTGGAAGTTGAGCTCTTCTTTCACCCCCTCCAGGATGTGTTTGCATCATCCTCCTAAAGTCAACATGTAGAGGGACATTGGGTGGTCTCTCTCTGTCAGACCTATTTGTCTATAGCAGTAGCGCGTCAGTACAAAGCGGAGTTCAAGTCATGATAGCAGAGCCCCTGACTCAATGCTGATTTGGTTAATCAGTAACAAGGGTGGGAGCACCGCTACAGGCTGGACGGGTTAAAGCAAGGGAGCAGAGGAGCCAGGACCTCACTCAGCACCTCACTCAGCAGCAGCAGCAGCAGCAGACACACACGGTAAGAGCAAACTTTGACTTTATCTCAGTAATTGCATTTTGATTGGGTGTTGCAGAGAAAGTACACACTCTTAAGAGGTGAGGGGAAATCTTTGGAGTCCTATATCTGACTCAATGTGACAGATCCATCCTGTTCTTAAAAACCAAAATATAATGTTTAAAACTTGTCAAACTGCCCATGGACAATCTCTTTAAGTTTATTTGATGGTTCTTCACTTCATAGAAATAAAAAGCACAGCTAATTTATGTATCTTTCAACTCAAAGATGAGGTTGTAATGAATCAGATCATTTTAAAAAAGTAGACACTAATAGTGGATCTTGACAGAAAACATTAAAGGTAATGAACCAGGCATGTTTTTTTAACCTCTGTCATTAAGCCGCCGGGTACAGAAGTGGGTTGTTGTTCATTGTGTAAGGACATGTGAGTGCACTGGATTTATTGATAAAAGACCAAGGCCATGTTCTGTGGTACATTTCCAAATAGAGGGAAATCTAGTGTTTACTCACGTCTTCCAAGAGTCCATCAGTCCACATTTCTGCACGTTCAACTCAAAGGATAAAGTCCTATTTTTGCATAAGAGCACTTACTCAAGTAAGTAAGTTTTCATGCTAGAGAGCACTTAAAACAGTGTTTATGCTGCTTCATAAGGAGCTTCAGCATCAAAACTTCAATGACAGAATGTGAAATAGCTCAACTCATTTTATTATTATGTACTTCATGTGTGTAAAAGCTTGTTTCGCAAATCTCATTTATTCTAGATAACGTGTTTATTTGTACAGTTATTACTGCATAAATGAAGCCAAATTTGTCACAAGTATCATATTTAATATATAACAGTTTTGTCTTAATATCTGGTGACAGTTTGGTTTGATTCCTGCCTGAACACACACATTTTGTGTCCTCAATCTGAAAACAGTTTTAACAGGATCCAAATAAACAACAAACAACATATCCAAATGAAACATCCATCTTATTTTAGTTCGTGAACGCACACAGATGCATGTAGATGCGTCTTCATTATCGATGCGACCTCTGTTGCAGAGGCTAATGCCTGCTCTCATTCACTGACCAGCAGGAGAGAGGACACACAAAGAGCAATCAATCCATCACTGACATGCCGCTCTATGTCCAATGTTCCTGCCAGCCAATCCTGTCGGAGACACAAACCAGATCCAGCCAGATTTCTGACCGAAAGCCACACTAATAGAGATGGAGCATTCACAAGCCACCTAATACTAAGTGCACTCAGAGTCTAGAGGCAGAAAGTTTTTTATTGTAAACTAAGAAATATCTGTCTCCTTCCACAGAAAGAATCGTTTTAAGGTGACTACCAACAAAAGGTAAAATGCGGTCTACTCTACTCCTCCTACTCTGCTGCTACCTCTCAGGAAGCCAAGCCAACCGCGTCTACGTCCACCCCTTTCATCTCTTCGCCGCCGAGAATGTCAGCTGCGAAACTCTGCAGACCCAGACATCCAAGCCTCTGCAGACACTTCCTGTTGCCCCGCTTGATATCGAAGTCCTGACAGCCGACAGCAGGGACCCGTCAAAAATGGACGCACAGAAGCAGAACATCACAGAGAGGACAGGGGTCCTGGCAGAGCTGTTGAACTCTCTGGGCCTGAGGATGTACCAGGCTGTCAGCAGAAAACAGCAGAACACCAACACCCTCCTCTCTCCGGTCAACACCTTTGGATCCCTCGTCACCTTCTACCTGGGGGCATCCAAGACGACAGCAAGAAAATATCTGGTCTTTGCTTTTGATCTACTTGTAGAGATAGTCTGAAAGAACCTTCTTATTCTTTACTATTTTTGAATGAGGGGATTATTGATACAGCTCTAACCATCTATTTTATTATTAGAGTTGTACATTCATTCAGAGGGGTTAATCTTTCCAAATTCACTTCTTTCTTTCCAGATGCTTCTGGGCCTGAGCAGGGACGGCGACCGAGAGGACTGTGTGTCTTTAGTGGACGGACATAAGGTACTAAAGACCCTGCAGGGCATTAACTCTCTGGTGGATGACGGGCCGAAAGATGAAATCACCACCCAGGTCTGGGCCTTCGCTCGCCAGGACACTCAACTGTCTGAGGACTTTATTCAAGGCATGCAGGACTTCTCCGACACATCGTTCACTCGCAGTGTGGACTTCTCCAAACCCCAAGAGGCAGAGCAGCTGGTGAACAGCTTTGTGGAGACAACATCAGACGGGAGGCTGAAAGGCGTCTTCAAAGATCTAAACTCAAGCACTGACCTTCTGTTTGTCACGTCCTTCAACTTCCAAGGTATATTTTAAGATTGAGAGTAGACATCACACTTAAAGCCCATTTGAATAAAAGACTGCAAAAGTCTCTGTCTAACACTGAATAAGGTAACACAATGGTGATTGAGTCTATGGCCCACTGATGAAAGCCCTTGCATTTCAAGTATTACTAAGAGGCTCTCTGTGGCGATATTCCTAGGAAGAGTCTATACAGTGTGACAGTTTTTATATATTCCTGCACTTAGCAGGAAACTGGCATATTGCACGAGCATCAACACTAAAGTTAGCAGCTAGCTAGTAAACTATGAAGGATTAGGGTTACATCTCATTCCTTATAAAGGTGAAACACTCATTAAAGCATTATGCAAATAACATTCAAATGCTACATTCAGCCATTAAACAAACTAGGGTCCTTTGGATTTCTGGGACACAAGAGTGGAGTCCATACCTGCAAGTTCTGCTTTCTGCCACAGGTGTCACCAAAGAGAAAAATTCTTAACTTAAACTTTTATCACAATGCCAGTATGTAAATGTTAAATCAAGCCTGATACCACTCATTATGACCACTGTCAGATTTGCAATAAATTGTCAAGAGCATTTACCATACAATATGCATGTGCCAGATGCTGATATGGCAAAGTGAAATCCTTCAGACAACAATGTTTAAGTCTCTGACACACCAAACGTTCTGTCAGATACAACATCAGCTTGCAGTACCTGATTGTGTACTTTTGGATGTATCTGTTTAGGCAACTGGAGGACAGCTTTCCAACCAGAGAAGACCTCCATGCAAGAGTTTCACGTGGATGAAACAACCACAGTGATGGCTCCGCTGATGACCCACACGGGTCAGTACCACTACCTGAATGATAAGGTAAATCTTAATTCAGCAGATTTTGGGAGGGTTGTATTTCTGCTCACATATTAGCGTCTGTAACATATTAAATGTGCTTGATGTGAGAACTCATCTAATATTCTTCTTGTGTTACTATAAAGGTACAGCGGTGCACAGTTGTGAAACTGTCTCTGAGCAAACGGTCCTACATGTTGCTGGTTTTGCCTCATGAAGGAGCCAACCTCCGTGATATTGAGTCTAAGCTGCTAACTGATGTCATGTCTGGCTGGTACCAGAACCTCCAGGAGGGGTGAGTACTGCTTTTTCAAAATCTTAAATCCCAACCTAGTGTCCATTCCAATATCCATGCCAACATACAGGTGCATCTCAATACATTAGACTATCATAGAAAAGTCCATTTCCAGTAGTTCAAGTCATATAGCCCCAACCAAGTATTGAGTGCATATAGATGGACATACTTTTCAGAGGCCAACATTTCCATATTAAACATACTTTTTAAAATTGGTCATTTGTTATATCGAAAAAAATTTGAGACACTGAATTTTTTATCTTTTTTTTACATTACATTACATGTCATTTAGCAGACGCTTTTGTCTAAAGCGACTTACAATAAGTGCATTCAACCTGATGGTACTAGACATAGACCATAGGAATCGAGTAAGTACAGTAAGTACAGATCTTCATTAAATGTAAGCCATAATCATTATAATCAGAATAAATTGAATGAATTAAGACATTAAATGTTTCATTCTGTGTGTAATTGATGTGTATAATGTGTTATTTCTTCTTTTTGAATTGAATTACTGACATAAATAAACGTTTCTGTGATATTCTAATTTATTGAGATGCACCTGTACTATTAAACATGCCAAAAAAAGACCTAGTCAGTCCCAATGTCAGATGCAGTATGCCAAAAATACCAGTGTCCTACTGTGTCCGGTCACATTTTGCAGTGCCCATTCAGCAGGTTTTTTCTGTTAACCCTTTATCAGGCGAAGAACTATATTTGGTAACTTCGGTGGATATTAAAGTGGCAAATATACAAGAAAAAAAGTTGCAGATTTAAGAGATTTAAAATGTCAAATCTACAAGAAAAAAAGTCGCAGATTTAAGAGATTTAAAGTGGTGAATCTGCAAAAAAAAAGTCGCAGATTTACGAGATTTAAAGTGGTGAATCTGCGAGAAAAAAGTTGTTTTTTTTCCACTTCTTTCTCGTAATCTGTGAGTTTTTTCCACGCAGATTTGTCACTTTAAATCTAGTAAATTTGCAACCTTTTTTTAATTTTGGATATCCGTTGAAGTTACCAAATACGGTTCTTCGCCTGATAAAGGGTTAATTCTGACACAAACCCCTCTGTGCAGCACATACAGTATGAGCAAGATAGTCAAAGGCACACTGTTAGTATAGCATATTCATTTAGAACAAATGCAGAAAGAATCAGTTATCGTCTCATTACAGTTCAAATAGTTTTCGCGGTAAAATCAAAAATCTGTCTCCCCTTTTGTCCATCCTCCCAGTCTGCTGGAGCTGTCCCTCCCGAAGTTCTCCATGTCTTCTGTGACTGATGTGCGCGACCTGCTGACCAACATGTCTCCAGAACTTGAGGCCCAGATGTTGGGCTCTGAGGCCGAGTTCAGCCAACTCAGCAACACCAAACCCTTCACTATAAATAAGGTGAACTAGATAAATATGATATTTAAAAAAGAACACTGAATTTGCATGTTCATGTATCACTAACAGATTTCTGTGTCCTCTCAGGCGGTCAACAAGGTGTTGTTTGAGATGTCAGAGGAAGGAGCAGAACCTCAGGACAAGATCCAGGAGGCAGGCATCCCTCTGAAACTGACCATCAACCGGCCGTTCTTCTTTTCTGTCATTGAGGGAGATTCTAACGCCATCCTCATGCTGGGAAAGATTACCAATCCTACACTGTAAAGTTATATAGTATCTAAAAACTCATTTAGATCATACCTTTGTTTTCCAGCTGAAATAATGCCCACACACATTTCATGAGGAACGAAGCACATGTTTCTATCGATATTTAACAGTGTTCTCTTTCACCATAAACTCAGGAATCACTGGGGATCCCTGTGTCAGTATTTATGAAAAGCTGTTACTTCAAGTTGTTCTCAAGCAGCCTGTTAAAATCCTTAATTTTTTTCTGTAAAATTTATTATAGCAGAGTTCTGTACAGTATTTTTCAGTAGAGTAGGTACAGTAACCACAATTCTCTATGACGAACGACTAATAAGTTATATATTATAACTAAGAGTTTATTTTTGTTTTGTTACGATTTGTGATTGCTGAAATAAAACATTTGTATCCCAGTACATGTTGTTTTTCATCAGGGTTTCAGACAAAGTTTTTTCAAGTATTAATATTCATCACCACTTAAACAGAGAAGTCAAGAAAGCTGGGCTGCAGGTCTTGGCTGTACAAGAGGTAATTTAACTGCCAGGTTAGGGATTCTTCTTCTACATTTATTGCTGATTGTGTGGAAAATGGGATGAGAAACGGAATAATAATTTTGTATTTTCAGAACCATCTCATCAACTACCATTCATTAACAGAATTTTTCTTAAACTAGATTATAATATTGTTCTCAGATGATAAATGCTACGCCTCATGCTAACTCCCATACATACTGTGCAGGAAATAATATTTATTACTTGAGAAATAAGGGTTAAAACCTTCTATCACCAGTTGACATAATACAATTGATTGCATACTGAGCATTGAGTATAAATCAATAGCGATATGTGTAAGGCAAGACTTGAAGGCTCTAAATATACAATTTTTTTTCGAAAAGAAACGGGATGAGGCACAGGTGAGGCTAGAGGAGGCAGGAGTAGATTTATCTCCTGTTGCTGAGCAGCAGAGGAGTCCAAGTAGAGGAAGACACAACAGTGTCACTGCTGCTGCCACATCAATAAGATCAGGCTGCTGAAGAGGGATATTTATCTAGAAACCACTAAATGTAGCAATTCTACATTATTAAAACAGCCCTCCATTCATAATAGTATTTAAGTAGAGTACAAAAGTACTGGCATCAAAATGCACCTAAACGGCTAACAGTAAAATTACACATTATGCAGAATTACCATATTATGACCATTTTCACAATCATATTTATTATATTATTAAATGAAAATGATTGATGAATATGTTGATCATTTTAATGGTGCAGCTGGTAAAGATGGAGCTCATTTTAATTACTTTTACTTATGCTGGTGCCTCTGTAACCATGATCAGTTCATCCCATTTAGTCAACATCATGTTTTTATGTTTTTATCCCTTATTTTTCTTTGTTCCTTTATTATCTCCTTCTTCCGTTTTTTGCATTAGCAACATCTTGAGCTGTGATGAAGTTACAAGGCAAGTGAAATCTGGTCATGTGGAAATGTATATTAATGTCTTCCAATAATAAATACAGTTGTCAAAAAAGAAGGTGTGGCATGTGATGTAGTCCTGAGGGGGAAAAGATGGTGCAAACTTGTAGCTGGCTAATGACCTTTACATTAAAACACACAAATTCAACAATGTAGCCAAAGTACTTCATTTTATTCCCAAGATAATTAATGTTAATTAAATTATACAACTTTGATTTAAACAAAAATGTACATGTTTCACACTAGCAGACTTCATTATTTGAGATGCAGCCTTCACCAAGTATCAGAAATTAGACATTAGACATTATTGTTTTACATTCTCTCTTTACAACTTAAAAGTTAAGACTCTTTTTCAGCCCAACATAAAGACAACAATCATTTTCTATAGAGTAGTGCATATCGCCTGCATCCGGCATCAGTCATTTGGTGGAAAGAATTGAATGAACATAGTACCATGCTGCCCCTTTTATTGAAATTGCCTTAACCAGTGATGATCCAGTCGCACTCACAACAAAGTTTCTTTGCTGTTTCCAGCAAAAATCTGCAGTTTGTGTTCAGTAGTGTTAGTCTTATATTCTCTGCAGTCCTGGACTGATATGAATGTTTCCTTCAGAAGTCTTCAGGCAATGCAGCATGTTGAGGGTTTCACTTACTAGGGAGTCAGCGTTTTACTGGTTCTGTTCAGCGAGCTCTCGGGCCTCTTTGACCAGGTCCATCAGAGTGGAGAACATGGAGATGTTGCTTGGCTGGAGACCCATCTTCTGGATCTTACACACACAGAACAGCAGTTTAAGAGATAATAATGTGTTTCAGTTGACACTGAAGTCTGTAACACAATATAGTAGCAGTTGGTAACTTCAGCAATATTTGTCTACAGTATATGTTTTTGCCTGAGGAATGTGCATTGTTTGTAGCATGTTTAAGCATGTGTCCATACATATCTGCATGTCATAGTCATACCTGTTCCCCCAGGTATTCTACATCCAGTGCCAGCTGAAGTCTGATCTTGCTGTCGTCTGTGGGTCCGCCATTTGCTCCTGCTGTGGTAGTTGTGCTCGCACCCTTTCTGGCTTGCTTCAATCGCTTCAGACTCTCCTCCATCTTTCTCACAGAGCTGAGCACCTCTGAGATGGTTTCATAGTACCTGAGAACAAGAAAGATGGAAAATTAGAGTGGTAAACACATTAAGTGGGTTGCAGCTGGAAAATTGGAAAAGTGCTTATTTGCAAAAACAGATAAAAGACAGTCTCCCTGACTTGCACATAAAAATAGATAAATAAAAAGGGTTTTGGCAATAAAATTTCATTTTTAAAATGAAATAAATCAATTAGAATAATTAGAATAACTAATAAGAATTCTCCTCATTCTGTTAACGTGACAGGCAGAGGCCTACTATTTAATTCTTCAATACTGTGTCTGGATAATGTTTGTAGGTGTGTCTCACCTCTGTGTGCAGTCGGACAGTGTAACTCGCAGCCACTCTTGTGCTGTAGAGGGGGTGACCAGCCCCGTTGAGTCAGTCAGCAACTGATGTAACGGGCGTAAAGCGTTGTCCATGTAGGCGGATGCACGCACTGGCAAATCCTTTTCAGGGAGGAAGTACAATATTTTATACACAGTAAGGTTTTCTCTGACATGTTTGTAGTAAAGATACACATATACATATTTGCTTGTGTTAAGGTTCCTCTCCGGACAAGTTTTAAAGTATATAAAAATACGAATTTCAGAAATCAATTATTGACATTTTATCTCTTAAAAGTGTTCCCAGCCTTATACTGAAACCGTATTTAGTTCATTAGTATGATGTGTTAGAGTGAACAATAATGTTCAAAATATGACTTTTCAATGCATTTCAAAAGAGGGAAATTCTGACCTTTAATTATACTATTTCCATCAGAAAAATTGATATGTTACCGCAGTTTCAAGTGCATTAACCCTCAAGACAAACAGGGCTCTGATTGTTTCATCCAAGATGAGAGAATTTCATATGATGACATATAGGAGAAACATGCATGTGTGCGTGTTCGCAGCTTCACTGACCTTATTAGTCCTGCGGTAGAGTCGCGGGACCTCGGAGGCACTCTTCAGGAAACGGCAACTGCGTTCAGTAAGATGCTGGGTCATCCTGTTGTTCAGGGTGGGAATACTGCTCGACAGGCAAGCCTTGGAGTCTGAAAGAGATTCTGGCACAGAAGAGACACACAGTCTGAGTTATCCTGATGCTAAAGCCGGGGACAGCAAAGAAGGCCAAGAGTGGAGAAATTATTTTATTTCGTGACTGAGATGCTGTCTTTGAAGATGTCATGCTCAAAAGCCTGCTGGGGATGGAATGGTTACATTTATAAATGTCAGTGAACACTGGCATTTATATTTGCATTGCAACATGTCTCTTGGCCTATTCTTTATTTTAAAAAAGACAGCAGATATAGTGCAGTAATTCCTACCAATAACAAATACTTCACAAAAAATTGAAATTCCATCAGTCTTACAGTTATTGTGTTACATACTTGTTTAACAAAATCCTTGTGCAAAATTCTTTCTTATTTCCTAAAAAAGCACTGCAGAGTAAGATCTGGTAAACACAGACAAGGAAGTGAAAAGCTTAATGACCTTTGTATGCACTGTATGGGTCGCTTACCTTCAACAACCACAAAGTTTTTGAATCCGATGGCTTCTAACCTCTGTCTGACCATCTCTGACAACTCTGATATCTAAAAGAAAGACGAGCAACCCGTCAGTGTGGAAACAATAAAGTGGAAAACATTTGAAAAATTCTCAAAAATGGGACACATGATTACCCCATCAGTCTAAAACTGGAACCACATAGTATGGATGTATGTGTTTTATTTGTGTGTGTGCACCTGCTCCTGCAGCTTCTGGACGTCAGCTGCGATGTAGACCAGCTGTTTGGTAGACAGCGAGGCAGGACTCCCACTCTCACTGCCGCCCTCATCCTGCCCCGACGTTCGGCTGGAGGTGGAGGACGCCGAGCTCGGCAGAGGCCTGATTGGCTCTTTAGTCACCTCAGGGGCCGGAGTCTTTGTCAACACCTGTGTGGCACCAAATCAAGAAGAGCAGCAAGAGCAAGAACACCTTGTTATAAGAACTGGATAGAACTTGTGATAGTTACATTCAAAATGAGGATTAAATTCTCTGAAATGTAGGATAGATAACTCGATAATAGATAATTGGATATTAATATGAATTAAATGTTAACTTTTGTATGATTTTCTAGCATCTTACAGCAGTGGTAAATTACATATGTATATACAGTATACTTATTATTTAGATGGTATAATGCAAAACCAAAATGATGTTTCATGACATGATTTTACATAGGAAAATGTTACAAATTAGAGGAAACACAACAAAGTTTAATGTTGTGTCACCTGTTTGTCGACTTTGCATCCTGTATAATTTAAATTTCATTTTTATTCAAGATCCAAGCACTTTTCAAACTCTAAAACAACCAACATCAACAACACATCATGTGTTGTTTAAACTCTTAGAGGTAAGTCACCTTGCATAAAAGAATCTGCTAAATGACACATTCTAACAGTGTAACATGATGTGTGTTGTGCGGATGGGGACATTATTTGATCTATAATGCTTTGCTGTTGTGTTTGCTTCAGTTTTTGTTTTCGGTCTATGTTTGTGTACTTTGTTACCTGCAGTCTACCAAGTGAAAAGTATGTTCTGTACTGTAATGTTGCACAATGTTGAAGGAAAAAAAAGAACAGTCTAAATAACAAAATAGATGAGGAACAAGAGTGCTTCTCTGGGTTGTTTACCTCGTCAAGAAACTTGGCATATCGTGAGTAAAGCTGCAGCGTGAGCTTCCAGAAGCGATGAGCCAGAGGTGACAGGTAGACTTTGTCTGACCAACATCTCATCAGGCAGGACCACAACACCTCAGACACCTGCAGGTGGTATACACTGCCAGCTGGGCATGAGCAGACACAGATATACAGTTACTGCAGGTGAAGCGTATGGTATGTGTTGGCATTCATAAAAAAGAAATGGTATGGTACCTGGTGCTGCCTCAAGTCCATCACTGATGGCATTTTCCAGACTTCCTGCTATTTCCTTGTACCTGGAAAAACACAGCAAACAATCAGTGTGTTATCAGCTTATTCCACGCATCAGCTATGATATGCACATGCTCATGACGTGAAACACCGCTGTGTGCCTTGGAAATTATGGACTTTCCAGAAAAGCTGAACTGTGCAGGTTTGAGTTGTGAAACGAGGTCAACATGTCTCATCATTACAGTGTGTGCGTTTGTGTGGGCGGGAGGAGGATGACAAACAGTGAACAACTTTTCTACTGTTTCACACAGATCAATGGCCATTCAGTCAAGGTCCAGTGTCATGTTTAGGGGCTATGTTTAGTAATGCGCTGACACACATCCTCAGTTTACATTTTACTTGTTGTCATCATTCTGCAAGAAACTCACACCCACAAGCAATTTCCCACATTCCTATAAAAACAGGCTTTGTTCAGCCTGTGGACGTCTGCCAACTTGTCTTTTTCCCCTTAAAAATGCTGGCAGGCTGCAATTTTAATCAAAGCTTGTCTCTTGAGTCTTTAAAGCGAGACCAGTCAATTCTTCAAAATACGTGCTGCCCTGAAATTTCACCTTCCCCAACGACTGACTACATTCCTTCGAGCTGAGAGGTCCAAATTAAGATTTAAACACATATATTATCCACTGAATGCAAGTCAAAATGATATAATCTATGAGTTTTATTCTATAAGCAAAATACCACTTTGTTTGAAGGAATAGTTTTGCATAATATAACATGAAATGCGGTTAGAGCATGTCATTCAAACCCTGGCTCCCTTCTCACCTCCACACAGCGGGTCAATCATGGTGTAAACTGTGTGTGAAGGTGGAACTGTTGGTATCAAAAGTTATAGAAATGGGTTGCTCATATGACAAAAAAGGGTATTTCCGAAAACATCAAACTATTACCTAAAAGATGCCCTTTTTGGTACTTTCACAAAACTGTACTGCACATTAGCTTATATTTCCGGAGGATATATAGTTTTTTAAGTAAAAAGTATTGTGGTATTGAGGTAATATGCACCGTAGTTGAAAGTAGACAGGCAGGTTCCATTTGTTTTGAAAGCTGGTATATGATGGGTGTACTCTCAGTCTCTTCACGCTGGCCTGGGAGCTGCACTGACGCTCAAACCTCCGCACAAACTCCATACTCGTGCTGTAACGCTGGAGAAGAAGATAAAGAGTCAACTATTTGGTCTAACATTGAATTATGTGACACAAAACGTTAACAAAGTGAATGCATGCACAAGCCAACTGCGTCACAGTGGCTATACCTCATAAAATATGTCGGGGTTTCCAGGGTTGAAGAGGTATGCCAACCGCTCCTCTATCCCTTTGATCATCTCTGGCCACACAGAGTTCACCAGAAAATCATAACCTGGCACTATGTCAGCTTTGTCACTGAGGAGAGAGGGAGCATCAGCACATTACAAGTATGTCATAATATAACCTTCTTTGACCACTCGCCAGCCACTGATTCTTTTTATGTGCACAATGTAAGAGTAATAGTTGTTCAAATGTTCAATTATATTGAGTACATGATGCATGCATGCAGAATTAACAAATATTAGAAGCGTGCGGTTGATATGCTGAGTGCAACCGCTACACAGATGAAAGCAGACTATTTTTTTTATTTAACAGAGGAAAGAGAGTTCAAAGAGCAACAAAGAGTCTCTTGATTTATGCATGCACTGAATGAATTTGCCTCCATCATAACATCAATACCTTGATATGGCTCCACCAGTCACCTCTCTGAGCAGTCTACAGTGATGAGGAACAAACTCCAACAGTCTAGAGTACATCAACTGGAGACCATTCTGACTGGACTTCACTGCCTCTTCTACAATCACCTGCAAGAAAGAAAGGAGAGGATGTTCAGAGTTATCAATAAATGTCTTAAAAAAAGGCAGAAACTTTTGGATCCACAATGTGTCAACAATGTGTGGTTTGATTTACCTGGTCCATGTATGGCTTGACCAGCACCTGTCCTACCAAGGCCTCCGCATCTCGCGTCTTGTCTATGGTGGCATACGTCCTCAGGCAGTGACGCACCATGTCCACATTGGACGTCTGCAGACCCTCGATCAGCACGCCCTCCAGAGACTGCTGCAGCATGGAGGTGATTCCTGCGATACGCTGGAAGAGGACACAACCAAGTATCATAAATATTCCAACAGAGTATATTGTTGCTAATACACTGACCAAGTGAATCAATAGGAAAAACAAGGATCAAATATTTTCTCTTAAGATAAGGGCTGCACAGAAGCTGATTATATTTGTACATTAATTACAGGACTGACTAAAGAGCAGCCTGACTGACAAACTAACTTATTTACAAAATTAATTTATCAGCCGTCAGATGGATTGACAAGTGACACTTACAGGTCTGACTTTGTCCAGTAGGGGCATGCCTTTGCTCTGTACAGCATGGAACTGCAGCTGGTTGAATTCTGTAGCAATCCTCTCCAAGATCTGACCAGCTAACAACGGACTGTAAACAGACAGAAATAAAATCAGACACAAAGGGGGTGTGCTCAAAATTACAATATAAAAATATGGCACTCTTACTGCAGCTCCACGAAAGATAGATGCATAAATGAACAATGACTTTTTTATCTTATCTAATTTGTCATTTGTTATAAACATCCATTTTTTTATACCTGGTTAGGTTGAATGTTATACAAGTATTAGTAAGTAAGTATAAGTAAGAAACTGCCATTATTTGGAAGATAACCTGCCCACATTCAATCAAGTTATCTACCAAGTGATGCCAGCAGGTTTGTTAGCATCTCAGTTTCCCACCTGCTGATTTCCAGAGAGTTGGATTCCTTGGTGTTCTGTGAGTGGAGGATCTTCTCAATCTTCTCCACTGACCGGACCACCTGAATCAACCTCAATACACACACCTGATGGATGGTACAATAAAAGGAAGAGGATAATTAATTAAGATTGCCCCACACAGTAGACAGCTGTCTACATGTTATCTTTTACATTAAAAGTAAGAAACTATTGCTATAAATTAATTTCAAAACTGTTAATCGTCTGTACTGCACCATATATAACCAGCTAGACCAACTTTAAGGTCACAATTTGGCATGGGCATGCCATAGTAGACTGTCAAAGAGCATTGTACAGGTGATTATAAAATATATTTAACGATGAATACTAAGTATGATCAAATGGGCCCATACAAGAAGATGAAGAGACAAACCTTTTTTTTCTGCAGATCATCCTGTTTGGTTAGCTGGTTGTCTATAGCCTGAATCACTTCACTCACAACAGATCGCAAACTCTGTGACAAATAACAGCCAGAAAGAAACACATTATACAATACATTAACACTTTGGTGGAGAATTTAATTAAAAGTTACAGTTACTTATTGTACTATACATACCATAACCTCCTCTCGTAACTGCCCCAATGGCACAGAAAGCTGATTGAGGGCTTTGTCCATCCCCACCTGAGACGAGGGAGCAGGAGACTGAGATTAGTTTACTGTCTCTCACACTATTAGGCTTACTTTAAAAATTCCAGCAGAACTGAACTATAAAGGCTGATTCTGATATTGTTAAGTTGATATGTGTTGTTATGGAAACTTTTTTTACACAATATATTTATATGCAATAAAACACTGCTTGCCATGATTTTTTTTAAAGAAAATTAGTCAGTAATTGACAGACACTGAACAATAATTATGTTTATTTAGCTATTTCTTTTATTTCTATGTATTCATTATTTTCTCGGTTATCATTCATAGATTGGCTGACAATGTATTATTCATTAAAGCTTTATGTTTGAGAAAATAGCTCATTTTGCAGAGTGGTGAAAAATCAGTGCACAATCCACATACAAAAGGTCTATTTTCATTCCAGCTAAATTAATTTCCCCTTTTAAAATCAGTATCGGCATCAGTCTGAAAAATCACATATCGGTCGGACTCTACTCAATAGACCACTGACTTCTTGGTGTCCTCCTTGTCTCATGTAGACTAAAAAGCTGCTGGTTTAGGTTCACAAAATACAACCACATTTAAAACAACTGACCAGGTTGGTGGACAGGTTGACAAAGTCTGCATAGTCCTTGTTGATGAGCTCCACCATGGCCGTTTTCAGCAGCTTATAGTAGAGCTCCAGGTCCTCCCTCATCTCCTCCAGCTGGACCTGCTTCCGACACTCCGCCACAAACTGATCAACGTCAAAGTCATCCTGCAGGAGGCAGAGAGACAGCAACATCAGACACACCAAAGAGACACATTTAGATAACAGAAACTAAAATATGATTTAGCTACACAGTCCGACCAAAAAAAAAAAAAAAGAAAAACTCATTATACAGAATGAACATTTTACTGTTTAGCCTGTTGTTTGCTGATATGGTTAACACTGGGACCGGCTATACGCAGGGGCAAGACCCAGATACCTTACCAAAGTAACTAAGTACCAAGGTAACTACTCACTCAATCTGTCAAAAAAAAAAAAAACAGACAGAATAACACCAGATTTTGAGATGTCCAAAAATGGAAGAAAAAAGAAAGTTATAATATACCATATCCATTTTTGTCAAAAAGGTCAAATTTTAAAATCACTAAAATGCTTAAAATGGACCAATTATAATCTTTTGTATCTAGTTACTTTGGGATGTTACTTTGGTAGTTATCACCCGCCCCTAGCTGGAGCATGATGTGTACGTATGATGCCCCCTTCACATTTCTGTCTGCCCCCTCATATATGCCTGCCTACGACCGGCCCTGATTAACACTGTAGCGTTATCGTATTTGATATTAATACAACTGCGATAGAAGTTTAAACAGGCAATGGCTTCATTGTTCTAAGTATATCCACTCAAAATGACAAAACAAAAAAGGTTTAACAGTCAGGAGGATCCAGTATGAGCAGTCAACTAGCTAATGCTAACGTTAGCTAGTTGAGCAGCATAAGCTATCGTTTGCGCACTAACAAACGTGACGGATTCTTACCTTCATAAAAACATCTTTGTCGAAGCACAACGAATCTGGCCCCTTTGGTAGATTCATGTTGAGATATAAAACACAGCTACAAAATACACAGAAATGTTTGCAATCCTCCGGTGAGCTGCTGCTGCTGCAACAAGACTTCCGCAAACATGGCAAGCGCACCAACGAGGAAGAAGAGACAGGAGGACCGATGGACAACGCTCCCTAGAGGTCAGAAGAGGTAACTGCAGCGTGGACAGGCGAGGTTCTCAAACAACCATCTTGTAAAATTTTACATTGATAAATGTATAAACCAGCTGCATCGCAGTTATAAAAGTCGAATAAACTCAAAGATGCATGTAACAATGTCTTCATTGCAGAATCAGAATCATGTTATCATCTGGAGGAGTAACATACTAGTTATGTCCATCTTAGTCTTTCAGTGTTAAGATTTGAATAGTTTTATTTTATACAGTCTATGCTTGAACATAGCATTTTAAAAGTAAGAAGAAAGAAAGAAGTGATTATAGACTTTGCATTAGTTTTCCTGCTATATTGTATTATACCATATACGACACCACATTATATTTGATATTCTTATCAATCTCATGTTATATTGCTGTACTTTCCAACAAATCAGGCTATATTGTTGTACTATACTTTTTATTGTTTTATATAATACTACTATATTGCAACACTAAACTTCGTACTATGTCTCATATCCTTTACTACATTTCAGTATTCCACATTATACTAAATTATTTTAATATGTTACATTGACTCTTCTATATTCTATTATATCAATACAGACAAACCATGACCATTACCTTATCTTTATTATACATTAGCCTTGTGCACACTAATTACATAAACCTGTTGACTCTACTGCTATTAATCACACCACTGTCACATTATCAGCACCACTCACTTTACCATGTCTCCTAAACCTCTGATACACTTTCTTTTTTTGTTCTAATTTAAGTCTTTATGCATTTTTATTATTATTTCTGCTTTTTTCTATAGTTATCTGTAGTTATTAATTTTGTTCCTGTTGCACAGCTGCAACAACCAAATTTCCCAGGTGGTGATCAATCAATTAAGGTTTTTCTATATCTTATCTTATCTTGCTTGTGGCCAGCACAACAGGATGCTAAACACATCTAGCTTATTTTAGTTTTTGTGCATCTCTTAAATTAATTCTGCTACTTTCTATGGTCATCTGTATTTATTTGTGTTGTTTCTGTTGCACAGCTGCATCAACCAAATGTCCCCAGTGGTGATCAATAAAGGTGTATCTATATCTTATCCATGGCAAACACAACAGGATGTTAAACACATGTAGGCACACTAATGTCCCCACAGCAGAGCAATAAAGGCTGCATAATGCCCCCGCCTACCAACAAATTATGATAACATATCCTGTGCTTTAATGGTATTTTAGCTTAAATTAACTGCTTCTACACTATTGTTTATTGGGACTCTCTTTTAGGGGGTATTTTTAGTAACTGTCATGCTTATCTTTTCTGTGTCCAACATTTTATTCAAATAATGGCCTACATTCCCATTAATCATCACATATTTCTCCCACATTTCATCTCCAGCAGCTCCCTTCAGCCGCTCCTCTCTAAGTTTGGCTGAGAAAATGTCTCTTATTGGATGACAGTGCAGGGCTGTGGTGTCAGGTGATGCGGCGGCAGCCACTACTCTCTCTATTTTCTCTCTTGGTGGAGAAATCACTGGTCTCTCAACCCGGATGCTGTGCCACAACTATCGATAATTCTGCCCAGTGCGCAGCGCTGTAGGCAGAGCAAGGGGGCGGAAATATTTCAGTACCCTTGAAGCGGACAGCTCTCCCCGGATCCACACGCCTCTCACTGCCGGGCTCCGCATCCGAGCCTGGAGGGCGGGCAGGACCACAATTCATACCGAAGATAGGGGAAGGTGTAGCCGCCACGTTAAGCCACACTGCTCCTGCAACATCGTGACTACTTGCACGCTGCTGAAGCCGTAGTGGAAGGGTGAGAAAGAGGGAGGAAGAAAGAGAAAGGGGGAGAAGAGCATCACTACAGAGAGAGAGATGGCGGAGTGCGGGCGGAAGGCGCTGTCTCTCCTGGAAGCGGCCCGCTCCCGGTACGAGAGCCTGCAGATATCCGACGATGTGTTCGGCGAGTCCGGGGATGACAGCAGCGACAATCCCTTCTACAGCACCTCCGGAGACTCCGACTCCGACAACTACATAGCCGAGGTGGGCGAGGAGGAGCAGCACCACCACCACCAAAAACGGGGGGATAAGGAGAGCAGCAGCGGGCACCGCGGGGGAGCAGGAGGTGGCGGCAGCGGGAGCAGCGGAGCCGGTCCCCCGGGCTCTCTGCCCCGTAGTCAGGCAGAGGAGGAGGGCTGGACGGAGACTCTGCAGGATGTCACGGTGCCGCCGTTCAAAGAGACATATGGTGAGGCGTGATGCACGACAACATGAATAAGGTCATTTGTGCAATGGGAGAATTGTGTGTGTGTGTGTGTGTGTGTGTGTGTGTGTGTGTGACAGACAGAAATAGTGCAGTTCACGGTCATGTTTCAGGTCAGATAGGCCATTTCTGTGGCTCTGATGCCAAAACAGAACACAAAAGGCTATTTTCTTTCAAACAACAGGGTGTTTGTTTCGTTTGTGTTTCTGTGTGTGTGTGTGTGTGTGTGTGTGTGCGTGTGTGTGTGTGTGTGTGTGTGTGCGCGCGCGCGCGCGCGGGCGCGTGTCGTAGTTAGTGAGTGACAGACACAGAAGCATGACATTGCATCGGTAATTGATGTATTAAGTTAATGGCAAACGTTTAGCCTTTGATATTTACCCCTTGGTGCTGTGGTACACATGCTGCCCTGTGTGTGTGTGTGTGTGTGTGTGTGTGTGTGTGTGTTGCGGGGCAGGGCAGGGAGACATGCTGTTTAATTTAGAGAATCAGCATGATGTCTCCCCTGGTTCTGCACACATATACACACACATTACCCCAAGCATAGTGCACTATGTTTGCAGAATAGTACACGCACACATACTGGCCTTTGTCCTCCTGCACCTAGTTAATGAACATAAGTCAGAACTGTAGTAGGGCAGCAACCAACCATTGTTCTCATAACAATTAATCTGCAGGTTATTTTCTCAATAATTGATTGATC
Source organism: Centropristis striata (assembly GCF_030273125.1). Taxonomy (NCBI): domain Eukaryota; kingdom Metazoa; phylum Chordata; class Actinopteri; order Perciformes; family Serranidae; genus Centropristis; species Centropristis striata. The sequence goes on from NC_081536.1 coordinate 17,412,645, forward strand.
ATTTGATCTATAAAATGTCAGAAAATAGTGAAAAATGTCCACCACAGTTTCTTAAAGTCCAGGGTGTCCAACATTTGATACCTTTAAATGTTGTTTTAACAGTGGAAACTCAAAGACAATCAGTTTATTATGATATAAAACAGAGAAAATCAGAAAATCTCCATATGTGAGATGCTAAAAACAGTTTTTTTTGTTGTTGCCATTTTTGCAATTGACTTAAACAGTTAATTTGTTATCTAAATAGTTGGGGTTTCTTTGAATAATCGATTAGTGAACTCATTGTTGCAGCTTTGCTCTTAGTTGCACACTTTCTTTGTTGAATGTTTTCAAAACGTGACAGTTAAACAGCTCTGTGCACTCACACTGCTTCGTCTTCCTGTGTATTATTCCGTCTTTGTGATAAATTCCCAAAAGCGTGATCTCATTCTGTTTGAAACCCGACGGCTGCTAGCCAACATGTACCACTCTATCAGTCTGTGTCTTCAGAATAGTTTTTATCCATTTATCTTTCACTAAGTACAGCGTGATGCATCTGGCAGTGGTGTTTGGGTTTATAGTGCAGAGCCTTGTGTCAGGCTTCGTTTGGTTTGTCCTCCTCTACCATCTCTTCTGCTTCAGCTGGAGCAACAGTGATGGGTGGAAATACAATCCTGTGTGTGACATGTTGCACTGTGGCACCCTTGGAGGTGAAGCAGCATATGGCTGCAGCAGATATGGACCAAGCTGCTCACACATAACACAGAAACACACATTGGAGCATTCATCTGCAAATGAATAAAAGCACCGGCATACAATTGATTCTAGGTAAGTAGGTGTCAGGAAACCACTGGAAATTAGTTAACTGCATTGATTTTATGCAAAGATTTGTTTTGCAAGCTTTTAATGGCAACAGGAAAATGCACCTCTTCAGAATTCAAAATAAAATACCTGATAATGAAATAAAAATCTTTAAATTGAATGACAGTCAGAGAGGCAGTCCTCAGGCAAGGCCAATGCTGCATTCACATGCTCTTTAGACAATCCTATTTCTGAAGTCATTCTTCTAACTTTGGTCTGTTTGTGACCTTTAAGTCATAATGTGGAAACAACATGGCGGCTACAAAAAATATGTTTGCTAATTTAATGCCCATAGTCTAAACAACACATTGAAAGCTGTTTCCAGTATTTGCATGACAACAAAGAGCGAAGGAAAGGATCAGGTGAGACATGAAACTTGATAGGGAAGTCATTATTCTGACACCACCTGAATGCAACACAAATGCCCTAATTTGCAAGGTTAAAGAAAGTGAAAAATGATTTTTGTGCCGGTCCGTGACTCAAATTCACCCCAAAATTGCCTTCCACCAAGTTCCATGAAAATGTGGCCAGTATTTTTTCTGTCATTGTAATGACAAACAGACAAACATAAAGAAACATAACTTCCTTGGTGTGTAGAGTAATAACTTCTGTTTCTGCTGTTGATATGGTGCCTAAATTTAAAGTGGTGGCACTAGCCTGTCCCAGGCAGCAGGATTACAGAGCAGGACACCAACCAAAACTCAGAACAGCTCTGTTTGCTTCTGCACATGATCCAGATTTAAAAGGTTTCCAGCCAGCCCGGTTATCCAGCTAACTTCAGTAATCCTGCTTTGGGAGACAAGACCCAGATATGGAGCAGTATCTATCTCACTTATCCAAAGTAATCTGAACCAAACTGGGCTGAGCTTGGGTAATAGCTGCTTTGGTGATGTTACAGGATGTTCTCTCTTACATCCAGCTCTGTACTTCTCTGTTTGACTTTTTTATTTATTTATTTATTTGCTCTGTTGACCCAAGCTTTAGAGGCAGCAGGTGTGTCTGTCTGTTTTGTACAGTCTCGTCTGGCTTGTAAAGCTACAGTGTGTGTTTGCACAAGCACAGTCAGTGTGGGTGTGGTCCCGCCATCTTGCATCAATGTTGGGATGATTAAGAGCTGCCTGACTCCTGGATGGTAGCAGGACTACCAGGGAGCATAATCACACTTCAGACCACAAGTGGCCGAGAGCGTGCTCTGATTTTATCGGCCCGAACAGTAAAGATTGACTGCGTCCTGAGCCTCAGCATATCTACATAAATATGTTCCACCACAGATTTTAATGGCATGGGATTTGAAGCCGCTTAAGCCAGATGAGGTTTCGACAAACTGAGTGAAAATTTAATCTGTGAAACATTTATCATGTGCTTGGATTTCTCCCGTCTAGCTCTCTGCCTACCTTTTTCTCACCTGCCCGTCTGTCCTTCTGTCCATTTCTCTGTCTGTCTTGGTGTCTGGCTGTCTAGCTGTGACGGTGCTGACACAGACACAGTGCCGATGTGACAGCTCCACTCCTTGGAGACTGTCCACCCCGTACATAAATCATCAGCCACCGACGGAGAGCATCAAGTCATATACTCTCATACAAACTCTCAAGGACTCCAATTGGTTTGTATTTGTTTACAGTTGCATTAGCAAATCCTCCTCGGTTTTGAACCAGTAGCACAAGTTTAGGACCCCGCTGCAAATTTGTTGTTTACTCAAGGTGATGTGTTCTGTTCATGTCAGAGAGAGAATGTTTTCCCTGCAGCGCGAGGGGTTGAGGGAAACAACCAAGCCGAGGATTATCGAGCATACATCCACATCTCATATTATATAACCACCTTATCGTGATGTTGGAGGGAATTACAGAGCTATTTATTCATTCACTTTGCTGAGCGTGTAGATTACTGGTGCTCTCCATATGTCAGTTTGTCTGCCTGTATTCTCGTCTGGCAGTCCTGTCTGCATCTTGCCTCTTACCATTGCAGAGACATTTGGAAATATCAAACACTTACTCATACAAACAAAGTGGACTTTACATGAGGTTTATACACATAGAATGGGACTGTAAGTTATATTTAGTTGCTGTTTGACAAGCAGAGATGCATGCATCTGACACACACTACTCCAAATATTCACAATAAACAAAAAAAGCAAAAGATAACTGCAAACCAGCATAGGGCCTATATATGCAGAGACAAAAAATACAAAATTAAATAAAAAACAAAACAATAAATAGCATATAAAGCAAACAAGATGTTATGTATGACACAGAAAAAAACACAGAAGAGTAATTAACTTTTTTCTGTAGTGGTCAGTGGAACTGTATTGTTATGGTATCAATAACGAATACTACAAAAAGTCAAGAAGGAATAGAATTACTGCCTCACAGTGTGGTGGCTGTCAACCAGCCAAGTTGCAGTTTATGTCCACGTCTGTTCAGACTCTTATGTATCCACGACAGTATACGAGGCTTCAAATATGGATGTTGCTGCAAAGAAGCTTCAGTATTTGACCAAATGTGTATCCTTCTGTTCAGTTATGGCATTAAATAATGACCAAAAATGTATGTGAAATTTGTCATAATTGGTGTGTGGATTCTTGAGTTATGGCTAAATATGTATTTTGTGAAATCTCAGCAACCTTTGACTTTCCTGAGAAATGGCATTCACAAAACAGGGAAAGACATGAGGTCACAGTGATCTTGACCTTTGACCTCCAAAATCTAATCAGTTTATCTTTGCTGAATCTGGGCCAAATTCCAATCATGTTGACATTGCATCGCTCTTTATTATCAAAGTCTGTTGTACACATGCAAAAAAAGTTTTTCTCTGATGTAATGCACATCAGTATAATTTTATATGTGATTTGGCCCACACTATGAATAAAATAAATTATGTATTGACAAAAAAAAAATCCATTGTGGTACTAATTTCAGTATATTGCCCAGCCACAGCTGGGATTTGTCTGAGAAAATAAACAGAAATGGCTCTCAAATTCATGAGCTTTTTCTCTAATTTCCGCTAAAACATGTTTCGTCTACATGAAGGGCTTATCCGACGCGACTACACGGTAATCTCTCATTCTTAAATCCACGGCTATAAAAGCTCTTCCAGACAGATGTTTGTCCTCCGCCATTAGAAACACTACAACCGCTGATTATCATGAGGGATTAAACTTCTGTTTATAGGTGCAACGTAGGTGGAGTTTTGCACAGTGGGAAATTGATATTTCAAAGCTAGTGCAGACAAATTAGCTAATATTTGTAGTGTGAAAGAAAAATGATGTAAATGTTTGATCCAGTTTTATCAGAGTGATGAAGGATGGGCTGTAGATGAGCTGGCAGGGGTGTATAAAGAAGATCTATGGAGGAAATAGATTGAAACAATTCCATTATCCATAAAAATGATGAGTTCCTCCTCAGGTTGTATTTTTGGCTGAGATGAACTGAGGTGAGTCACTTTGCCTCGGTGGACCTTACATCTAAATGTCTGATGTTTTTATGGAGGAGTGGCTCACTCCGAGGAAGTCATGCTGGATTTTTACATTCAGCTTTCAAGTCTAATGGAATGCAAATGAGCAGATTTCGAGCCGTGCCCGGCTACTTCCCCTGTCTTGGCTGCAAGCCTCAGCTTTGTGGGCGTGCTTGTACTCTACTCTTTTTATTTTTTTCCTTTCCTTGTCCTCCTCCACACAATGCTTAAATAGTCTACCGTTAAGCTTCGTACATGTTATCTTTAACTCAGCATTAAAAGATTGAAGCAAAAGTCCGTTATTACTGCGGTTGCAGCCACTCAGGACCGGAGGAAGGATAGAGAGAGAGTGAAAACCTTGTTCTACTCTGTTCACAGATAATGAGATCGTGCTGTTCAATTGAGCCTGCAGTTGTTCTGCTCCACGTCCAAATTCCCTCTCACAGATCCAACAACCTCAGAGAGAATCTCTAATTTACTAGAGCAAACACACTAGGCCAGTCACTGCATTGTGTATTGATTGTGTGGTTTCAAAGCTTATGCACACAGAGAGCTTTTAATTTGGAGATAAATGTCACTTCCCCCTTAGTTAACTTGTGAATAACAATATATGAAAGAAGGAAAACAGCTGTCCAGTATGCTGGTAACTAATTTGATTTTCTGCTTAATATTTTCATCTTATTTAATTCATTTTTTGCTTAGCCATAACTTTAAACAAACTATTAAACAGTTTATCCATTACTTTTACCCTTGCACCTTCCTAGGGACATTTCTGGCTTTTTAATATTTTGATCATGGTGTGATTTTAGTTATTTATTAATTTCTTTTCTCAAATTTTGTAAGTCTGACTTTAGATCCTATAATAAGTCTAATAAAAGTCTAATAAAAACCTCACTTTTTGTATCTGACAGCCATTACAGCATAAAATCATGCACTCGATTATATCAGGCTTTCAATCGAGAGCTTGTAGAAAATTGCCGGTTTTAGTATTTTCCACCAGATTGAGCCATTTTCTCATGTTTGTCCTCTGGGGCAAACACATGCTGTTTTCATGATTTCCACACTGCTGTTTCATGGAGCAACGCAGCATTTGATTCAATGCATCAAAATCAATATGTCAATATCAGTTAATCAACTAAAAAATCAACTATAGCATTATGTACTGGTGCAATATTAAAATAGCAGGAGTTGCAATCAAATGTGTCTGTTTGACATCAGAGCAAAAAAAAAAAAGTATATATCCATTAGCTCAAGCAAACCACATTATTTATTATTTATGTAAAAATGTAAACTATAACTAGTTAACTCATCCACATGAACATTCTATGTTGTTTTGCAAATCAACAGAATTTGGTGCATCCATTACTTGTTAAAAGAAAAAGACAGTTAAGCTTTACTGACTCACTTCTGATGCCTTTCATTCAAGGCTCCCTCGTGACCCGACTATCAGATCAGAACACGATTTTGCCTCATTGTCTGCCGTAACACTAAAGCGACGAGACACTGAAACCTTCGGCAAGGAGCGTAGAAACGCCGCGCTGTGACACGGATCGCAGCGTGGTGGCTGTCATGTTGTGTAAACAATCTAACCGTAGCCCTGGGCTTGTTTGACACCAAAGACTTCTGTGGCTGATTTATGTAAAACCACAGCAATTATATGTGAGTGTAAGATGTTCTTCTGACTATTTTAGAGAGTACCTCAACCAATGGATGTTCTCTCTGTTAATGTGTCCTCTTATGAAATGACAATAGAGATTATGTAAGAAGAATAAACAGTTTTTTTGCATCCCACACAGCCTTGAGAGTGACAGCTCTATAAAAATCTTATTTTATTGTGTCTTACAGTGTCAGAAGAGAAACCTTTTATTCAGCAAAGTCAGTCAAGTTGCAGGCATGGTGCCCGAGTTGAAAAACTGGGATTAAGTGACAGTTGTTTCTGTGAGTTAGCCCATATGGGACCCTCTGTCTGCCTGTCTGTGTCATAATCTTGTTTTTTTCCTCTTCCTGTCCTGATCCAGGCCCCGCTCAGAAGATGCCGGCCACCGCCACAGCCTTGGACTTCTTCCAGCTCTTCGTCCCAGACAATTGCATCCAAAATATGGTCACCCAGACCAACATGTATGCCAAGAAGTTCCAGGAACGCTTTGGCTCCGATGAAGGCTGGCGCCCCGTCACGGCGCAGGAGATGAAGGCCTTCCTGGGCTTCGTCACCTCCACCAGCGTGCACCGCTGTGAGTCGGTGCTCAGCATCTGGAGCTCGGGCTTCTTCAGCAACCGGAGCATCGCCTTGAAGATGAGCCAGGCTCGCTTCGAGAAGATCCTCAAATACTTCCACATCGTGGCTTTCCGGCCATCGCAGGGAAGCAACCAGGGCCTCTACAAGATCCAGCCCTTCCTGGACTCGCTGCAGCAGTCGTTCAGCTGCACCTTCAGACCGTCACAGACACAGGTGAGTGCGCGCTCCTGCAGGTCTCCAAAGAGCATCTTATATATTTTTAATAGCTGGGTGCCACATTTTGTATTCTCATACTGATTCTACAGTCACTGAAATGAATGAATACAGCCTATTTGTGGTCATAGCTGTTTATACAGTATGTCAGTCTACCTGTGTTACCAAATACCATGGCAGGCAGCAACATATTCTCATGAATGAGTCTGTATGATTTCTTGCAAAACTACATGCATCACGATCCAATGATGTCCTACAAAATAACATTTACTGTTTTAAACACATCACGTCACTGTTCTAAACATGACAAAAATTGCTGTTTTGGGGCGTTTTCACAACCCAAAGTTTAGACTGTTGTAATCTAACTCTGGTGCGGTTAAATCCGGTTAAATTCATTTGATCATTTGTGAACGCTCCAGTTGTACTCTGGTTTGGACCAAAACAACAGGTCCAAGACCATTTATGCAGTGTGAAAGGAAAACAGACTAAATACAGAACGAATCAAATTCCACTCTTATTGGTGCTTACCAAACTTGACTTGGGTTGTGAAAGCGCCCTTTAAAACATTGGTAAACACGTCTGTAATGTGTTTAAAACAGTATCGGTTTTGTGAATTGGAATTATTTGGTTAGGTATAGGCAAAAAACAGGGTTAGTCTTAAAATAATTACTTGCGCACAGAATTACTGGACAGTTTAGTGACATAAAACATAAAAGGATACAAACACCAGCCTCCTGTTTCAAAGTACTTAATTTGTTGGCAAATGGGAGACAAAACCTTCACAGACATTTTAAGTTTAAATATTAGTTATAATATTATAATAGATATAAGAGCTAGAATTTGTTGATTCATTGTTTTCTGGTTAGGTTTCAAATACATGCACTTTTAATACAGAAGCTAAGGAGTTCCCCAGTTATCTTGTAAAACAAAATCAAAATTTAAAGGAAATGTGAAGTAGGGCAAATCAAGTCAATAGCTCCAACAAGAAGTCTAATTTTGAAAACCGTCTACAGATCAAGTGTTTGTGTAACATCTTTAACAGACTTCCCCTCCAGTGGTCTTACTCCAACTTTTCAGCTGCACTGTATGCATTAGAGCTACATTTATGCAACTGGGGCAGTGGAGCGCCTGCCTTGCTACTCTATTTTGGGTGCGCTGGAGTTTATTCAACTCCTACTTTACTTTCTTCTCCAGACGAGCAGCAGCAATAAAGCGAATAAACAAGCCGATTGAAGTCAACAGTGTTGTACATCATTTGCTTCTGATTTTTCCATTTTTTTATTTATTTTTACTTACCACTGACTCACAAAAATGGTTTCTATAAAAGTCAGGATTTATAGGGTTCCTTCCACTTTATTTAAAAGCTTTTCTCATTCGGCTACATGTTCTTTCATAATGACAAATAAAAATCACCCAACATATTCAGAAACTGGTTAAGAAGAGGGCATCCGGGTTGGCTAATCACATTCCAGTGGGATCTGATGCCACCTCTGTAGACACTGTTGAGCTCTTAAAAATTAATGAATTTCTGGGAAGGAGTTGATTAAATAGCTTTTCTGCAGTGTGAGTGCTGTAACACGGCCTTCGTTGTGAAAGATGATGTCAGTGCTGTGATGCATTTGGGAATACAGGCTCTTAACAGCATCAGCCCCCCTCAAATCACAACCACATCCCATTCAGTTGTGTCATTTTACAAAATAGTTGAAATGTGAATGTTGATGGGTTTATTTCATTGTGGAGTAATTAAGTGTTTTTACATTAGTGCTCGACATCCACTTAGGGTCTAAAAAGGACCAAAGTGAAACAATGAGGGCAGAGCGGCTGTCAGACAGCAGTAGCGGGGTACATGTGTATCTAGGACAGTTTGTTTTTTGTCTGTTAGTTTTCTGTGCCAGGGGCAGCGAGTGAGCCCAGATAGTGAGAGTGACACACTGAAGCTCCACAGACAAACGGAAAAAGCGAATCTTTCCATTTAATGACCGACACAGATGGATGGAAAGAAGTTGATGTTCTGGTTTGAGTTTTAATTAAACTGTTTGTTTTTCTCGCTGAATCAATTAATCATTTAGTTCATAAAATGTGAGAAAATAGCAAAAAAAAAATCGCAGTTTAGTGGTAAACCGATTTCAGCAGTCGTGTGATTAATGGGGCGATTGATGTCGTTTTGGGATAATTGGCATCGAGCCATGCCTGCTCTCACAAGGTCGATTATTTATTTATTAAAGTATTTCACTGAGGAAACACCAGAAAAGGACACTACACTAACATTATTTATTTATTTTATATGTACGTTTTAAATTTTTTGATCCCTCTTAGAAACAAGGAGATGCTTCATTAATATGTATTTATTTTGATTAAAAAAATTGCTACATTTTTTTAAACTTTAAAATTAGTGCACGACAGCAGACAGAGACAATGCAGACAATAACAGTGTTCATTTAGCTTCAGCAATTTTGTGTTTCATTTGTAAGTATTTTTATCAACAAAAAAAGAACAATTTGATATTAAGTCGTTACCCAACAATATTAAGTTAGATATTATAGAGGAAAACCAGCAAATATTCATATTTTCATGGCTGGAAAAAGATAATTTCACTTAAAAAATTGCTTTTTGATGATCAAAATAGCAGCTGATAATTTCTGAAGATAATATAATCAATCGACAAATCAATTCAACTCTATTTTTAATTGACAAAAAATGAACAAAATTGTGTGATTGTGATGGGAAATTACCTCACATGGCATAAAACCAACTGATAAGTTGAAGTCACAAGTTTATCTTGTCCTCTTGAGTTTGAATAAACCACAAAGATCTTGTTGTCAGTCCTGAGTTCTTCAGAAATTACCGCTACAATCAGCATTTTGTTTCGTATACAGTATAACCTGTTTCTCTACATGTGATCGAGTCAGAGTGACTTGGATTTATCTGCCACTTGTCATTATTTAACACGATTTGAGTGTTAATGTGTGAACAACATCAGTGCTTAATGTTCGCATGTTATGTCAGCTCCTTTTCGACAGCGACGCTTCACATTTTCTGTGTCAGTCTTGCAGTTTTGCAGCCACCGAGATGATCTGTTGACACTGCTTTGTATTGATTTGCAAGTGTAAAATCAGTGAGAGCATCTACTGCAAGACAGCAAGTGAGTGGCTGGATTGATTTTTCCCCTTTCTCTGTCCAATACAGGTTTAGGGAATCCGTGCAAATGATTTACTCGAAGCGTTCATGTGCAAATGTCACCACCTTGTTTTCAGATGCAGAGAAAAATCCGGCCACCAAGAGAAACGTGCTGCAGCAGCGACCACGGTGCTAATGTGCGGCAGCGACAGGATGAGATATTTCTTAAAAGGCCATTGTGGTTTGGGTGATGTCATCCATCCAGAGGCTAGTTAGCCTAATTAATCCTCCACTTGTATTATCCATATTTGACTTGGAAATGACTTGTTGCTCTCTGTTCTGAGAGCAGGAGAGAGCTGATGGTTGCAGCTCACTTCAGCTTTAGTCAAATCATGATGGAGCAGCATGAGGAGGAGGCGGGGAAGACTCCAGAGGAAGGGAGAGCCAGGAGACATTTGAAATGCAAATATTTGTTGTGTGGTTGTCTCTGGAAAATATTTGGCCAGGATGTATGTGTACTGCGCTCGTGTAATCATCCAAGAAAGGGTTAGATAATATTTGGTTGTGTGTGCGTGTGTGTGTTCTGTTAATGCCCCTGCTTGTGTGTGTGTGTTTAGATTTGTGAATGTGTGCTAGTTTTTAATTCTTACTTTAATCCCTGTTTGGAAATTCATCTTCATTACCATATCTGATCCATCCAAACCATTTAGAGACGAGCAGACCAGAGAAATAATAAATGCCCTAGAGGAAGCTGGCACAAATCATCGATACCTAATCCAGTTGTTTGAGTCAGTATCACACAGATATTTCTCTTTTTTTTGTTGTTGTAATTTTTCCTTAAATTGTGAAGGTTTTTGTGAAATTTAACACTGATCTGAGAAATGTTGAGAAAAAAAAATGAGAAAAAAAGAAGTGAAAATTGCAATTAAGTAATCATTTCAGCTTTACTCTGGGGTGCTTGTTTTAAAGGAGGAGAATCATAAAACCCTGCAAATAATTGGAAACTGTGTGTGTATTAAATTTGTATGCATTTCTTTTAAATTGTAATTAATTTCCACCGAGCTTAGCAGACAGCAGGACCACTGTTTTATGGCATCCTTTTTTCCCAAGGGCCCATAAATGTACCGCATCAGGCAAAATTTATATTTTCTCCTTTTTTGCAGTCATGCTTTTTTTATTACTTTAGATGCATTTTTAATCGTGTCTATTTTTCACAGGCTTTGGTCTGGAGTTTGAATAGCCAAGTGGCAAGCATAAAAGTACTTTCTTTACTTTGTTCAATTTGTTATTTAGTGTTTATAGACAGAAAGATGTAGGCAGATAGATAAACAGACATAATTCTAAAGGGAATATATAAACATATAACATATAAATAAAAAAATGGTATGATAAAGCAACGACTGAAACAAGTGGAAGGTTTCTTCCTCTGAAGGGTTTTGCAGTCAGATCAGCACAGTTGACAATGTGTTTCTGGAGGGAGCCAAGTTTTTTCTCGCTGCAGTATCACACTCAAACACATACATAAGACTTGTGAGGATTTGGATTGGCTGCCTTCTCTCTCTAACCCTGAGCTGAAATGTTACATCATACACAACCTTGCTTTTATTCCTCACACAATAATACTTTTTTATCTCCCTTCTCTTTCCAGGAACACATTGTGTACTTGCGACATGGTTATATAAAAAATGAACTTAATAGAAGAACTCACATGTTCAGGAACAATGCCTGTGTGTGTCTCCAGGTTCTTCATGAGCCGTTGATAGATGAGGACCCGGTGTTCATCACCACCTGCACGGAAAGAGAGCTGAGGAAGAGGAAGAAGAGGAAGTTCAGCCTCTGGGTTCGACAGTGTACCTCCACCGGCTTCATCTGTCAGGTAGCAGCTAATCATTCTCATGAGCTCCTTTCACACATGCACTCTATTCCTGAAATGTTCAGCAACATTTCCTGCATTGGATCATGTGTGAATGGGAGCAGGGATCGAAATTTAGGGTACCACTAATTTCTCACCTCGAGACCTTGAAGAATTTCAGGGTAAATGCCTGTATGACATTGCTGATGACGTATTTGAATCTGCGATTGTTTCTGATTCAAGGAGATTGTGAACATTACCGGTCTCACAGACTTGTTGAATGTTAAATACAGCTCTTGCTCGCCATGTGTGACATTGCACTGCACGCCCATCGCTGTTAGCGACCTTCCAATCACAAGGTAGCCCCAAATCACACCCTGCTTTATCATCTATTTTCTTCTAAATGGGACCAATATTTACACAGTTAACATCATATTTTATAGAAGAAGACTTCAAACAAGCGATGAAGACCATGATCTTGCCACAAGCATTTTTACTGAGGTAATAAATCAAGTGAGAATTAGTTTCATTTTGTATTGAGATCGATAGGACCGGACTTCTTGTGCAGCCAACGGTGTCGACCCCTGCTGGACTTTTTGAAAGAATGCATGCTTAAGACACTGCTCAGACCAGGAGGTTGCCGCCTGGTTTATTTACATCTGCCCTTTTCCCCATATTCTTCTTCCTTTGAGTTTTATGGCAGTTGGCATCCAGAAGCATTACCGCCATCTGCTGGCTCTATTCCTCTATTCCAGGATCGACATGGCATGTGTTTAAAGGATTGGGACAGAAATGTTCCTTAATATAGTGCATGTATGCAATGGAGGAAGAAGTATTCAGATCCCTTACTTAAGTAAAAGTACTAATACCACACTGTGAAATTACTCCACTACAAGTAAAAGTCCTGCATTCAAACTTTAAATAAAAGTACAAAAGTATCACCATCAAAATGTATTTAAAGTATCAAAAGTAAATCGTTATGCAGAATGTCCCCACTCAAATTGTTATTTATATTCCAAATATATGAATAGATTAATATTATTATTGATGCATTAATGTAAGCAGCATTTTACTGTCATCAAGTTAGGGTTAAATTTAACTACTTAATATACTTTTGTGTGGTTTAATTTACAAACATGCTTAATCATTTCGAATCGACCATATTTTTTAATCCGAAATCTCGACCTGAAAAGTAACTACAATGTAAATCCAACGCTGCATGTGTGAATAGTTCAAATTACTAGCGGTGCCTAGAAATGATCTCAGTAATTTACTGGGAACAACGTAAGTGTAGAAGAGGTGAACAGAAACAGTGAACAGAAGTAAAAGAGAGAAAAGAGTATATGTGTGTGCCCACTTTGCGGGAGTTTTAATTTGCTGCTTTAAAACTTCATGACAGAAATCCAGTATTCTACATCAAAAATGCAAGAAAAAGTCTCCACTTTGCCTGAAGTCAAAAAGGCTCTTGAAAACATCAGACTTTGATCTTCACCAAATGTTTAAATCTCATTCTCAGGTCGTCGATGTTGCATCATTTTGCATTCAGCTAATTACATGCAAACACCACAAAGAATAATAATACATTCTGCAGGCTTTACATGCATGAAATGCAAAAGTTTGATTGAAAAAAATGATCAAACTCCTCTTGAAATGAGAAATACCCTCTGGGCAAAAATATTGGTTGTCAGGTTTTTCTTTTGATGTTGTTTTCCATTTGAATATCTACTGGCTGAGGATTAGATCTGTGTTGTCACATCTCAGGCAGGCAGTGCTGCTCCGCTCACTAACAACCTTGCCCTTACTGCAACCTTCAACTCCTACGCTGGTTTGTTATATAACAACGACCATTAACTGAGGCCGGGGCCTGCAGGAGGGCTGACAGACATGACCAGCCCTCCCCATTACAGGGGACAGAGGAGAAAACATTAAAAAACACCACTACAAGAGGGTAAAGTTGTTATTCTGTATTGTTAAACTGTTGACAAGTGATGGAGGCAACCTCCTAACAGCTCCCTAGTATCTGTGACAGGACGGCCACCCAACTGGAAGTGAAACATTTTTCCACCAGGATGCAGTTCGTTAAAGTGTTTTTCACTGTATAATATTGTGCAGAACTCTCACACAAATGTCTGCAGTGCCATACTGAAGAGGACTTTTTTGACAAATACTGGAGGGAATTTTGTGGAGTTTGTGGTTCTGACAGTGATGAGGGGTTACATTAAAAATTCAACATGTCTTTCCAGAAACAGTGTCCCCAAGTGTCCTAGTGTGAACATGTGCTTTCTGTTTAACCTGAGGAAACCCACTATTTAATCATAATCACTACATTATATAATACATGCCTTACCCTAACTGTAACAGATACTGTAGGTTGATAATCGGTGGTTCTCTCCTTACGTCTTAAAGGTCTTCTAAGAACAATAATCCCAGTTTGGATTTCTGTATTGACCTGCAGTGGAGAGGGATTTTTGACAAATAATAACTCTCCAGTGCTCACTCACTCAGTGCTTTCTTCTCGTCACTCATCTCATTCGCTACAGTTGATTATAATAATTTGCAGATATTGTTACGGTCTTATCTCATTAAGGATGATGTTATGCTCAATTTTGCCCCATGTTATTGAAAATAGTATTAAATAACGATACTTTTCAAGGTGTTGTGTTGAAGTTAGGGTTTCCAGTATCGTGATAACACAAAACTGTTAAGGAAGTACTGCAATACAATCATACAAGATTGTAAAGAAAATGTTTTTGACTGCAGAGAATCCCTAAATAGATAGATCACAGGCTTAAAATTGTGCTGCAGGGGATGTGTTTCCTTCTTTAGCCTGGACATAGTCCAGAATTACATTAGTAGAAGCAGGGGCCCACCATGATGAGAATTTAATTTTTTTTCCTTTTTGTTATCATTGCTTTATATCAAATGAAATAACATCAATTCATCATTTTGTCTTGTAATCCCAAATCTCCTGTGTAGATCTAGTTGTGCGCAAAAAGCCCAGACCCCGACATTTAAAGCCATATCCCATTATCCAATCCATTTAACAAATAAGCATTAGCATTCACACTGACTGTGGCCATTTGGCAGTCACTCAGTCTTTACCAGTCCCCTGATGTGTCTCTGCTCTGAGATCTTCTCTACTCTTTAAATGAATTGTGTCGAGGGAGAGAGAAAAAAAATCTAAGGAATAAAAACGAGTTAATGGAGCGAATCAATGAGATTCCATTAGCCAGTGTACCACACACACACACACATACACAGAGGCATGGTCTGGCCACTTAGTGTAATAGCTAAAGGTCTGACGTAGATGCTGCTAATCAGGCTAATGCCGTTCAGCTTGTGAACAACAGCAGGAATATAAATGCTGGAAGGACACAGGACTGTCTGTGGGTGTACATTTCTGTTGAATGTTCTTCTTTGGTAGCCAAGCGCTCTTTTATGTTTCTTTTGAAGCTTGTATCTTCAAGGACATCATGTACGAGTGTGTTGCGCTAAGAACCACGGCTCAGTCAGCCTTGATCCAGAGCAACATATATCACAACAACAACTGGCCACACAGTCATGAAATATTCATATTCACAGCCTCAGTGGGCACTTCTGAAACATTTCTGCAATCCCCTAACACAACTGCAGATAACAGATGTTTTTGGAAGTTTTTGTAAAGTTTGGGCCTAACTTAAAGTATGAAAAGTTTTTGGGCTGACTAGCATGACATTTACTGGGTACTTTCAGGTTCTCCAGAGGAAAAAACTTTTTTCTTTCCTTTTATAAAATATCCTTTATAAACTTTTTTTCTAGCAGAAACTTCAGCCCGAATGTAAATAGTTTATAGTATATTATATAGTTATAGTTAATTTTAGTTTATTTTTGAAGCAGTATCAGTCAATCAGTGAAATATTCAGGCTTAATCCACTTTGTGGCTTTTACTTGCTAAATCGTGGAGATTCAACTTTAAAGCATCTTCCTCCATTTCCACAAATATGTAGCAGAGTACTGATGCCAAAGCCACATCCATGTTGTGAACTGGTTTTGAAATTGCAGCACTGAATTTAAGCAGGACCGTCCAATTACGCAATGATGCACACCTGCAATCGGAAGGCTGTTCCATTTGCGCGTTATACAGTGATAGGAAGGATTCTGGCCTCGCCTCTGGAGGACCCGACTCCAAAGAAAGGATCCCACCAAGGAAGGATCCTTGACATTGGGATACAGCCAATGAGTGGGTATGACGGAGGCACCACTCTTCCTTTTACAAGTCAGTGTAGCATCAAAATGATTTTGAAGCCGTTATTATTCTAAATAGGTTTAAAATGTTGCCCTCAAGAAAAGTTATGGTTTATTGTATTTCATTTTTTTTGCCATAAATGTTATTGCCGTATTACTATGACATATCCCAAAACACAATTTTGATTTCAGCAACTTCCTGTCCTTTTCTCTCAGGCCACTTCAGGATCATTTTTTAGCCTCTACTGGTACATTTAAAAAACATTGCTGTTTGTTCCATTACACAGTGTTGTAAAATAAAAATACAGCCTTGCAGAGAGTTAGGGGTAATATAGTGGCTGCAGAATTTTCTAACCTAGAAGAAAATAAAATGGTACTTAAAAAGTGAAATAAAGTTTGTCTGTTTTATCTCTCGTCTCTTTCCGCCCACGCTGCAGATCTCAGTCCATCTGAAGGAGGGCACAGACGGTCTGGCCACCTTGAAGAACAAGCCTCAGCTCCACAGCCTCGTGGCCAAGCAGCTCTGCCAGAACATCTCCGGCAAGAACACCATCATCTTCACCGGGCCATCCATCACAAGCCTAAGCCTCTTCTCCGAATTCAGCAAACAAGGTGCACAAACAAGTTGAGACAGCAGATATCTATTGATCTGTCATCCTGTCTAAATGAAACACCCTTTATTTTTTTTTTCTTCCTAGTTCTTCTCTCTCCTCCTCTCCCCTTTCTGCTTTCATTCTCATCTCTCCTCATTTTTGCATTTTTTATTTGTTTATTTGTTTTCAGTCATGTTGTGACAATTGCATCCCCGGGCTCAACAGCACAGAGAGGAAGACAGTCTGTTGCATTTCACCTTCAGATGAGACTTCACATCTACTACAATATACAGCTAGAATGATTCATGATCTTTTCTTCATCTGTCCGTACACCCCAAGTGAAGTAATCTGACGCTGCCAGATGGTCTGAAGCATCTGAGACGATGTCATCGGAAACTGTTTGGAAGAGGGCAGACACTCTCAAAAAATAGCCGATTGGATGAACCATCTGTCGATTGCTGACAAACACTCGGGAGGGGAGCAGAAGCCTTTACTGCATTTATCTGCTCCTGTTTTAGTGAAGATAGACTCTAAAGTTCTGATATTACGCTAACCTCTTCAGGAGCCACAATTATTGATTTGAACCGGAACGAACAGTCACCACGAACACGTAGATGCCAGTAGCTCCTCACAGGATGCTGATTGGTCAAAACCTCCGACTTGGACCCTGACACAAATTTGGTTTGAGATTTCTATATAATCAAGTTCATGATGCACAAAGCTGACTTATACAGTTACGTTTCCAAATATTTGCATTCACAACTGGAACATTCCTGAAACTGCACTGAAGTGAAAGTACATAACTGAATGTTTTCCTCCATCTTGATGACTAAATCTTACCCTTGTTGAGATAGATGTTTTTTGCTGTTCAACCAAAATCGACCATAACCGTCCCAGATTCAGTGGGTTGTGTTTAGCCTCGTCACAGCTCAAAAAAATCAATAGATTAGAAAAGGGGACACTTAAAAGAAACACCACTTACTGTGAAACCTGCCGACTTCTGATATGCTCAATATGCGGTAATTTATCAGAAGGGGATCTGGGAAATAGTTTTAGGGGAAATTATCATATTTAATGCTGATAATTTGTCTTTGAAGCCGGTTTCCACAGAGCTCTGATTTTCATGCTCATTAAACCGAAGGCATCTTTTATTATGAAAGCATAATCCTGGTTTAGTCAGGGTGAGTCACATTTGAATTCTCTTCACTGACCCGTTTTCTTCTTTCGTCATAAATGAAAAAGTGGGACAATGTCATCGTGCCATAAAAGGCTGAAAATGAGCAAATCAGTGAAGGCAGAGAACAAATATTCAGTAAAACACATCGGGCCTCTCTGACGTTATCATCAGCACGACTTGGAAATTGAAAAGTTTTTACATTCCAGTTCTCACAAATGCTCTTTCACTAAACAATAACAGAAGAGCAATTTTAAACTCAACCGGGCAGAGCTGCAGTACGCCAAGTAAAGAAAAAACAAGTCTGGAGATATAATCAATATCTTGTCATACTAATTGGGCAAAGCTACATGAGGCATTGAGCTGAAAAAAAACTTAGTTCTGAGCTCACAAAGCCATTGTCCGACATTTTTATTTCCCATTTATCATACTGGATTAATTAGTGGAGTTAATTGCCTCTGCAACACTTACTGGGAACACACACACACTACAAAGATAGAAATCACTCCAAATTGAGAACTTTTACAAATCAGCAGCACTCAGCCACATGATTGTTTCAGGGCTGCTCATCCATGTTTGAAATAAAGCAATTGAAGGGGTGGAAAGACAGAAAAAGTGTAAGACAGAGATGGAATATGAAGAACAAGTGGTGCAGCTGTGAGAGAGATTTACAGTCTACAGTAGTTTGTTCTGTGAGTTTTGGTCCAGCTTAGAGGCAGAATGCAGGAAAAGTATAATAAATGCACAGGATTAACTGCAGGGGTTAATGAAATCAGGCTGCAACTAACAATTATTTATCCAATTACTCGTTTGTTCGATAAATGTCAGTACAAAGCCCAAGGTGATTTCATCAAACAGGCCAAAACCCAAACTGGATTTAATTCACAATCACAAAAGATAAAGTAAATTAACAAATACTAAAATTAGGAAAGCTGGAATCAGGAAATTTGGGGCATTTTTGCTTAAAAAAAACCCCAACAAGTTAGTTGTATGTTATCATAATCAGAGAAGACCACCGGGTGTTGAAACGTCTTCATTAAATAATATTTTTAGCCTTTATCCGTGTGCTCCAGTCTGCTTTGGACATATTTCTGTGGTTCTTCCTGTCAGAAATATTAACATGTCTTTGTGTTCGTCCCTCAGATATCTATTGTTGTGGACTTCTGAGCACCAGGAAGAGTGACTGTACAGGCTTACCACAAAACATGCTGGTCTGCGGCTCAACGCCAGCGCAGCGCGGCCAGTCACGAGTCATGATGAAAGGCAGCATGTCACTGATCAGCTGGTACAACAAGGGACACTTCAGGTTCCTCACCAACGCTTATCCTCCAACAAAACAAGGTAAATGCTGCTCTGATTCACCCAGAGCTAAAACTCTGATAAAATCTGTATTTGTCTTGCTGAATTGTAAATATTTTATGATTTTAGTACTAACAGGAGACATAACACAGAATGCATTCTAGCACAAAATGCATAATATAATATTTTGATTTTGGCAGCCATAAAACTGAGAGTTCTTAAGTGAAAATAAGCTTCACTGTAGTTTCTGTATGCAAGTTACAATCAGGTGAAATTGGCACCTCGTTAAGCATTCGTGTCAGCAAAAATCAATGAGAGCTTCTAATCCATGATAATCCATTTCCAGGAGGCGACAGGATCATGATATTCCCCTCCTCTTATAGTGTAATCCAGCCTTGCTGAACAGTTTTGTTGGTTTTAAACCCAGTTGACGGGCTGCGGTGTGTTGGAGCTTTTTGAATGAAGCGTGTGGAAGCAAAGCCCCAGAACAGTTAAACTGTTATTATCCAATATTGATTTTTCTCTCCTCTCCGTGTGTGCGTGGGTATGTGTGCGCTCGGATTTTCACTCTGTACAAAAAGTAGAACAAAGTAAGGTTTCCACTCACATCAATAACCCTACATCAATTTTGTTTATATTATGAGCAAGATTAGTGATGATTATGTGGGTAATATAATATAATCATCTTAATGGTAACTTAAAAAAGGTTTGAATGATGACACATGATAAATTTGACCTGAAACAATGTGGTTCAACTGCACCATTATGTAGATATTTTTTTAATTTCATAGTAATGATCTTTATTCACCATAACATACATTGAAATACTGATCATTTATAAAATTCTGTAGTTTTTGTGAACAAACACTGAATAAAAGTTTGTATTTCTTCACAAAATTCAAGTCTGAAAGCATCCTTTTTAGCCAATCAGCAAGCGTTTTACATGAGGACAAGAGTCTGGTTTTGGTGCACAGCTATTTTAAATATATCAAACACAGCCTGAGTGTCTTCTTTAAAAAAAAAACCGGTAAACAAAGCAGCGCAGCAGGGAGCACAGAGTGAAGAGACCAGCTGAAAACAGAAATAGTAACAAGGTGCACCTGGGCAGCCTCCCTCATGTAAAGGAGTGCTTCTTTTCCTCTCCCTTGTCTGGTGACCACATAATCTGGAAAAATTACTCTCTTCCTTGGATCTGTGCTGTGTGACGCTCACTGTCATTTTGTGGTGTTTGTGTGTTTGTTGCAGGTATCATCATTAAGAGGAAAAGTGGGGAGATCCCGTGTCCTTTGGCTGTCGAGGCCTTTGCGGCGCACCTCAGCTACATCTGCAAATACGACGACAAGTACAGCAAGTATGTTGAACAAAGCAGGTTGATTCAAGATGAGACAACTACTGTGTCATCTTTGAACTGCCTTCATGCCTCAATCAGTTCTATTTTAGACATAACATGACATATTCTGCTATTAAAGCACTCTGTTATGACCACTGGCTTAAGGTGACTCATGTTTAAAAGCTGAAATTATTAGTCAATTAAACCATTTGTGCTGCAATTTTTTCATTATTTATTTTATTTCCTTTGATGGAAGTGTTTTCTGGGCTTACCTTGACACAAACCTGAAGAACATTTCAAAATCAAAGGAAAGTGAGATTTCTTTATAACTAGTGCAGTGCCTGTAGGAAGTATCTTTCTGTCCGTATTAAGCTTAGCTGTCAGTTAATAAAGTTTTTGTTTTTACTGTTTTAATGGATCAAACTGATGCGGAAGAAAGGGCTTAAATCTCTGCTTAGCATGCTCAACGTGAGATAGCACATTACGCAGTATGCCGCACTAAAAGTACATTAACATGAACCCAATTAGCTATTGCATTTAAGTATCACATATCAAATGACTATGGGCATTACACGAAGCAACATGAATGTCATCTCTGAATTACATAGTAATGCAACATAAGAAGTGAATAAAGCTAAATCTCCGCTTTGCATGCTAATCGCGAATAACAGAATTAGCACATAACATGCAGACCACTACAACGTCTACAACTCCATAAAACACTTTCTTTTCATAAGATACGCACACCATCCAGCACATACACATTGAACATTGATATTCGCTGGAAACAATTTGAATATTATTGGAAAATCGAACCTTGTAGCGCACTTTAAAACTCCTGAATATAGGTAGCTAAATAGACTTACAGATGAAATGAGTCAGGGTGGAATTGGGTTACTTACCAGGTGTAGGCCTATCACACAATGGGGCAGTGCTCCCCTATAAGGCACATTTTTCCTTATTATCTTAATTCAATCTTTAGTTAGCTAGTTTATCTATTAGTGGATTGACAGAAGCTTAATTCTGATAATCATGTAACAACAACAAGCAACAAAACCTCATGCTCCAGTTTCTGCAATTTGATGATTTGCTGACTTTCTGTATCACCTTGTGCTTTGTGGCATTTTATAGCCAAAATAATTAATTGTGTCATGCTGTTGTAGGCAAATGTAAATTAGATATTACTGTGTAAATGACATGTCTAAATTACTTAACAGCTCTTCTACTACTGTTACACTGCCTTTAAAGTGTCACAGATAAACTCACCTCACAATGTTTGGTTCCAGCCTAATGATGATGTCTGACTCACAAAAATGCTTTTGCCATTATTCTGTTTATTTATTTCTGCATGGCACTCGATGTCAGCTTGCTAATGTTCCAGTAAAAGTTACACAGTCTCACGTTAAATCACATTATTTATAGTGCCGTGATAAATGTTATCACGGCATTCATTTATTTATTTAATAGAGCATCTTTGAAAAGAAACCCTGGAGTAAGAGGCTATTTTTCTCCCACAGGTACTTCATCTTCCATAAGCCCAACAAGACCTGGCAGCAGGTGTTCTGGTTGAGTATCAGCATCGCCATCAACAACGCGTACATCCTCTACAAGATGTCTGACGCCTACACGGTGAAACGCTACAGCAGAGCGCAGTTTGGAGAGAGACTGGTCAGAGAGCTGCTGGATTTAGACGACTGCTCCCCCACACAGTGAGGCGCAGGAGGAGGAGGAGGAGAAGGAGGAGGACCACAACACAGAAACACACACACACACACAATCCCCACACTTACACTTCATTACTGTGGTACAGACTCTGTGTCTGCGTGATAATACTGAAGCAGTGCCAAGCCTGGCATGCCTCTCTTCCTCTAGTTGTTTTCTGTGGTACTGTAAATATTCACTGCACACTACACAATAGAGAATCACGAGCCATGGGACAGTCCACATGCCTCAACTGCAACTTTTAACCACACAGTTTTATTAAGGATTTGTCCACAGGAGCTATTTCACAAGCAGAGACGCAGGCGGAAACAATGAAACCGGGACGAATTCACCCTTAAATGATGTCAGTTATCGATATGAGCCTGAATCTCCCGTGTGAGTGTTGAAACGTACTTGTCAGGCTAAAAGGCTACATGTAGCTTTATATCTACGCTCTGCAAAAACACCTGTGACCCTGTAACAAAAGCTTATTAAAGCAGGACGATGGTGTGTTCACACGCTGCATGCATAAAGAATCTGGATCGTGATGTTCTCTTGTTAGGTGTGAAAATGATTTCTTGCTCCAGGTGGGTTTTGAAACTTTGATTTTTTTTTGTGTGTGTGTGTGTGCGTGTATGTATTTAGCAAGTGGAACTGCCATTTGTGTGCGCGGCATTGAGCCTGAGGATGTAAATGTACGGCTATTGTGACCCAGATGTGTCGTGTTGCTGCACACTGTGCTCGCTTAGAGGAAGACTGTCAGGTGACGTAAAGCCACACACAGCAGTGTGCCACCAAATCACAGCCTCACGCTTCAAAAGAGCCCAGAAAAGAACAACAAAGGGAGTTGGTTTTACATTTTTTGAAGCCCCTGAAAACTCCAATTTTCAGGATTTCTCTACAACGGTAAATATCCATGATTAAAACCTTAAGTTGGGGAGGGGAATTCTCAGGTTTTATTTATTAAGACCATAGTTATTTATTAAGAGTTTAATACTTCAGCTTATATGCTTCATCAGGACTGTGTGGGTGTGGTTTGAATGGGTGCACAGAAACACGGACAAAAACCTTAATTACCCATGTCAAATAACCAAAAAATCTCAAACTTGGCAGAAGATCATTTGCTCGTGTGGGATCACATCCCTCTTAGTATGAAGCAGATTGATTTTTCAGGCTGTGAAACAAAAATAATAATAATAATAAATGCCATCAAATCTACAGCCTACTTTTGTATTTTCAAGCGGATAAACTCATCTAATTGGTCTGTTTGATTACTCGTGTAGTTAACTGCTTTGCAGGGCACAACAAGTTCAGAGTCTCCTTGACTTAAATGTTAAGTAAGCCAGTGTTGCCAAGCAACGGGTACAATCTTGGCAAGTGGACAGGGGTTTGGATAATATTGCTTGGCAAGATTTAAGTACTGGAAGTAAAAGCTGAATCACTGGCGGCTCTTGAGATGTCTGAGAAAATCAAATCTTTGCAACAAATCACTATGTAGATGGAAAGCTAATAGGCTGTGACTTGCTTTTTTTACACACTACTGAGGCCTCATTACAGAAAATATCATAAATGCTTGTCCTGTCTTAACTTAAGACCTCATGGTTTATCTTTACTTAAGAAATATCATACCGGTAAATTATATATCCGTTTGTGAGCAAATTTCAGTTTTTTAAATAAAATGTCCTGGAAAGTTCCTTAGTAAAAAGGGGGAACCCTGTGACTAGCTAACTTGCTATCAAACAAAATAAGGCAGGTGTTTAACTCAAGCTGCAAGGAATCTGAGGTATTAATCGTGCCTGTGGAGAGGAAACCCCACCTTTTAAGGATGTTTTCCTCTCAATCATTCATATTTTGAGCAAAACGTATTAAATTATTATTAAATAATTATCTTGGCAGTTGATAAATAACCATTATTACATGGTCCAGGAGTTTCCCATCTTCATTGCCATAGAGACATAACAACAGTGTGGCTGCCATTTTTGGCAATCATTTTAAATTTATGACAGTATCTACGCCAGGAAGGTTCTGTTAAATGAGAAACCTTAACTGAGATAAGATAGGATTTCAGACTTAGTAAGTGAGGCCCCTGTCTCAAATTGGCGTTAAAATCTAAGACAGAAAGTCACATGATTTTATAACTAGACAGTTACATTTGCAAGAAACACCCCTGGATATACCGCCTATTGTATATGTCTTTAGGAAAACAATCTGTTTATTTGGTTGTTTCCTTCCAGTAGCACATTTCTTGCCAAGTTCAAGTGTGAGTGCGAAGGCGAGCTCACTGCTGTCTGTAGCTTTAACCTGAACTCTACAGTCTACTTTGCTTTGCTTAACATGTTATGCAGTCAACATGTTATTGTCATGCCAAAATCCCGTTATGAAGATTTTAAGTGAAAGGTTTCGATGTGTGCTTGCTCAATCAGCATGGTTCGATGTGTGAATACATAAAACAGTGAGATGGCGGTGTTTACGCTGGCAGAGCAGAGTTGTGATTCGCTGGCAGGACTCATGCACTTTCTCCCATAACAGTCTGGCACTTTGAGGAGAGTTGTAAAGTTAGCAACATGTTTACTAGATAATCCTTTTAGTTTTGAACCCAATGATAGTGTACACTGCTCTCAGAAAAATATGGAAAATATGAATAGATAAGTTCTGTAAATATACGTAGATAAATGAAATGGATTATATAAAAATATGCCAATGAAATAAGACTGAAAATTACTGACTATAACCAAAACAGAAAAAAAATCCACAATAGATTTAGAGTCCACGGTACGGTATGTATGTGTATGTTTTGTTTACAAATACTGTGCTGAGTGTATGTCCATAATCACTTTGTCACTGAGACTCAAGATTGTGATTTTTTTAACTTTTTCACTAATCCAAAGCATCGTTGTTATTGTCATTGTGGCTCTTGTCGTCTTGTGTCTAATCACTGTTCACCTCAAAGTATCACTGTTAATCTAAAGAGGCACTCCCTGTCACGTCATGTAGGTGTCAACTTGTGGTTTTAATACGATGTTCAATATTGACATTACACACACATTTAGTATGAAATTGAGCGGGTCATGTTGTGAAATTAGGTTCAGCTGTGCTCATTTTAGAAACACATCCTTCCTGTTAGACTGCATATGTCTTATATAATAAAAGGAAAATCTGCACTACTAAAAGAACTCTTAAAACAGATAAAAGATTAATTTCATACCTCACTGAATAGCAATGTTTCACTAATTACAATGACATGCAAAAAATATTAAGTTTCTGCTTTTATTCTGAAAAAGAAAATACTCCTACTCAGCTGTTTCCACAGCAAATGAAAATTCATATTTCTCTAATATTCCTGTTTATATGCAGTTTTGCATACTCCAATTAAGGTAACATGTCATGGGCAAATGAATGGCTGCTTGTGCTATGTTACTTTTCAGAGTTTTTGACCCCATTTAATTCCTTTAACCAACTTCTTCAAAAGGTCAGCATTGCAATATTCACACATCCAAACCCCTGTTAAAATGTAAGTCTTTTATAATGTTTAAAAGCAGACCCAACCAGAAATGTGGGCTCTTCTTTTGGGCATGCATCTCTACCCCAGCCTTGCAAACTGTTGGCTACAAACCCTAGCAACACACAGAGCTGACTGTAAACAGTCAAGAAGCCATAAACTGGCTAGCAAACTGCAGTAAAAAAAACTCACATTGAGATGCATTATTCCACCTCATGGTCACCATGGTCACCAGCTCTCTTTGCTCGGCTGAATTTTCCTCCAGTGTAGTTCCATCATCCAATGGTGGAAGTTCAGATTCAAAGGTGTATTAACAGTTTGTGATGGTGTGTGAGACATCTGCATTCAGTCTTTTGTCGCCAAAGTGTTGCTTTCGGTGTCTTTCGGTCCAAAACCACCTCACCTCTGCACACAGGTGACACTGATAACGGCTAACGAGTCAAACCTACCAGCTGTGACATCAGTCTGACCGTGCCCCTGCTGCCTGCTACCACACCTACTGTACATCAAAAATAAATTGCTGCATGAGCATTATTACAGTATTTAAGGTTCTCCTTGTGTGGTGGAGTACCTACTCTAAAATAGAAGCAAAAAAGTCCCTTTAAATGGCGCTCTAAGAACCACAATCGTTCCTAGTTCTTGCAGTGCGCACACGGTAAAAATGAGCCTTCATAGAAGTATGAAAAAGTTCCTCCGCTCTGAAGAAGCATATTGACAATTTAGAAACTAATTTTCTTTTTAAAAACAAACAAAAACTTTAATTTCATTCCACCAATTTACATCAACATTTGGCAATCATACAGAGGGAAAAATCAATTTCAAAAAGGTATTAAACAATTTCTCCAGTGAGAATATCCTGAGAAGGCCTTGATGCATGCATGTGCACCTGCAAGGCATGATGTGTCGGACGCAGATATAGAGGCAGGGTGAGAGTAATAAAATCTTCATAAAATGGTGAAGAACATAACCAAGGGAGGATGTTTACTTTACACAGGCATAAGAATGAGCTGTACTTGTAAATGAGCATTCAGTCTGCAGCTCATAGACTGAAGCAGGCGTCACACAGACACCTTAAGGCCACCAAGGATGTGTGTTCTGTAGTGCTTACATCGCCAGCCACAAATGAGAAGAAATGATGCACCAGGGACCCTGCAAGACCGCAGCTCCTTGGCAACAAATTATATGTGAGTGTTAGAGGGAGATAAAGGGGAAGTTTTTGAAGTTTTTCTGCCCAGGTGGCAATATTGTTATCACCTGAACTGCAGCCTGAGAGCTGAGCGGCTTCACGTTGTCTCCTTTTATAATCTATCAGAATAAAGGGCCGGGGATCCTCCCCTGTGATGCTTTTGTTCATCTCATTCAGTGCGTTTTAGCCCACATGGATCAAAAACACAGCTTCATTTAAAAAATCTTCAGGTTGATCTCTAAAGTGATTATTCTGTCCAGCAGGCTCCGTCGATCCGCCGTGAATCAGATATTTCTATAGTGCCTTTTCCACTTATTTCCCCCCTCTCATTGCAGTGGTTTAGTGTTGTTGATGTACTAAAAATGCAGTTGATGTGAATGATTAGAACTGATTAGATTCCTGTCCTGCATGGTGTGAATAATAGAAACTAGAGAAATAAATCTGTCACCTCTGCAGTCGTGTTTTAGTAGCTGAAAATGTTTTATGCAGCCCTATGCCCTTTCTTCCACTGCTGTAATGTTTCACCTCAAGTAATATTTCACATTATCAAGTGGTGCCACTGGAGTCAACACCACATCCTTTAATATGAGTTTTTACCACATCTTGAAAACATAAGTATGTCCAAATAAAACTCCTTTGTATATTGGGTCATTTTACCATGATAAAAGAAAGGACAGCAGAGGCTAGTGATGGATGCTTTTGTTTACATGGGTGAACTACTATGTAGGAACCTAGTTTGTATCGTGAAGGAAAGAGGTGAGCCCCACTAAAGTCGCCTTAAAATACAATTAAAATGAAAAGCAGATGAGAATTGCCACTTTGATGGGTCTCACTATAATAGTGTGGATGTTTTTCTCACCAGTTTGAACCTTGTCTCTTTTTGCAAACAGCAGAGACATCTGACATCTTTCATTTATGTCAGATATGCAAATGGGAGTAAACAAAGACAGATAGGGAGCAGCGGGGTACTAATATTTCTGCTATGACAGAAATATTTGTCTTTCATCCACTTTTGTCAGACAAATGATCCCTAAATCAAGAAATAAATCACCCTTACTGTCTGTGGTAATGAAATGCAGAATAATAAATGTATAAAATGTATGTGTTGAGCTGTATGTGCCAGTGTGCCATCTCTGTACAGTCTGTCTGTGTTTATATCCGGTGAGTGAGACAGTTATAAGAATGAGTAAAGATATTTAATAATCTAAGTCATTATCTGTGGATGTGATAAAGAATTTAACTGGCTGACCTCAGGGCTTCATAACTAACTGCTGTACACTTATTGAAATAATACTCTAACTAACTTCTATAACCTTATCAGGTGCTATCAAACCACTATACAAGTAATAGTAGAAGTTAGATTTGTCGTTGTTGGGAGCTCAGCAACCAAATAGTGAACACAAGGATCATACAGTTCATGTTTTTCTGAATAAATTGTCAGAAATATTGATGTGAGGAGGCAAAAAGCAAATTAGCTGTTTCACTTCATATGATTCTGCTTTGTAATGGCGGCTGCAGGATGTTCAGTACTGTGGGCTAAAGTGTAATCACAGTTCACAGGAGCGCCAGAAGGATGTGTGTATGTGCATGTGTAATGTTCACATTGGGTGGAATAATATGTGTAAAATAACTGGTGTACGCTGGACCAAATAACTTTCTAAAAAATGTGTGTGGTGATGAGTTGTACAAGGTTGTCGTGTAAATGTGTCTTCATTAAAAACTCGCCACATGTGGGTGCTCCACCGGAGATTTGGAGAAGCGTATTACTCTGTAGCACATGATTGGAAACCATGGAGAGGTACAGATTCAGTGTTCCTGTGTTTGCTAAGCCTCTGTGATTAAAAGAAGATTCTGTTCAAACATAATATTTACATGTTGGCTTTCAAATTCAGCAAAGACACACAAGGACACACTGTTCAAGGGACTGTACGAAAATTATTGGGGTGTGAAGCGGGGCTTAGCCTAAAACAATGTTTTACTTTCTAAAGCACTTTGGTCTGATATCAGACGGACTGTTTCCATCTTCAGCCTGATATTGCCTCCTGACTAACTGATTTCCATGAGGCAGAGGGATTCGATTTTTTCCAGCCAATCACTAGAGACCAAAGTATCCACCTAATGGCATTTTAAGTCGACACTGACCTATAGCCAATGGGGCGGGGTATTGATTAAAAGATTTCTCTCCAGTACACTTTAAGTGATACAGATACCAATAAAGTACTTCATTTGGTAACTTTTCTTTTCTTCATTTGATACCCATCGCGTAAATTGAAACATTCAGTTTTGTTTCCTAAATCTGGGTACAAAAAATACTGAATTTCCCCACTGTGGGATAAATATAGTCTGATCTTATCTAAAAAGGATTAAATGCAGTTTGACTTGAGTTGTCATTTTGGTCAAGCACCAATACCCAGACCTAGTAGGCATGTCATCATAATAGATTTGCCTGGGTTGTAAGAGTGGGGTGAAGAAAAGTAAAATCAAAATATGATGGCAGGCGATTACGAAAAAAATGTCTATGCTGCAAGAGTGGGAATAACGAGTGGGCGGATTTAAAGGTCTGATGCCAGAAAAAAACGACACACCACTTGACTGAGGAAAAAATAAAATAACTTCAACACGCTCTCCTCTAAAATCTCATAACCCTATTGACCTTTGCATATGGCAAAACATACCGCCATTCATTTTATACAGTAGTGGATATTACAAGTAAAAGTCCTGCATTCAAAACTTACTTCAGTAAAAGTACAAAAGTATCAGCATTAAAATGTACTTAGAATATCAAAAGTAAAAGTATTCGGTATGCAGAATGTCTCCACTCAGACTTTTATTTATGTTGTATTGATGCATTTATGTAAGCAGCATTTTAATTTTGTAAAGGTAGGGCTTATTTCAACTACTTAATATACTGTTGTGAGGTTTGATTAAAAGAAAATGTCTAATCACTTTAAATTGATAATCTATTTTTCATGTTAAACTTGAAAAGTAACAAAAGCTGACAGCTAAATGTAGTGGAGTAGAAGTATAAAGAAATACTCAAATGTAGCACAAGTACCTCAAAAATACATTCCTCCAGTGATTATATATATATATATATATATATATATATATATATTGTATCCTCATATATATATCAAAAATAAATCTCAAAAGGAACTGCTGAAAAAAAAGTAGAACTACCCTCCTTTCAGCCCCCTTTCTGACCCCTGTGACCTGTTATTAATTTTCGTACTTTCCCTCATTGAACAAATATTTCCACTTTACACACCCAAGATGCAAAACTACTGTGTGAAATGATTCTTTGTTTTGCTGCTATTTTCAAAAAAAGTCATCCAAACAAAACTAACAGGTTTAAATGTTTCAAATGTTGGCCTGTTTCTATTGTTATGTGCTGGAGGCATCTGTACTGTGAAGATTATCTGTTGTATAACATGGAAAGCATTTCTACAGTACGATGGTCTGGCAGGAAGCCCATCTGATGTTTCATAAGCCTTTGATCATGCTCTGAAGTTTTGCCTTCAGCACTCAAGAAACCAAACCTGCAAGTTAACTTATAATGCCAACATGCTACTCTGTATTTGTTGTTAGATAATGATGGGCTGGCTCTTAATGCCATTTCTCTCCTTGTTTAACCTATGAACTGACTGACTCTGCTTTGTGCAGCTTCTTCTGTCACTTCTGCATGCACCACAGCTTCTACTCTTCCTGCCAAGGACTTTGTTGTGAAGTGTGTGAGTGCATTCTCTGCTTCCTCAAGAGTATTTTACTTTTGGGTTGAAAAGCTGTCAAGGCTACAACTGGGCCACATATGGCTAAAAAATTAAAGTTATGTGCAAACCTTGACAGCGTTTCACCAGCTGACACTCACTGTGCTCTGCCTCTGCTCTCACAGCTTTGTAGATCCGCTGACATTTTGCACACACAGTATCTAATAAATGTTCCTGGTTTGGTACACCTGGCTTGTTCAGAGATGTGTTGTGATTGTGGAGCGCATTTCATGTGTTTCACTTGCACTGCATGGAGAAACAGCATTAGAAAACCTACATTGTTGATGCAAAGATGGGTGGTTCAATATATGGAATGATATGCAGTACGCAGAGTCTGACCTAAATAATGACATAAACAAAACTCACTGTTCTCATAAATGTTTTTATTCCTTCATTGTAAGATTTCACTGAAATCCTTCATTTTATTGCCCTGTCATGTAACTACAATAGTAAAAGAGCAGCTGGAATGAGATAAGACAAAATAAAGACAAACTGTCACAATATAAGACAATAAAATACTGCTGTTTCTCTATAAAACAAGCTGTTAACTCTGTAAAGTAAATCAAAATTCACAATAGTGTTATAGAACAGTTTTGATTAATAAAATATGTCTATGCCTCAAATATGTGGCAATGGATTCAAGGAGGAAGTGATCAGATTTTGGAGGTCAAAGGTCACTCAAGAAATCATACCCTTATTATGACAACATTTCACACAAATGTCTGATAGGGTAAAATAATGAAGTGGTGACATTTTATATCCACAAGGTCAAAGGTCAACTTCACTGTATCATTATTAATTATCTGCCAAAAGAAAAGACTGACTGTAAGGATTATCTGTGCAGAAACATCCACATTTGAAGCATTCTTTACTGCCATGGCTACATGTGAGTTGTTACAGACATGGAGGTAAACTGATACCTCACAGGCTGGCAGCAGCATACAACAAGTTGTACAACACTGTCAGAACTCAGGCTTTCAAATACATCAACAGTTCAAGTCAAGTACTGATTTATTAGACAGACAGGACAAAGTGACCAAGCAGGAAAGTTAAAGACAAACCAGTCCTGGATGAGTTTCCAATACCATTTTCAGAGTCTGAAGAAAAAGAAACCTGCTGTACCACTTTTACTATCATTCTTTAGAGTATTTAAATGGCTGGCTAATAACTGTTGGAG
Source organism: Centropristis striata (assembly GCF_030273125.1). Taxonomy (NCBI): domain Eukaryota; kingdom Metazoa; phylum Chordata; class Actinopteri; order Perciformes; family Serranidae; genus Centropristis; species Centropristis striata. The sequence continues at coordinate 17,444,300 of NC_081536.1, forward strand.
GGAATATAATACTATCGGTTAGGGAAATTATTAGGCTAGTCAAATCCATTAGTCAGGGCAATAATGTTATAACTGACGGCTGTAACCACAGAGAAAGGCCTGTCTGTACAACTTTAGATGTAATATGAAACAAAGGCAGCAGAGGGCAGCAAACCATAATTCTCTCAGACACATTAAAGTCACTCTGACCATCAGCTCATTGATCATACACTGAGGGTAAATGGATTATAATTGGTCTGAGCATCAAAGTGAGACTGTATAATTGAATTATTTCGCGCCTTATTGATGACCGACTGGCTGACCTCCTAAAATCGGTTTGTAACTCAAACAGCAGCCTCCAGGAAGAGGCGGTTTGGCAAAAAATAGTGGCGTGTTATCCCATCTGCAGAGCTGCAAGAAGCTTTCAGGGAAAATATTATTTCTGCCTCTGACTGTGTGTGGTGGAGCAGCATATGTGTTTGAGTGAAAGAGAGAGAGAGAGCAAGTGATGGATAATCAAGCAGCTCTGTTCTCATCCATGCCTGAAGGTAAAACTTATAATGATTTGTGCAGAACAGAGAGACCTGTGGAGAAGTTACACAATAGCACACATCAGAAGGGACGAGCGCTGAGCTGCAGCTTGTTTTCAGAGCTCAGACAACCACCGGCAGCTCCCAGGGGTGCACACACACAGGAGAGGCTGGAGCAGTGCAGAGACAGACAGACAGACATACAGACAGACAGATTGAGTGTCAGACATGAGGGAAAATGGGCAGCAATATTGGCTAACATTGTAAATAGTTAATTAGTTCTCATTTGATTGTTATAGTCTTAGAGTGGGATTGATTTTGTCGCCTCCTGCCATTGCACTATGTGGGATTAGTGTGTCCTGCCAATAAAGAAGCTGCAGAACTCCACGGAGAGAGACAGAGAAAGACACAGATGGAGAGATGAACTTCAATAAATATATGCACTTCTTATTATACGATATACTAGACTTACAGGCGACGGGTGGCCCACTGACCATTATGTTTACAATCAAAATAAGTTGATTCACACTGGGGGGTTTTTTCTGTACTTAAAATGTAAATAAAGTGCCAACATGCATGGAAAGTATCAAATGAGTAAAGACAGCAAATGTCAAAATATAAAATAAATAAATAAATAAGCAATTCAATGAAAACGAACACAACAATTGGCCTTAGTTAATTAAAAAAACAGATCAGTTACAGGCCTTTCAATGTTTATTCATTTTATGTGATAGTTATAGGCTACTTAATGTTTGTTTTGTAGCTGGTTCCTGGCTTCCTGACCCTTTTTTTTGTTACTTTTAATGTTGTAGCTGGTAATGGTTGAATTACTTATAACTAACTATTTAAAATTCTGCTGAGGAGCTTTATTTATAATACTGTTTATTGGTTTATTATGTTTTGTATCATATTATTATTTTAAATCTGCAAAGTAACTAAAGCTGTCGAATAAATGCAGTTGGATTAAAAGTACAATATTTGCCTCCAAAATGTAACATAAGTAGAAATATAAAGTAGCATAAAATTATTTTATATATAGTATTTTATTATATGTTATTTGAGAACAAGTACACCTCAAAGTTGCACTCAAGTACAATGTATATCGCTGTACAGAATATTGACTGTTTTGTGAAGAGTACAATTTGAGATTTATAAAAACAAAAGATGCATTTCCTCATTAGAGCAAACACTTATTTGAGGGGAACTTATTTCGGTTTCATTATGTGATTTCAGTGTGATTTCTGGTAAAACTTCTCCTACACACAAGATTCCTTGGGAAGCTACAGACTCTAAACGGTCAAAACTCTGGTAACACAAGAACAATTTTACTGTATGGTGAGACCAACACTGTTCAGCTTGTAGTGGTGATATATCATCCCAAATGAAGACAGCAGAAAACTGTAATTGCTGAGACAGTAAGTGACAGTTTACTGTAAGACATCAGCTCCACAGCACTTGTAATGTAAATTATATAAATATATATGAGACATAAGGACACCACCTCTATGCAAACAGCACTCAGACGTATAGTTTTTTCAGAGCAATATTGTAAAACATTACTCATCTGAAATATACTGTTAAAGCGGACTAACAACAGTGTTCCTTGAGAAATCTTTCTCAAGTTTATAACCTCTGTCTCCACAATGTCTGGAGTCTCCACCCATCCTATGTGTGCAAGGTTATGACATTCTCAGCCCACACTCTTTCAATCAAGCTCTTAACCCTGCACACACACATACACACACACACACACACACACACCTCTACAGTATGTCATTATGTTGTAATCAGTGGTCTAAGCGACACCAGGGTAATGATTATATTTATGGTTTTCTTTTGATATCTTCAAAAGGTCAGTGTTGTGTCACGAGCCAACTGCGGGAAGATGCCCCATTGTACAAAATCATCCATTTTTCCAGTGAAATCGCATAAAAGCTTATCAATACGGCTTTTTTTGTTTTGTTTGGGTGGGTGGTTATGTATTTATTTGCCAAAGAAATTAGCTGATTCTAGATTATGTGCAATGATTAACCACAATCTGTACGTTTCTATTTACACTGTGGCTGCTGCCCTGTTGCAACACCGCTACACGTGCTTCGAGAAGTATTGTTTGTGAAAATGACAGCCACTCATTTTGACATGAAATATGGTTTAACCAACACAGCTCTTAAGAAACCTGTCTAGATAAGGCTCTGCCTGGACTTTTGACACAGGCAGGGGTAAAGCTAATTAGTTCTCTATAATAATGAGTTCTTCTTTACACAAAGGTGTCGAGAAACTCTGCACAAGTCTTTTTCCAGTCAGGTGGCGTGTGTGTGTGTGTGTGTGTGTGTGTGTGTGTGTGTGTGTGTGTGTGTGAGGGGATCTTACACTTACACGTCATGTTTCCTGGTGGTTGTTCACCCTTGACTCACCAGCATGGGATAGATAGATAGATAGATAGATAGATAGATAGATAGATAGATAGATAGATAGATAGATAGATAGATAGATAGATAGATAGATAGATAGATAGATAGATAGATAGATAGATAGATAGATAGATAGATAGATAGATAGATAGATAGATAGATAGATAGATAGTGTACAAGAAGTCAGGCTGACCATTCCTTTCTCATGGAGACAATGGCTCCCAGCTGTAGTGTGTGTGTACGTGTGTGTGTTTGTGTGTGTTGCGTGTGCTGAGGGAGCCTCTTGTCTCCCACTCAGGTCACATCTAAACAACAGGACAGGGTCAAGACCATACAGATTAAACTATTACCATTATGATGTTAGTAGGACTCGGGGGTGGAATCATGACCAGCAGTTATGAATACCAGGTTTCATAGAGAACAGTTAAAATGACACACAGCTGCCGAAGAAGAAAGGGGAGAGAAAGGGGAGGGGGGAGGGGGCCGAGAGGTAGGGGATGTGTGATTCTTAGCCTCCTTACATGAGTGTGTGTGTGCTTAAGCCATGTGTTCAGTGACTGTGTGTAGGTGTTAGGGGATATTTTGGCTGCAGCAGGGGGATTCAGGCATGAGAGAGGCCTTCGTCATATAATAGGATAATGTTTTATCTCATCGGAAGAAAGGAGGAGGGAGGGGGCTGGTAATGAGAAGGGGAAGAGAGGGCTGATTATTTTCATGAAGCAGATCTGGCACGGTTGTCCACCCACAAAACTTTACAACCTGTTTGACATGTGTAGTATGCACGCACACATTAATAATGTGCATAAAGGGTAGTATGTGGTCAGGCAGGATAGGACAAGCAATAGGAACTTCTTTTCATTATATAACCTCCATTGACATAGAGAATTATGCGCTTATCCTTTGGCTACAAGAGACTGCATGTCTGTCAGTTTGTGTGTGAAAGTATGTATGTATGTGTGTGCATGCTGCCAGTTAGTTTTTTTTTTTATGTAAGTCTGTATAGTTGTAGACTGTTTGCATGAAACTATTTGAATGGATCCATTTCCTGGACAAAGTGGCATATCTGTGTTAATATAACATGCTGGACAGTATGTAAATGTGTGCATCTCCCAGGCCAGAGCTGAATAAAAGTGTTTTCAGTCAACTGTGTGGGTTAAGTAAGGATTTTCACAGAAATTAGTTTTATGTAATGGAATATTAATAATTTAAATCCTACTTTTTCCTTACTTTGATCACTCGAGAAACTTTTCCCCAACTTTTGGTTGGCTACATGCTCCAAACTAATGGGGGATGGCATTTGACCTACTTCTCCCCAGACTGTGTATGCTTACATGCATAATGTATAGCAAACTTTCCAAACTTCCAAAAAATGCAATGCCAAGTTGTTTCAATATGGTAAACCTATCAATGTTTTTTCAGTCTGTGTCCTACTGGTCCATACAATCAGTAATTTAAAAAAAAGTTAAACAAGCAGCTGAGTAAAAATACACAGAATTCAACCAAACTGCTGAAACTCTAAGAGCTGATCATAAAAGGTCTGCTATATTAGTGAGTGTCAGGTATAAGACCATCATCAATACAATCTTGACTGAAACATTTATCACTCTTTTACTTTTCTGGGCGTTTTGTTCTATGTTATATGATTGTGTACCTTGGCTACATTCGCCTGATATTTGATAAGAAGCCTGGATTCAATAGCACAAACCCTTTCACATCGCTTATCATGGGGATAACACACGCATACACACATTAACTTCTACAGGAAGTAAAGGAGTTACGTAAGTTAGTTTTGTTATTTATATAGCCACGTATCACAACTTTGCCTCAAACTGGGCTCTAGAGCTTGGATGGGATGTTTCTTTTTGGTGTCAATGGGCAAAAAAACCTATATTAACCTTTTCAAATATTGTAATTCAAGTGGTCTAAGAGGAAGACTTACGCAAAACAAGGAAGACAGACTTATCAAAGAGAGTCAAATAAAGAGCCTGACACTAAATGCAAAAAATGTGTCAATATTGGCAAAGTTTTTCAAAAATGAAGAGAAAATATTGGCAATAGTTTAGCCTTCTGCTAACTGTAGCGAAAGGCTCTCAGCTTTGGCTAATTCCTGTTCATGTTTATGTAGCTAGAGCCTCAAAGCACAGTCTGTCATCTCATATGGCTCTACAGGCGGTAATTCTCATAGATTTTATAATCCATGCAACCTGCATGTGTTTGAACTGTGAGGTGAAACTGTAGGAAACCCTCACAGAAACTGGGGGAACATGCTGGTACCTGAACTCAGGCTTCCTGAATTGATGTCGGATTGTCGTGTGTGCTTTTCTAAATGTTAAATCCCTGGCTGCAAACCAAATTTCCTTCAGGGTGGTAAGAAAATTTAAAAATGATTCATGTCCCAGTAATTTTAGTGTTAAAATCACAACACAAACCCGAGTGGCCAGTTTGAGTTAGTAATGACTGCTGCAAACACATGTAAAAAACACCTAATGAATGTAAATTTCACATTAAAAGCAGTTAAATGGTGACTTTAAAACTTACATTTTTAGGTTTTTCAATGTCCTTTATATCCTTGTATTTTTTTGTATATCTTAATGTCAATACTTTCTACTTCTAGGAAAACAATAGATCATTTCTGGTGAGATTTAAAAAAAAAACAAGCAATAAAACATCAAGTTGTTTTTTTTGTCCTGACCCCCAACCTCTTCTCTAACATAACTACCTCTGTTTTCCACTGGTGCATAATTGTGAATACTGTCTGATTTATGTCCTGCCTGAGTATAATGTTCAATAGAAATGCATCAAATAATGAATGTCAGATAGTCCCAGCAGTCCTGTCTCAGTGGGACTTTAAATTTAGGATTTTGTCTTCCAAAGAATGAGCAATCAGTATTTGAAAAAAAACTAACAATGCTACTATTGTATTTTCTTTGCTGTGGGTTTTTCTTATGACAAAAACTACAAGTTTTCCCATGAATATTTACATTGAAACAGAACAAATTGATTGCTAGAATAACACAAAACAGCATAATCAGGTGGTCAAGCCCAGGTTTAAGTCATCATAATGACAAGTCATTAACCCTACTGCGTATAGTTTCCCTCAGTCAACAGAAAGACTTTCTGACAGTCACACTTTCCCATTTATAAATAGCTGATGTTTTACAGTCTGATTACATAATTCTGGTAAATTAAATGAGGAGCTGAAGTGGGTGTAATGTGACATTTTGTGGTGGGAAACTTTCAGCAGAGCCACATGTGGTCCTGTGCCTGAAAAGGTTGAAATCAATTAGACTGTTTAACATTTTGAAATCAAGACAAGCAGGTGCATGCATCTCCAAGAAGGCATAATTGATGGTTTTAGGGCAAATCTGATCCTTTATATTCTTAGACTGCAATTTTCTGTCAACTGTCAAAGTTGACAGTTGACTAAAACGAACTGTGTTGAGGATCAACATGGAATAGATTAGATAAGAAACCAGAAAGTGAAGACTGTGTTTTTACATAACTTTTTCAAAGCCAGTTGCTTGTTTTCATTATCCGAAAATCTGCCTAAAAACAGGATGATATATGTCCTCAAAAACAGAATTATGGCGAAACACTACAGCCACAGCATGATTTTTCATATATAGTTACATTTTGAGATTCCAGGCTTCGCCACTGCTAATGCTAACACTAGTACACTCAAGTAGTGGACAGAAACATCCAAAATACACACTTTATTATGATATTTATTGGACTACATTTTGTCTCCTTGCATCTGTAGATTTGGAAAAGAAAACAAAATTTAGCATTAAATTTCGAATACAAAAAAATCGCAAAATAATTGGAATTTTACAATACATAAAGGCTGTTTTCTCAAAATATAATTTTTTCTCATATTCTAAGCAAGAAATCTCCACTTCGGTAGCACTTACATACACCACTTTCCAGTTTCATTCATTTTCTGGAGGTTTTTACAGAGGATTTGTTCATTCAGTCTATTATATTGCTAAAAACATGGCAAAATGTGTGTCTGATGACAGTATTCTCTGATTCAAGGTGCAATAGAAATGTGATATTAAAAAGATTCTTACTCTTATATGTGAACAAAATAAAACAAGAACTGTGATCCTTCCTTTACCCAATGTTTAAGAGACATTTTAGTAACTGTTGATTTGAGTGACTGAGTCTCACATATTGTCATGTTGAAATGAACCTGCGTGCTTCCAGTTAGACGGTATGACTAACCGAACAGCGACCACATGTGCTTCACCTCTAATCTGTGAAACCATAAAACATGTGAGAAGACAAGAGGAAACTATCAGCTGTTTGGTCAGGGAGGCATTCAGTACAGTTCTGACACTCTGGGAGTTAACGGTGAGCAAACAGCTTTGATTAAGTGTATATACATATGGACAATATATAGCCCGCAGACCCTTTTCTCTTTTCACAAATCACGATAAGAACTCACAAAAAGACCTCCACTTCCACACTTCAAGTGCGAAAGCAAAAAGTTTTTTGTTGTATCCTCTGAAGGCCCACGCAGGCTGTCACTCTGAGTGTTTAACAGGTGCAGAGATATTTGCCTGATATGGAGGGAAGCCTAATGGGTTTGTCCTTTGAACTCATTTTTATATATAGAGGAACCTGCAGCTTTGGGTGGCTCAAGGCTATCATCATAGATTTCCGCAAGAGTGGGACTGAACATTTCAATTATTACCAGAATGGTTGCTTTATCAGGGACTGTGACTATTATGTTGGTTTGTGGTTTGTAGGATTCGTCATCTTTTTCTTATTAGTCACTGCAGGGTGATGTTAAAACTCCTTGACAACTGATACACTGTTATGGCAGTGACAAAGAATTTGAATTTGAAAAAGTACAAATAATAACGCAACTTGTGATTGTGAGTAAAACAGGACGTCGCCCTTTAGAGCAGCAGCTGAAACTATTTAGGAATATTTTTTTCTCTTGGTTATTATGTCAAGTATTTCATTTCAAATGAGAGATGATGAAATCACTATTTTGTTTAGAGTGTATTCGAGCTGAGGTTCTGCCTGATGGCCCCTTTTGGTGTGCTGTATATGTTCAGTGAAGCACTTCTGATTCTGCGTTGATTATTAGGCGTCAGCTCCACATAATGATGTTGATATCAGGCAGGGATCAGCTGAACTATAGTCCCTCTCATAATCCATCCATGACAGGACAAAAAAATCCTGAAAAAAGTCAGAAATGTGGCAAAATGAAGGTCTAGCACTAAATTTCCTTTTCCCACTATCTGTGCATTGTGTACATTTGTATCCTGTTGCTTCTAAGTGCTCATCAGGTACAGAGCACATGCCAGACTACACAATCCAGCTTCATTTCAGATCGCCTTGGGCCCAACAAACTAAGCAGTTCTCCTGGAATACAACCTGACCCAATGCTGTGTGCCAGTTAGTTTGTGGTTATTTCAACATAAATACAGGAAGGTAATATGAGCCACTTATAATAATATCAACTGAAATAATAAAGGTACTCAACAATATACAGTACTACTTTTGTTTCCAATCACTGTACGTAGATTAAATATAGAAAAAAAATACCAATACTCCACCCTGTATAACTATATCATACACAATATGATGTTTACATTGAAAACTATTGATGCCCGAAACTTAAAATTCATCCCAACATATTAGGTATCTATGGAGACTTTGGGGTCTCCACTACAATTTAAAATAAACTGTTGTGGGTTCAAACAGTCATGAAGATCAAGGTTGTTTTTATTGTCTACCAAAATATTAATTGTCTTGTATTTAAGATATCACATGCAGCATCAGTTTGTAATGACAGGTCCAACATCAGGTCGCAACTTACAGACAGCCGGCTCTAACAAAAAGGAATATGATTAGGTAAAATTCTTAAAAACTTAAGGCTTGTATCATGTTACTATATATTTGGTTTAATGGCGCATTATGTCAAACTTTTTTTTTCATTAATCAAATCACAATCAATGATCCCGGGACCTATGGGGTCCCTGGTTCCTGATGCCCAACTTGTAGAGTTAATAATTCATCTTTGGTTGAGGCTTTTGTTGAGCTGAGTGAAATGTTGCATTAATCCAAAGTGCTTTACCACTTGCCGCTAATTCACCCATTTACACACACACACACACACACACACACAGATGGTAGCAAGCCGCTGTGCCCTTACCATTAAGTACACCTCAACATGTGATCAGGAGGGGTCAGAGATCAAATTGCCAACCAGGGTTATTATCAAGTAAAAATTAAACGAAAAAGAGAACAAGAAGTGGAAAATACTGTCTAGATTGTTTTGGTGTGAGTTGTCAGGTGTTAGAGATACTGACTGTAGAGATGTCTGCCTTCTCTTGAATATAATAGAACTAGATGGTACCCAGCTTGTGGTGCTTAAAGTGTCAAAAGACACATTTGAAAAACTCAACAGGAATGTCTGGTTCAAGAAATCATGACCCAGTTGCTCATTATAATCCACAGACCTTATTGTGAGCAGTTTTTTAATCAGGAAATACTTTACTTTTTTCATTAATATATAATTTCTACCTGAAACTGCTCACAACAAGGACCATAGATTATCTTGAGCATCCTATGATGGTTTCTGAAAAGAGAGATTACTCAGACTCATAACATGTGTCTGTATTTTGAGCTGCTGTGACAACTAAATTTCCCCACTGAGGGAAAAATAAAGCCATATCTTTTTTTTATCTTATCTTACTGTTGAGTTTTTTTAAAACGTCTTTTTTTAACGCTTTGAGCACCACAAGTTCAGTGCACTATAGTTGCCTTATATTCGAGCAAAGGCAGAAATCTCCAGCACGCTACAACTCACACCAAAACAATATAGGCTACAGCACTACAGGTAAGAGGAAAAATATGTAATTTTGATTTTGAGGTTAACTGTCCCTTTAAGCAAGCTATCCAGCCCAGATCTAATAAAAAAAACCTGGGATGGGTGGAAATTTTAGATTTCTCCGTGTGGTATAAAAAGAGTACTCAAGTTGATTCCCACAACAAAATATCTAAACATTATGGCCTTTTCCACACAGTTCTTAGTTACATACTTCTTGAACTTTATACCCGACCCTGACAAAAACAAACTACTGTTAACATATTTTAAAGAAATTAACTTTTATAACCTTGCTGTCAGCCCTGTGAGTACTGGACAAGCTTGTTGAGCCACAGGCGCCCAAAATGTCACAGGTTCAGATGTTGCTCAGGGTGAACCTCTAGTGTTTGTCCTCACAGCAGTTCCCCTATAGCGGCTCTCTATGGAGGACTTAAAGGCACAGTCCCCCTATAGGGAACTGCTGTCAGCAGCCAACTATAATATTTCACATCAAACATTTTTTAACTACTGAGTTCACCTGAGGCTACATTTTTGAAAATGAACAAATCGTCTTGGAATGAAACCCTCCTCGATTTCTGATATTATCTTTTTAACTTCATGATAGCATGTCAGCTGTTCTGGTATCTCTTCAATCTCTGATAACAACATGTTCTATTCTGAGAATATTGGGAATAGTTGACTTTGGAGGGAGTTGCATATGTGTGTGTGTCTGCGTCTATCCGGGCTCCCCGTAGTCTTTCTATTGGTCTTCTGAGTGGGTGGTCTGTTCCAAGAGACGAGCACTGGAAACATTATACCTACATACACACACACACACACAAACACACACACACACACACACACACACACACACAAAGTGAAACTGGGAATCACACCAACGCAGCACAGCAGAGGGTGGAGCAGGCAGGAGCCTTCTTCCAGATGTGTGACATTAATTTAGTTGATCCAAAACATGAACCGGTAGCTCCCACTCACTCATCACCACTGTGTGTGTGTGTGTGTGTGTGTGTGTGTGTAACATTCATCTTAACTTTTTAATAGTCTCACACTCAGATATACACCTGCAACATTTTATTATTCTGTATAATTTGAAAGAGTTTGGCGAGAGAGGAAATCAAGATAAGAAAAGAGAGAATAAAATTCCCCCTCTTGAGTTTTAGGTGGAGGGAAAGATGGAACAGGGAGGACAAAAGGGAGACGAGGTGTGTGATTAAAAAAAGGGGAAAAGATGAGGAGCGGAGCAGGTTATGAGAACAGTCTCCACTCTGACCCATGGAGCTGCGCCCCTGGACTTTCATACAATACTTTTCCACCGGGGAGGAGAGGGGGATATGGTGCATGGAAAGACAAAGAGAGAGAGGGAGAGAAAATGAAATTAAATAAGAAGAGCGGAGGAGGAGAGCAAGAGGAGATGTAGGAGGACGGAAGTGGTTGATTGGGTCCCCCCAGAGATTCTTTTGTTTAGATTGTTCTGCATTTCACTTCTTTCACTCTCTCCCCTCCACCTCCCTTTTCTCTGACATCTGAGGTAGATTACAACAGAGACCCTGGGTCACATTTATGACTTAAATCAAGAACATATGGTGTGTGTGTGTGTGTGTGCGTGTGTGTGCGTGCTTGTTTGCCCGTCCATTTCAATGCAGTGGGATTCCCCTCTGGTCCCGGAGTGGTGGTCAAATTTATTTTCTTGTCCATTGTCTCTTGCTGGGACATCAAAGGACTATTGTTTGTTGATCAGCGAGGGTGCTGCAGGTTACTTGCAGGTCCCGGGACGAGAACGCTTCACCTCTCCTCCACATCTTACCTCCTTTTGCTGAAACTAAACTTTGAAGCATGTTCACAGAAAAGTCCCAGACACAGGATCAGCACTTCCAAGAAACAATGTTTAGATTTGAAGAAATTAAAGTGTGGTCATGTCTCATTTGTTTCATTTAGGCCTTGACGAAGCTTGTTTTAATGGCCCACAGTCACAACTTTTTATTAGCGTGGCTTGCTATTGAAATAAAAATGCTTTAATAAAAACCTCAAAACTAAATGTACCACATATTTGATCGCTGCCACACCTTAAATCTAAAAGTCAGCCATTGTTAGCAGGTAGAAGAGGAATTCTCCCCATTAACTTCAGCACAAGAGCACATCTGTAAAAGTGTCAGTTGACTTTATTAGGATCGGTTTCACTCAGTTGAAGAAAAAACAACTTTTGTCTTTGGAACGTTTACCTAGGAAGAAAACAAATCTACAAAAGAAATTGTTGGAAGGACAATATATAAAACAATGGCATCAAAATATCTTTGACAAGAAAACAAAACCAAAGGAAAACAAAAAGGCTCAAATATTTTTGGATGCAGGGCATTTTCCTCTTTTTGCCCCTTTGTTTACAAAATAATAACAAAAGAGGAAAAAAAACAACAAAATCAAGTTATTTACAGTGCATATATTTACATTAAGGCATTTTGCTGGGGAGAAAGACGGTTGATCTGATACAACCCCCACTTCTACACAATCAAATAAATAGTCAGATTTACCATGATACATTACAGTGCTATATTATCTTTATGCTACCTGCAGTGAATGAACAAATACAGTTATAAACGCAGGCTGAATCACACCATCAATATGGACATTCAAGTGTATATTAAAGGACAATGTTCACATTTTTTCAAGTCTGTCTTAAAACTTTACTCTTGTGTCCATTTGTGCATTAAAAGAGCTTTTGATTGATGCAACTGTTCCTCTTGTCTAAACTGACTGAGACCAGATTTGTTCCTAGAGCAACTTCAGTGAAAGCAACGGGGGACAAAATCCTTATACTGTGGAGAAATATAACTTCTAAAGTTCAACAAGGTTCCCTAAAAGCTAAGGTTGGGTGATGATTTCTATTTTTTACTGTCCAATTGTGGAATGCTGTTAGGCGATCTTATAGCCAGGGGGCAGCAGGAGGAGGTGTGGGGGAGGAGTTACGTCACAGCACACCAGTGAAATGGCAGCATGGACAACTTTGTCTAAGTGTCTGTAAAAATGCAACATCTGGTATTAACAGTTAAAGTATTTTGATTATTTTGATAATAACATTCTTAGGAGCAGTAGCCGTAGTAGTTAATGAATCGTTTTTATTAAATAATTAATTCGTTAAGCATTAGTTGAGCATCCAAATTTAATTTGGATTAAAGATTTTAATAATCTGACAGACCTTTGAAGTAATCAAACCTTTAGGCTTTCTGCAGGCAATAACATTAAAGTTACTGGAATTTAAATAGAGTGCGAACATTTTATTTAAAATATATATTTTTTTAAATCTATCCTAACCCTAATAGCGATGTCTACTCAATTCAAATAACGTCTCCCTTTTGAAAGTCTGTTCTTCCAAAGTCACTGTCTCTTTAGTATTTTTTCATTTTGCACTGATACTTTTTTTTAAAGATGAAGCCTCACAATATGTTCAGCTGAACTTTTTACACAGGCACAAGGCTTTGTTTTTATCTCTGATCCCTGTTTAAAGCAGAGATCTCCTGAGGAACACTTGCAGCCACCAATAACATTTGCAATGCACATGTTGTTTTAAGAAAAACCTCAAACTTTACATAAACTTTCCCTTTAACAAAACATATGTCCATGTTCGATTGACTGATCGAGCCGAATTGCAAGTTAGTTGTGTACAGAGTCAGAGAGTGAAAACCCTCAGAGAGGACTGACTGTCAGTTTAATAGAAAAAATTCCACATGATGTCAGGATGGCCTGAGCCGAGCTGTTAAATCACAATGAATGATGGGTAAACCTTGTAATTTAAAACGAAATTCATTTTTTCCTAGAGATTTAAATAGATTAAGAAATAAAAACAGCACCATGTGAGTTTAAAAGGAGTGCCTACGTTGATCACAGCTCTGCTACCACTGAACATTAACACATAAATCAGAGGAGGCACTTAATAAGGTGTTGGTGATGGAGATGATACTTTGGTTAAAACATTTTTAAGAAGTAATAAAGGCTGGATGAGATGAGATGTACAGTAATTGTATTTTGAAGATGCTTAATTCAAGCTTGTGCATCAAATAAAGTCAATTCTGTTTTAACAGAATGAATTCTAGCGTGTGTCTACGGGTCCTGCTTACATTTCTCTGGTTGGAAATCCATTGTAAGACAACATGAATAATTAATCACCTAATTGCTGCTCTTTAGCAACCATCCACCTTCCTCTGTTTCTCAGTCGTCCTCACATCTCTCTCTAAAAACAAAAATCTTTCTATCGCTTCATCTCCACCCCTCCCTCGTATTTTCCTGCACTATCTTCCCTCTCTCCAGAGTATAAATGCCTTCAATTTTTAATATCTGAATAGCAATGATTTGTGTGGCGTTCACAGAGATTCAGTCCAGTAGTGATAATGATCGTTCCAGTGGTGAATGAGATGCATGGGCCAAAAAGGCTCGGACTTAGATTAGCATTTCTAGTGCAAACCAAAGGATTTGATTTAAAAAATAATAAAAAATAACCTGGATTTTCCAGTTATATGAACAAACCAAGAAGTAAACAAAGATTTGGCTTGACTAGTTCTGCAAACAAAAGCTTCTCCTTTATATATATATAAAAAAAAAAAGATGAAGCCAGTTCTATGTTAGGACAGAGACAAAAGATGTACACGTTTTGAGTGGTAAGTGCTTTCATTCCAGTCACACAAAAGAGTCCAAATGGACTGGAGACACATTTTGGAGCTACCATTTTTCTTTTTGTAATTATTTTTCTTCTTTGTTGTCCAAAGAAGTTTATACCAAGGAGGTTAAAGGGACCAGAAGCTTCTTCTGGTCATTATCTTTCTACTTTACAACCTCCGAGTTGTCCCACTCTGGGTTAAGAGCATCATGTTTAAGCTATCGTACCATTTCAGCACATGATAGCAGCACCAGGAGCAGCTGTGGTGTCATCAGGCAGCTTGTTACGTTCTTGTTGTTTACGGGACATGGATTGAGTACTTAATGCATGTCAAGATAGTGCTTGTGTGTTTGTGACGTGTGTGTGTGTGTGTGTGTGTGTGTGTGTGTGTGTGTGTGTGTGTGTGTGTGTGTGTGTGTGTGTGTGTGAGTGAGTGAGTGAGTGAGTGAGTGCAAACGCTGCTAGTTCTGGTGTCTCTTCATGTGCAGGGCGAGGTGGTCGGATCGGGAAAAGGACCGCGAGCAGACGGCGCACTGGAAGGGTTTGGCGCCCGTGTGCTTCCGGAAATGACGAGTCAGCTCGTCAGAACGAGCGAAGCGCCAGTCGCAGCTGTCCCATGTGCACCTGTACGGCTTTTCACCTGCAGGAGGATGGAGAGAAAAGAGAGTCCGAATGAGTTGAATGTCTTGTCTAATCATGTGATGTGGCATGTGTGATTATAAGAAGTGATGACTGATTATTATTAGAGCAGACTCTAATTCTCTGAGTTATATGATTCATACAGTTGGGTGTATGAACTAGGAAAACAGGCTTTACTGAAAAGTCCACTTGTCTAACAGCATGTACAGTCATAATGCTGTCAAAGGCACTCATCAAGCACCAACGCTGCACAAGTTTCCCACGGCCGAATCGTCTGTATTATCTGCCTTTGGCTCTGTGCATTTCTGTTTGACGGATGTCGTCTGTCTCTCTGTCACTCTGTCATTCCAATAATGTTCAGCTGAATCCACAGAGACTTTGTGAGAACGAGTGTGACTTGTCTACTTCACTCGCAGCTACCACCCTGTGAAGCACAGCCCAGAGGTGGGTTTAAAGGATTTGTTCAGTGGCATCTACTCATGCAGATAATTTAGATTTTATTGGTCCAGGATTTCTCACACCACCCAAATACAACAGAGGTGGATGGAATTTTATTTGTGAGATTAAAAGAATATAACAAGGAAACACAATTATGTATCTTGTGCATATTGGCATTTATGGCAGCTCTATGTATTTAGCTCTGTCTGGCAATAATGGATGCTCAAAAGGAAAGTTTTATATTTTTTATTATTGTGTGATTTTGGTGTTTCAAAGGCTTAGTTCAGGTTGACCAAAGTCACACAATAACACAAGCACACAAGTCTGGTGGCTATGAAAGCACAGATAACGGTTGTAGTTTTTAGGTGCATTGCTTAGGTTCCATGCTGGTACTCCTGCGTGCTTCAACTGGGGGCTGACATCTACTGCAGGTAATACACTGACTACAGACAAGTAACTCATACAACCCCAACTTAATAAATCTGAACTATCCCTGTTCTTTAGCTCTTCTTCTTCTTTCTTCAGTTTGTTTCCCTTTTTTTGGTCCCCTTTATTTGCTCGATAAAAAGGTTACGTTAGATAACCTATTCAAGTTAGCAAGTGTGTTTGCTTCTCCATGTAATTGATTAAACAGAGCCTTAAAAGTGAGCCACAGTGATATAAGATGAAATTACTTTATAATGGAATCAAATCTATTCAAAAACAGGCAGAGCAATGTGTAGACTGTTTGTATTTCTCCTGCAAATTAATAAATAATAATTCATCAATAGTGTGTCCTCCCAGAAACAATGTCCCCATAACTCTGGATAGTTAATAAGACATCAGTTCTCAATTTAAGAAAAAAGCAAAAAAAAGGGACAAATGTATTTTTTAAACCTGTATACACCTTTCATCAAATTGAGATAGATGCAGAAATCTAAGAATTATAGATGTCAAACCTGGACAAATAAAAATCTGCATGCTGGATACCAATACAGGGAAGAAGAATAAATGCAGTGTTTTTGTTATTTGTGTGAATCAACCCTTTAAACAAGCACAGCGGGCTCTGCAGTGTCGCTAAAACAATCCTGTTACAAAATTAACCACATCGTCACCAAACTTAGAAACACGCACCTGAAACCAAACACAATGAGGAGAGATGATGAAAAGACAGACAAAAAAAAAGCGTGAATTGGGAGGAGCGTTCAGTTCTTGCAAACACATGTAGCCATGCACACACACACATACACACACACACACACGCAGACAGACACACAAACAATCAGGGTAATGGACGTTGATGGAGATTAGAGTGGGAACTCCCACGAGGACCCAAACGCATTAGGAATCATCTCATACAGATTACTGACAGGTGTGTGTTGACGTCTGTGTGTGTGTGTGTGTGTGTGTGTGTGTGTGTGTGTGTGGGAGTGAGTACGTGTGCATTCAGGCAGCTGAATAAGAGAAGTAGAATGAGTAACAGACAAAGATAGAAATAGGAAGGGGGGTGGCACAAAGCAGAGAAGAGGATGATTAGATGAGTGAAAGCAAAAGAGGAGAAAAAAAAGGGAGAAAATAACTCAGCAAGACTGACAAAAGCAGAGAGGATAAGGAAGTTGCTGCTACATCCCTCTTTACGTGTCGTGTCCTCATCTTGTGGTCTGTAATAACTGCAATAACCACGATCAGCCTGCAGCATGAATGACGCCAGATCTAATTGTCGTGTCATGTTCCTAAACTGAAATGTGAGGCACGCACACCCACAACGATGTTCTGAACAAGCAGTTCAGACTCTGGATCGGAAAATGGTAAGGGTGAGTATTTTTTGTGTGTGTGTGTGTGTGTGTATCCAGATGAGTGAGGAATGTGTAGATATCAACAGAAGCTTTGTTTTGTTAGCTGGAGTGAGGTGGGGCCCAACACCTAAGCGGTTGTTTGTTGCCTTTGCTCATCCAAAACTAATAGTTCAAATCTAAATGTGAAAGACGGGAGACAGATATAAAGAAAGATAAGAAGAAAGGGAAAGGGAAGAGAAAGGAAAAGGGACCCTGAAGTTCACATAGAGATGACTGAAGTAGAGATATTAGGCACAAGATGATCTAAGATATTTTTGTATCTGCACAGACCGATCTTGTATATATTTTTAGTGGCAAACAAGCCACATGAGCATATTAAGGCGTCCAAACGTCCATGTCTGAACAGGCAGCGTGAGCCTAAGAGAGATGGCACCATACGTCTAGCGCTGACCACATAGCCGGAGAGTCATCCCCTGGCAGAAGTGTGTCACTTCCACCTGTTTTGATGGAATAGTATATTGGGCAGAGGATGGGAATGGGGTAGGATACATTTACACACACATGCCAGGAACACAACACTCTGCCTAGCAACATGGTGCCAGCGCAGATACCGAAATACGAGTCGTGTGGGCAGCATCACATCTTTTTTTTTTTTTTTTGGCAAGTCCCCTTTTAAAAAAGCTGCATTAATTAGAGGAATGTCTTACCCGTGTGAGTCCTGAGGTGGGCTTTCAGATGGGACGACTTGGTGTAGACCTTCTTACAGCCTGACGACAAACAGGGAGATAAACACAAACAGACGGCTTAGTCCAAATAATTCATGTGTCAGATATGTATTCACCCAATAAACTGAGCTGCGGCATGCTAGAAATGTGGACTAATGAAGAACAGAAGCGGTTTGGAATGAGATATAGTAAATGTTTGTTTCTGTTATTCTGATTTTCAACAGAGAGGATTAAAAAGTTTTATTATCTGCCCATGAGGTTATGTGTTCGGTTTGTTTTTTTGTTGGTATGTTTGTCAACAGGATTATGGGAAAAGTACTGAGGAAGAATGGAGCAGCATGAGCCAAGGAAGAACCTAATAAATTCTGGAGCAGATCTGAATCATCTTGCAGACATAGAAATTCTTTTTCAGTTTTATTAACAATTAGAGATGGAGCTAGTTTTGTCTTAAAATGGTTCAAATTTGGCAAAATTGCACACAAAATTGCATTCCACTAATGGCACTAATAGCGCAGAATACTGCTTTGATGAAAACTGTTCACCGCACCTGTTAGTTTGACATCGAAGTCGAGATATTTTAGGTTCAGGATTACAACACATTTTTGCACATGGCTATACACATAATATCAATTACAATGTCAAAAGGTCATTAGGATTTTTAAATGATTAAGAAAGATATTCTTCTGATATTAAAGTAGAAGAAGAAATAATTAAATTTCATGTGTTGCAAAGATTAAACAGTGAGCAGCTGCAGCAGCAGTGTGACTAATATACACTTGGGTAAAATGTGAATGTGTCCCTGTGTGGATATGATGGATCTGGCTCATCTGACTTTAAAGAAGTTAGACGTGTGGCAACATGCTGCAGGAGGCTCTGCTTAAGCCTATTTTACACGCTGCCACAGGCGAGTTGACATTACATGTCCTACAAGTAGCTGCACATCGTACAACTGCAATCTGAGCCAAAATCTAAAGTGTGACTATATGCAAATTATGTGTTAGAAAACATCAAATGACTTAAGGAGAACATCTATCTAATTAACACCCACGCAGGTTCATTCCACATTCATGCCAGTGATGACTTTAAAGCCACAACAATGTCTGAGAGCTCACAGTTGAATGCCCAAGTCATTTGAGGTGAGATGATAAATGTTAATTGAAAGGTAGTGATAAGTGCTCTGCATTGCCAAAATATTTTAATTCTAGTAGAGCAGGAGTTGTGCTGTGGATGTAGTACACATTATGACTCTTAAGCCTGGGAAAGTCATTCTGCACACAACGTGTAATTTAAAAAAAAATGCATGGGTGACTTGAAATAAAACCGGTTTTCTTTTAAAGCAGACCTTTGTGAGCGACCAGATATTCAACTAGCCACAGCGCAGTGTAAAAATAAACACACACGCACACAACAGTGACAAGAATCTGCATGCATATACAGTGGTGGACCTGTGTTGTTGTTCTAACCTGGGTAATCACAGTGGTGGATCCGTCGTTTCTCCAAGTCTGGGTTGTTCCTCCGGTTGTAGCGGGCAGGCACGGTGGTCTGAGCTGCGGCTGGGGCTGGGGTTGGCGCAGGTGCTTGTGGAAGGCCTGTGGCTTGGCCTGGAACTGGTGTGGGACATGTATTGTGAGGCAAAGCTAAGCTGCCTGGTCCCGGGCCGGGTCCGAGTCCAGGGGTGCTACCTGCCAACTTGGAGGCGATGGTGGCTGCATATGAGGGAGGAGGGGACATGGTGTGGAGCAGCTCCTTCTGCCTGTCAGGGCTGCCGGGCTCCGAGCTCGGCGGAGAGGGCGGCAGGTAGGGCACCTGCTGCTGGAGGAAATGGGGGTGTGCCTGAGTGTGAGGATGTGTGTATGCCCCGCCACCCAGGCCGCAGTATGCAGGCTTTGCAGTCTGCTGTTGTTGAGATGCAGAAGAAGCAACCGGCAAATCATGGAAAGGCGTGTGGATTGTGGAAGTGGAAGTGTGCTGTATCTGCTGCTGATGATGATGCTGATGCTGAGCCTCCATACCATTGCCATGATGATGGTCCATGCCAGAGTTCAGTAGCTGAAAAAGCGAGCCGCTGTTGTCATTGGGGTGAAGGGCATGCTGCTCGAACTGCGATGACATTTCCTGCTTGATGAACACTTCTGGCACTGAATCGCCGCCGCTGCCTCCCGACTGGTTGAACACACTGGTGAAGTCCGGTAACCCTGTTAACGTCATGTTTATGGCTGAGTTTTCCATGGCAATACTGCCAGGGCCATGCCCAGATGTGCTGCAGCTACTAGTAGGCGTCGTGTTGGGGCAGTGTAGCTGTATGTTGGAGGAGAAACACGGGGAGGCAGATTCTGTTTTGATTTGGATGAGACCTGTGTGGTTCTGGTGCTGAGGGGGCCGCACCTGCTGACACAAGCCCATCCTCAGGTAGGCTGCATCAGGGAGGTAAAGATTCATGTTGAGGGTGTAGGGAGCCCCAGTGTGGTCGCCAGCGAAGAACTGATCCAGTGAGGATGCACTGTCTCTGTGTGGCTTCTGCTGGCTGTCTGCCTGAGGTGGAAGGGGAAGAGACTGAGGAGAGAGATACCTGTCCATCTCATACTTTGCCTGTGGATAAAAAGACAAACAGAAGGTCTGGTTTAGAAACGTCTCATTTTATAGTCTTAGAACAAACTTTAAAGCAAATATATCCAGCTTGAACTTGCTTCTTGTGAGCCACCACAAAACTATTCTGAGGTGCTATTTTGAGAAGACAAAGGTTTGATAGGCTAGTCACCGCTAAAACATTTATCAAGTAGTCATCAATAGGCAGTTGCCACATTCCCTCTCTGGCTGCAAGGCTGAACTCAAAAACCCACCAGCTGTGAGGCCAACAGTTGAGGATCAGGCCATAGAAATCAGATAGAATACCACCTTATATAAAACATTAGGTCATTTGCACATCTGCAGTTCTGATATCAGACTAAAGAAGCGGCCTGTGACTGATCCAACTGGCATAACAGGTTATGCCCCCCCAAAAAAGCCTTGTTCAGGCTCTGTGGTGTGATTCCTGTGAATCTGGAGGCAGGTATAAAAGTTAGAGAAGCCCTGCAGCAGAGGATGAAACAGCAACATGAAAGGGAATGGGGAAACACCCATGCCTCCCTGTCCGCTGCAGCAGCAGCAGCAGCAGTAGTCTGGGGATGGGCTGCTATTTCTAGGCTCCTGATCCTACCAGCTGTTATATCGCACTCGCTCCTCTGCTGCACAAGTTTCCTGCTAACTGGGGACAGAGTTGCCGGGAGCTTTCTGTCCGAAGCTGGAGTCAGTTGTTGTCAGCGTGGTATGATGGTGAGAGGGGGAGAGGAGACCAACAACTGGTGGCCAACTGGCTGACATAGAAAACATGCGGTGAATGCGTTTGCAGGCGGAGCAGCTCGGCTTCACGTCCAGCTGGTCGCAGCCTGCTCGCTTATTAATATCCCAAATAGTGCGAACCAAAGGGGTAATTAACATCACGCACATAGGCCGATTGAAATTTGGGGGCCAGCAAAATAAATTAAAAAAACAACCTGGATCTACAACCAATCTGCCACGCCCATTTAATGAAATACATCACTAATGTGCAAAGTCGGTTTGGTTTCTAACCTGTGTGTAGTCGTTTTGTCCAGGCTTGTCTGTTTCTGTGATCTTGCAGTCCAAGCCGAACAGCGCCGAGTCCTCCAGGGGGAATCCAGCGGACAGAGTCGCCTTCTGCAGCGGATAGAAGGGATCCTCCTGCCCGCCGCCGCTCATCGCGAGTGTCGCGGCCATGAAGCTCCGATGCAGCACCGCAAATGATCGCAAACGTCCTGTTATGCAAAAAGGAGGATGCTACGGAGAAGTGTGGTAAAAGGAGTGCAGCCGACGACGTGTAGTGCGTGTGGTGGAGTTATTAATGTGTGCCTGTCTGCTACATCTCCTTCCACTTGTTTCATCCCTCCACCGGCCCACAGTTTTCTGCTGTAGGGCGGAGCGGCCCAGTGTAAATACTGCACATGCACCGCCCACCAAAGGCTTTGATCATTCATTCACTGGCCACCGCCCTACGCTCCATCTAAATACATTGACAACAGTGTCGTAAAGTGTACACAGGATCAGCCAGACCGCATACACATGCATAAAGGAAGTGAAGGTTAAACCAACACATTTTTATGAGTCTTTTTTCCTCCAGTGTTTAAGCATGTAAAAAAAATATAAATAATATACAGAGATTTGTATAGATTAAATCAAATTTGGTTTTTGCAATATTGGTATTGCACATGATTACATTACCTCCTTGTTTACTCTAAAGGCTTATTCCTGCAATTTCATACAGCTGGAAGTCTCAAAAGAGGCACATTAAAGCGACTACAAGAAGGTTTTATTTGGTTTAACACAAATGCCTCAATATCACCTGTTTAAAGCAAAACGATTGGCTAGTTATTCCTAATGCCTACCCCCTGGGTCAGATTCCCCACAAATTTCAGAACATGGACCAGAGGAGTCTACTTTTACAATTTCCTAGGCAAAGTTTTGCGGTGAGTAGTGTGTTCGTGGGTTTAAAGAGGTGATTTTTGTTTTGAGAATTAAACATTTTTATGTTGTATTTTGTGGTTATTGCTGATATTGGGGCAGGATCACCAAAGAGAATTTTTTTTTTTTTAAAAGATCTGGGACTGATCAAAAAAGTCAGTTAAATAAAATACATCAAACACAACTTAATATGCAAAATTGGTGGAGTACCCCTTTAAAATGTGTTAGGGATTTCTTTTTGGCTTGTACTGTAAACTGGATGGCATTTAAAAATCACACTTCATCACAGTTTAAGATGGAACATTCTCTCTCCTGTGGCAACTCAAGACACATTTCTGTTAGAAAAACTGACAGGTCATATAAGTGATGAGCACTGAATGTTGATATCACAGAAAATTCCAATATATTGAATTCTGTAGCTCTTTCTTCTAACAGGAATAGATATTGTGAAGGCTCAAAAAGGAGCCAAAACAGCTTTACAGCAGTCCTCTGGTTGACTTTAATATGACACCGATAAGAACATGGTCTGAAATGATAAAGGTATGCCTACTATGTCTATATTTAAAGCCAAAGGACCCTCAGCTTGTGCAAATCAGAGGCTAAGGTTCCTGCAATGCTGTTTGTCTGTAGCCACCAGTATCTGCAAACCTGGAAAAGATGAGGAAATAATGATAGACAGACCTAATAAAATAGACCACTGCCAAGATAGAGGAATTTTTGGGCAGTCAGTTAGCTAGGAATGTGTACCCTGTGGAAGGTAATACCGCTGGTTTTGGACCAGTACGCAGGGAATTTATCCTCTCTGAACAATATGTAACCACGGATGAGAACAACAAAACACTCAGACACAAGTAACAGTTTCTGCTATTTATTATTTCAAAAACTGAAATTTGAAAAGCTGTGATAAATTAAAAAGAACGTTTGAGCCCTGAGTGACGATTTATAGCAACAATAGTCAAAGAAATGAATGTTCATTTGGGTTTCTGCTTCACCTTTTGGTACCAATCAGGAACTTCTTTATTTGTCTGCAAATGAAAAAAAGAGGAAAATCAATGTTTAAAAAAAGTATGAAGCTAGCTGGATATCTTTTTTTTTTATTCTTAAGATATTGTATTTGACTTTCTCATGCTTCAAGGATTTATTCTACTAACAAAATGTATCATCTCCTGTCAAACTTTAGTGCTCTTTTGTCTGAACTTCTGTTCAGGCAGGTTTGGGTAGCGTGACTCATTCAAGGGTGTTGCTGCCAAGTCAGACACTTACAAACACAGTGGGTTTGGGTTTGTTTGGTGACTCTTCTTCTGTGGTCCGGCTGATACGTTTGGACTGGTTTTTTCCCGCACCAGTGGTCCTGATAGCAGTTCTATCAGTTTCCAACAGGTTTAGAGCGTCCCCCTGTCTGGACCGCATGCTGATCAGGACCTGCTTCATCACCGCTAACTCCTGGACATTCACATGGTTCATGAAAATTGGGATGTGAGAATGAGGTTAGAACAATAAACCAGAAAGATAACTGGGAGCGTAGTCTCCAAGCAGAGAGAAATCTTAACTTAACCATCAGGTCAATTTTGACAGAAAATCTGTAGAAAAAATCTCCAAAAATATCTTTTAAGATAATACTTTTACATTGTTTTGTGGAACACCTGCTTAGAATTGGTGTTTTCAGGAATTTAAATTGCTGCTTTGTGATGACTGGTGGTCTGCTGAACTATGGGAGGACTTGCAATAAGCTCAACAAGCTCAAGGGTCTGCAGGGGTGGCAGCAGGGCAGAGGGGAGGACTCTGGGCCATTTCACGGTTCTATTTATCACCCCTGAGGACATGAGCCCCGGCATGTCACACACACGCACGAGCACACACACATACGCAAAAACACACACGCAAACCGGTGGCATCCCAAACAGCCAAGCTGAGGAACAGCTGTCCATGACAGGGCACATACTTCATACAGCAAACGGCTGGCTCGGGACACACACGCCCACGCGCACGCACGTACGAGCACATGCAATCTTGAAGGAAGCGTTGCAACACAGTGCAATAGCTTGTCTGGGCATCAAAAGCATGTTTATTTCAGGGTGGTGGCGATTAGCTGATTCATCGATTAGTTGATAACAGGAAATTAATCAGCAACTAATAATAAGCGATAAATTGTTTGTCATTTTTCAAGCAAAAATACCAAACATCTAATGGTTCTTAGTTCATATACGTAAGAATTTGTTGATTTTCCTTGTCCTAAATTGTAATTAAATATTTTTAGACATCAGTCTGGGGTGTAGAAAATTGTGATGACCATTATTTTTTTTTTATTATTTTGTTTTACAAATTTCTGATTTAATAGACCAAACTAAGAACCGAACACTTAATCAATGATGAAAATAAGTTGCAGGTTTTTATGTTTTGTTAAGTGCAGACGAGGTCTAACTGGTTTCCCAAAAGCATGGATCACCACCCAGGCTAGCAGCAAGGACATCAACTGCCATGTGCTGTAACATGTTGGTTTTACCAATTAATCTTAATTTTCAAAGGAGGGATGGACTGGAATTTCCTGTTTCTCACTTTTTTGAAACAGCGTAATGTATCGGAATAGAATGGGAGACATTGAATGTCGTTGTCAAAATATATATACATATCTTCATAGTGGAAAAGCTAACATAAAAAACAACAGAGAAAACTTTCATCATGTGTACCTCTCGATGGTTGAGGAGTCGCTCCAGATCGGCGGCCATGTTGTTTTTCACCTGTTGCAGTGCGGTCCGTTCTTTCCTCAGAGAACTGGTGTTACACCCAAAAAAGAAAACACAGAGCTTGAGTTAATAAGAAAACATTACTGTACTTAGTGTAAATGATGAGGTGAAACTTGTTGAACAAGTTTGTCCTGTGAATGACTGTTGATAGGTTTGTGGTAGTCTTTACAGCATTGCATTATAAGATTGGAAGCATAGCATACTGTATGAAGTAGATGTTCAACGTAAATTTGTTTTAGTTTAATAATGCTTCAGGGTGGAGTGAGGTGTGGGTCACACAAGTTCAGATGTGGGAAAAAAAATCAAACCAATCAGTCCGGTTTACCAGCACTATGAGAATAAATCCCTGTAAAACAGCCAAGCAATGAATTAAACATATGAATAATTCATTTCTAAAATACACTCAATATCCTATTACTTTATGTTTGTTAGGCCTCTACCTTGTGAGAAAAACTCTCTACAGTACAGTCCAAGTTTTCTTTCCTGGGG